>NC_059336.1:83768165-84089165 GCF_018350155.1 Leopardus geoffroyi | reverse complement strand
AGAAAGAGCTGGGAAGGCAAACTCAGAAAAAAAAATAACACTAATATATTGAATGTGTACAAAGAATATTGTAACTGAACATATGATTTAAGTTACTTTTCTCCATTGGCTTTCCCCCCCCCCCTCCTTCTCCAAATGTTTTATAATGATGTTAAATTGATTAGTGTTGTTATGAAACTAAACTGGTTTAATTTTAATTGCCAGGCGCTCCTAGTACTCACTCCCAGTTTATTTACCAGGTAGAGGACCTCCCGGTGAATGGCTTGAGGATGGTTTTCGCTTGCGTGACTTGAATACAGTCACTATGGGGGACTTGCCTGCTCGGTTGGACTGGTCTATCATGGGCTGCACTATTCTTCTCCGGGCATTAATAAACCTGTAACCAAGAAAGTAGAGTGAATCATTATTCCTTAAACAAAAACGTGGGGGTGGGGAGAGGTGGAGGAAGAGGAGAAGACGGAGCACAGCGAGAGCAAAGCTAGATAGATCTTGGCAAAACGGTTCTCTGCACTGCTCTGTGTGCAGCTTCACATGCTACACACTCTGCAACCCTCGGTGACCTTTGAGTACACAGGCTTGGGGCTTCTGAGTTGATTCATGTTTGCCTGTTTTACCACAGTTGGACACTTCCATTTCATCTTTTCATGGGGGAATTAGCAGAGTTTTCAGGAAACAATACGAGCCACCACTCTTTTCAATTGCAAGGGGGGAGATTTGGCGTAGAGAGCAAGATGTTCATAAGGGCATCTGTTACCTCTCCTAATTAGTGACATTTCAATCTCATGTTCTCTGACTTCTTTTTTACAATTTTTATCAAAACCTTCCCTACCTCTTGCAAACCTAATTCTATTTTAATGCCCACTATTAAGATAATGAACTGGGATGGCAGCACACCATCAAATGAGAGAATGTCTGGAGTTTATCACCACTAACTCACACTGCTGGGGACTTCAGAGAAACGCATTCCTTGTAGAGATTTCTTGGGGTGGCTTTTTTTTTTTTTTTGGCTCTTTATGCAAAGTCTAAGGTCAAGGCGAGGTCACAGCTATACAGTAATTGAACTTATAATATTGCTTTCTCCAGCTAGTCCTGAACATTTATAAGAAACATCTTATCAAGACATTTAAGTCACTTAAGTGTCTTCATAAGGTTTATTTTTTACAATTTTTGCAGCCTCTTCAAAAGTGGCCAGCCACTGAAAATTTTTTAAAGTGGTTCGTACAAGCTCTACAAAGTCATGCTTGTGAAATGTCTAACTCTTAAGATCCATTTGTATTGTGTAATGCTAAGAATTACATATCAAATACAGAAAGTGAGCGGGCCATATCATATTAGCTTCTGCAAAAGTCAAGTGCTTTTAGTTAGCAACTTGGATTTGAATACATTGGACACGAGCAGCACATAAAAAATACAATGAAAAGTTTAATAATGATTAAAGGATCTACAGTCCAGTATGATTTTTAGTTTGTGAGTCTGCCCACTCAGAAAGGAAAATAGTTCCTAGAAACCAAACCGTTCAACATAGAGGGACGGGTTTTTAAAATAAAAATGCACGCCTCATGACATTTTAAGATTCTCAATGTCCTATATCCTTATGTTCTTTGGTTATCAAAAAAGTAATTAAAATCAATAATGAAACTGGCATCTAACTAAAGGATACTGTTGGTGCTCTTATTGGCAATATATATTACATCAGTTCTTGTATATGAAGTCCTTGAACTGGCTAATAAAAATATTTAAAACACAGATCTACAACAAATTGTGTTGCAAATCAGGTTATCATTATCTTGTATAAACCATGAAAATTGGAATCATGTGAGCAGAAGGTTAGATTAATTCTCCATTCTCATTATAAGCACAGGTGTAGCACAAACACCATGTGAAATAACCAATTAAAATGAAAAAAAAAATCTGCTTTTTCATTAGCTGCCTTCACTGCATGACCAATTAGAAAATTATTTAATATTAATATTCCGCGTATACCAAAAGTAATTTTCATAGTAACTAACATAGGTAAGAGAGCAAAAAACAGCTCTTTATCTATGGTACTGTTCATAATCTGCAGGCTCTCAGAGGAAAGGAACTCTGATAACATTTTTTTAGAGACCTTTTAAAAACATATTATTTTGCGGATATGATTTATGCTATTTATCTAAAAATAGGAAGGGCACTTTTTAACAGATGAGAAGCCAAGGCTCAGAGAAATTAAGTGACTTATTTGAGGTCACATGTTACCCAAGAGATGTTAGTAACTTGCTGACGGACACACAGCTGGCAAATGGTAGTGAGCACCCCTCCCCCAATGTCCTGACCAGAGCATGGCCACTATTGTGCCACCCATCTAGAATATTCTGGACTAAATAGATATCTAAAAATGAGCTGGTTTTGAGCCAATCACCGCTGGCAACGACCCTACTGTTGAGTCTGGGAATAGGCATGACTGAACATTTTGTAGACTAGGAATTGTGATGACTGTACTGTTTGTGCATATGGACAAAGATAAGGCTACGCATTAGAAGATGCAGTGACTTATCTGTATTCCAAAGCTTGCTTCCTTCACACTCATACATTCAGATTTCCAAAGACCAGTTCATAAGAACCAACTCAGGTATGAATCCATGACTATTAAACCCATGGAATCATAGAAAAATTAAACCTCAGGTTTGAAATGGGATTTAACTGTCACCTACGTTAGTCACTGACATGAATCACCTCAATGATCTCCCCACCAAGTAGATAGGTAGCCTCTTCTGGGCTGTTTCTAATAAAGCATTTGCCCCCTTACCTGAAAGTCCATAGATGTGTGGACAGCCTTCTATTAGACGGTTTTGCATTACTCGATCTAAACTCCTTTCACCAGGACAACTCCTTGGGGGTAATTTAAACCATTTCTAATCTCACTTCTTCAGGACAGCCTTCAAATATTTAAACTATAGCCATCATGCCCCATAGGCTTCTCCCCTCTTCTCCCTAGGTTGAACATCCAAGATCCTTAACAAGTTCCTCCTAGAATGTAAGTTCTTCTTGGGTTTTGAGTCCACTCACCACCTGGGCCACTCTCTGCTCAATATGCTGAGGTTGGTCTGTGTGCCTCCAGAGGTCTTCAGGTGACAGCGTTAAATGCAGTTACCCCACACCTGCTCCAGTCCCCATCTAGAGAGCAAATACCTCATCACACAGCCTCTTAGCTAAGGACCCACAGGTACCCAGGTGCTATGTTCCTCTCTTTTGGTGGCAATAACCATTTGTTGTTATGGACAACACAGATGCAGGCTCTCTATAGCATATGTAGATATAAAGGTGAGAATCCTTTCATTTAATAAAATCAAAATTAAAACAACTGAAAACCTCAGAACCCCTAATCACTTTGTCCAAACTGTTTGACCTCATCAGTAGGTACGCTTAGAAGTTCTTGCTTTTGAAAACTAATTTAAAACAATTTTGTACTATAATGAACATTATTAATACATATAGGACATCGTACACTCTCAGAATCTTATTGGATTATGCTTCCTATACTTACATGAAGCACGGATAATATTATCTGGGGTCATGGTGGACATCATTATCTGAAAATAACTAAGTAAATAGCAAAAGATTTTATTTTTTAAGACAACATCATCTTTTCAATTTTAAAACCGTCTCAACATTTGGTTCTCTTTAGTGTATTTTATCCTACTATCTTCTATATATTTCCTTGGGAATTATGCTACATACAGTAAAGCCATGTGTTTAGATGGCTTCGGAGTGAATTCAGATACAAAAACATTTTCCTTCTGGGCAAAGTAATAAAATGACATTCTTGCTCCTCCCACTATAAGTCAAGCAGAGGTCAGTTCCCCCATCCCTGTATCTGTTTAAATAAACTGGTCCAGCTGTTTGTTTCTAAAATGCCCTCTGACCTTGCGTCTCATCCTCCCCGCTTTTGTGACAGAATGCTTTACTTTCCATTGTGGAAGATTCTAAATTATCAAATTTTCTAAACACTGAACCAAAAACAGACCTTTAGATTTTATGTAAACTTACATGAACATATTCCCTTCTTAAAACACTCATTTCAAGAAGCATCAGTAAAATAGTTATTTCAAGCTCATGTGTGTGTTCAAATATATATCTATATTTATGTCTGAATACATAAATATATATTAGAACTTTAACATAAGAAGAAACAATGTTTTTGAAGAGAAATGAGAAAGAGAATGATAAAATTCCAGTTTGAATGCTCCACAAAAAAATCTATTCTCCAACAACCATAAAATAGTTTAAGATAAAATGTATCCATGAAATATATACAATCTTTAGTATTTTCCATAGTAATATGGTCTCTTTCAAACGTTTGTTAGTTTAAAGATGTAAGAGAAGACTTTTAAAATTTTTGCAGTTGATGTCCAAACATTATAGCCCTTAAAACCTAGATGTACAGTGTGAGGAATATATGACAACAGGACATTTCTTCTTACTCATTAAAATCGTTTCACACCTTGGTTTAATAGACTGTGTCTCAAATTTGCCATAAATCGGGCATTTAAAAAGGTAAACTTTTTAATTAAGTAGAAGGTCAGGAAACATCCTGTTTGCCTTTCCATATTACATTCCGAACATCAAGGTATATTTTTTTTATAAATCCCATTTTGCTTTGAAAACAATGTTCTTTTGTGAAGTACTTTTTAGAAAACTGGACACTCTGTAGGTGGCAGAAGACTGAATTAGGGAAAGAATTCTTATATTTCTTTTTTTCACAGCATCATGGATTAAAATTTCTTCCTGTGTGACCAAACTATCTCCTTTCTCAAAACAAGACGTTTTACAACGGAAAGGAAGAAAATGGATTGGCCTTCCAGCTTCGTTCCATGTCAACATAAACAGAGACGTAGTTCTTTTTACCTAGTTAGTCGTTTAGAACCAGAGTCCTACTATGGGAAAATGGGAGGTTGGAAGGAGAGAAGATCTTCCAAAGTGGGATCATCTCAAAATTGAATTTAATCCTTTGCATTTTTAAAATAGGCATCAGGCAAGGAGAATGGGAGATGAATTCTGAGTTATGCTAAAATAAATATAGGAAGATTTTCTTTATTCTCTCTTTTCCTTGCCCCCTACATGTTTGTTTATCATCGGACTTCAACATTTTTTTCATTCTGCTAATTCCACCAGTCTCTTTTCATTCTCACTCTTTGAATACCTGAAGAGTTTTCTGACCAAGATCTGGTAGAACAGCTTTCTAAAGCTGACCTTTGTCCTTCAGTTTATCTTCTACTCCTTGCCCTGGTTACTTCCCACAAAACTGGATGGCTAAGTTTAGTGTCCTCTTCGTGAGAACCAGGAAGGGTGGAGAGATCACAGCGGGCATCCATCAGAACCAAAGACAGGGTACGTTTTCCCTGTTCCACAGACAACATTTTCCACACAGCTTTCCCCTTTTCCTGTATTCTTATGCCCTTTGTCTTCCTCGTACAGCTCTCTGTAATATTAACAATACTAAGGAAAAATGACTTGCTCACCTTCGGAGATAGGATTTTCACCCTTACTCAATTAATTCTGTTCCTCAGTGTTTACCACCTACTTGTTCACTGATGATTAAGGGGAGCCCACAGCATTACTTTAGCATGCCAGAGCCAACTCAGTGAACCACATAAAATCAAAATGCTGTTGTTTCTAAACAATGACAGGACTCTCAGTCATCCCTATAGTGTTTCTTGCCAACTAGGCTCAGTAATAGTCAGCAGGAGGTAGCTACCCATTTCAGTGTGGAGAAATACCATTTTACAATACCCTCCTATGCCCAAGGAGCAAAAATTATCAACTTGATATTAAAGAGAAGATTTCATTAAATAGCAAGATGTGTTAGTAAAGATGCCTTCTATATTTACACTATCCATTAAATAAAGTATTAGTCGCAGTCATCTTTGATTAATATTGAGGTAAACTTAGGAATACCTACATACATACTTCATAAAAATTAATACCATGCATTCTTTTTTTGTTAAAAATTTTTAATGTTCATTTTGACAGAGACAGAGAGAGACAGAGCATGAGAGGGAGAGGGGCAGAGAGAGAGGGAGAGGGGCAGAGAGAGAGGGAGACCCAGAATTCGAAGCAGGCTCCAGGCTCCGAGTTGTCAGCACAGAGCCCGACGCCGGGCCAGAACTCACGGACTGTGAGATCATGACCTGAGCCGAAGCCGGACGCTCAACCGACTGAGCCACCCAGGCGCCCCTAAATTAATACCATGCATTCTTAAGAATAAGTCCTGGTGATTTCTACACACACTATTCTTTATCAACTAAAAATAAAATAAAATTATTACATGCTGTAAATAATATTTAATCAATATAAAATTCATTTAGGTAATCTCTATAAATATTTTTATAGAGTTTAAGACTTGTGAAAAATCTTCAAATATAAAATTTCACATTGGAAGCTAGTTGCTGAATTCCAGAATTTTGTCCTTTTCCTCCTTATTCTATTCCATGAGTTTCTTTCCTAGTATTTCTTTCAACTTCATCACAATCATTTAAATAAAAGTATATATACTATGTATTTTTAAAGTCAGCATTTCCTAACAACCTGAAGGCCTCTTTTATAAACAAACCCTTCAGGGAATGAGTTCTAGCCATCTCTCAAATAACTCTCTGTTCTTTTAAATAAAAATCAACTTCAAAATCTTTTGTTGGATTTCTTCATTTTAGATTTACATTTACTTATTGAATTTAATGATCCATAACTGGCGGTCTTCAGGGTCCAAGCCTCCTACACTCCCTTTCTCTGTGAAATAAGATTTCATAAAACACTATTTTAAGACACTCAAGAAAGTTGACTCCATCTCAAGTCAAACCTTATGAAATCATGTTTTTGGCACCTTTTTCCAGTTTCTCAACCTCCTCCGAATCCAACAGTTCCAGGACTGCAATACATCATCTGTGTGCTGAGGGCGGGGGGAAGGGGGTAGACAGGAGGGAGAAGGGGGCACATGCTCTGCTCTTCATCCCTTCTAGAAACAGAATATTGAAATTTCCTCGAATCACAATAAGCCCATCAATCGGCAGTCTGTAGAAGGTTCCCCTTCTCTAGCAGCGAAGGGTGTATTTGTCAAATTATTTTAGAAATAGCTTACGTTGTCTAAGACCACTGAGGAAGTTGATTGCATATAAAGTTTTCCTCAAAGCCACTAGTGAAAAAAATCACTAATTATTTGAAAATTATAATGCAGAGTAATAACAAGCCCATGTATTAAATGTTGGAGTAACTTTCTTTTTTTTTTTTTTTTTTTCCAACGTTTATTTATTTTTGGGACAGAGAGAGACAGAGCATGAATGGGGGAGGGGCAGAGAGAGAGGGAGACACAGAATCGGAAACAGGCTCCAGGCTCTGAGCCATCAGCCCAGAGCCCGACGCGGGGCTCGAACTCACGGGGCCGCGAGATCGTGACCTGGCTGAAGTCGGACGCTTAACCGACTGCGCCACCCAGGCGCCCCAAATGTTGGAGTAACTTTCAAATACTTCATCGCTTCATTATATATAATGGGGAAGTTTTCCTTGAAAGCAAATTATAAAATGATTTTTTAATTAAAAAAAAAGTATAAGCTTGCTAAATGCTTTAATCTGACCTGAATTCAAAGCAAGGGTGGGGGGGGGTCTTTTAGTGGCAGATCTCTGTTTCTTCTGCTACTACCCATGACTTTCTAGATCACTGAAGCACTAGGCTCCGAACTCAGTGGAATAAATTGTGGGGATATCCTGCCAGACCTAACGTAAGGAATACCCAACAGTTTAAAAATATCTTAAGTATGCACTGATATAAAACATACGTAATAAAATATTTATGCAGTATTTACTTAAATGTGACAATTTGCCAAAGTTGAGTTTGTATAATTGCACAAATATAAGAAAAATAGTGCTTTGCTTAAGGTGTATGGAATTAAGATGATTATTATCACAACAAAGGAGTGATAGGAAAACCTAGGATAACAAAACCTTCCATAGTAATGAAAAACTAAAATAGGTATAATATATTCAAAGAATAGATGTGTCTCTCTTTGGTCTAAGCTGAACCATTTTTCATTTAAATTCTAATTTTCCTGTATTTTACAAAAAGTAAGTAAAATCGCATCTAATTAAACGTCCCTTAAACATTACAGAATAAATACGTTTATTTAAAACACATCCTAATTTTCTGCCAATCTCCATTCTTTTTTTATAAATGTTTTCATTTATTTTTGAGAGAGAGAGGAGAGAGAGAGAGAGAGAGAGAGAGAGAGAGAATGAATGGGGGAGGGGCATAGAGAGGGAGACACAGAATCCGAAGCAGGCTCCAGGCTCTGAGCTGTCAGCACAGAGCCTGATGTGGGGGGCTTGAACCCACAAACCAGTGAGATCATGACCTGAGCAGAAGTTGGCCACTTAACTGACTGAGCCACCCAGGTGCCCCAGCCAATCTCCATTCTAAGTAGGATGACCACATAATTTATCATTTAAGCTGAGACACTTTTGAGAGTAAACGGACACTATTAACAATTAGGCTGGAGGGGCGCCTGGGTGGCGCAGTCGGTTAAGCGTCCGACTTTAGCCAGGTCACGATCTCGCGGTCCGTGAGTTCGAGCCCCGCGTCAGGCTCTGGGCTGATGGCTCAGAGCCTGGAGCCTGTTTCCGATTCTGTGTCTCCCTCTCTCTCTGCCCCTCCCCCGTTCATGCTCTGTCTCTCTCTGTCCCAAAAATAAATAAACGTTGAAAAAAAAAATTAAAAAAAAAAAAAAAAAAAAAACAATTAGGCTGGACAATAGGCATCAACCACGAATATTCCAGGCAGTTGGGGTGTGTGGCCACCTTAATCACCAAATATGCACTTTTTTTTCCAAATAAAACTTCCCCTGCGAGATTGGAATTGAAACCCTCTTGTGTGAGAATGGTGGCCGACCCTGGCATATATAAGGTGTCACAGAACCCCAATACCACCTGGGAGTGTCTCTGAGCTCTTTCCTTTCTGGAGGATCTCTCCTTTAGTTGCCTCTGCTCCCTAAGACTTCACTAGTCCAAAAGCTTCCCAGACCTGGAATCTCCACTCCAAGGGAGAGACCAAGGGAGGATATCTCAAAATTCAGCTTGATTTCTGCTTTCACTTGGTCACAGGTTAGACTACAGAATGGCACAGTGAAGGTGACTTGACTGGAGTAGAGGCCTGTGTCTATCCCTTAGAAGGCTCACTGTAATTCCTGTTTTAATCAGTAAAGCTTAAAACCCGAGTTCCATGTAACGTATATCAATATGTAATCCATAAGATTTAAATACAAATGGAACCAACTATACTAAAAGGCAGAAATCTCTCAGTTGAGGCATATGACAAAATTGTTCAAATGAAGGCAGTAAACTAATAAAATTATCTCCTCTTGGAACTTGTCAAATCTCTGGAAAATGCTTGTGGTCATCTAAGTCACACTGAGGGAAGTTTGGAGACTGTGCGTTTCACTTGAGTGGCTATCCTTTTCTTTGAACAGTATCACTCATCACTATTACAGTCAAGACACTGGCCAAGGACAGGGAGAGTTACAGCGGCATCTAGGGAGAAGAGTGTGAGAACTGAGTAGGAAAAATTGCCACTCGCTGCTCTGAGGTCATAGTTGTGTTTAGGTGCTAGAGCTGTGATGACCCAAGTGACTTCATGCCTATGAAAGGAGCTTTCTTGGCAAATTTAAAACCTAAGACAAGGGTTTATTGAGATACTGTCGTTAGGATTCTCAAAAATACCTAACGGTCCAAAGACTTGTACACGAATGCTTATAGCAACAAAAGGTGGACACACACCCAATGTCCACCAACTGATGAATGCAGAAACAAAATGTGGTCCATCCAGACAATGAAACATTCTTCAGCCGTAAAGGGAATGAAGCACTACTACCTGCTACATGGAGGAAGCTTGAAAACAACATGCTAGGTGCAAGGAGCCAGTCACAAAGGCCACATGTTCACATGATGACATTTAGGGGAAATGTCCAGAATTGGCAAATCTTCAGAGACAGAAAGTGGATTAGTAGTAGAGTGGGGGGCAGAGTTATGGGGAGGGGCAATAGCGAAAGGGTCCAGGGTTTTCTTCCTGAGGTGGTGTAAATGTCCTAAAATTGACTATGGTGACGGTTGCACAGTATCTGTGAATATACTAAAAACCATCCAATTGTATACAGTTTAAATGGGTGAATTTCATGGTATGTGAATTACATCTCAATAAATCTGTTAATAATAAGTACATAATGGTGGAACAGAAGAGGTGCTGAACAAGGAACCGGCCCCATCCTTGCCTCCAATTAGCAGCATAACTTTGTAAAGCCCTGAGCCCCATCTGTCAAATGATGCATAAAATCCCATCCAGGACTTGGGCTCTGACATTCAGTGGCATGATGTTCCTAAAATTTTAATCCATGCTCCTTTTTTATAAACTTCAAAATCTCGTATCCTTTGTTATTTGGAACCCTAAAAGAAATAGCATGACTAAAATCAAAAGTTAAGTCTCAGTAGGCTTTTTTATACTACTACATTCACTCAAAATGACTCTGATGTGCCTTTTCTGGCCCCTAGTCCCTCTTGGCCCCCACTTGGCCCTAAGGACGGGAATCTCTGCCATAACCTATTGTACTTTCCTTTCTGTAAACAGTACTGCCAGGTGACCAGCCGTGGGAGCTGAGATCTGACATCTTTGGATATGTATGATTCTTTCCATTAGCTTTTTCAACATCCCCTACTCCCTGCCCTTTCCAAGCACATCTGAACTCTGACCCAAACTAGGGATCAAATAAAATCAACCAGAGCAGATGTTCAAGGGATATAGGCCAACAAACCCTGCAAGTGGACAACAACTCTCAAAAACTACCTACTTACATTCAAACCAGCATTCTAGGGTAGAAAGTACTGGAAACTTAAATATATGTATTTTTAATCACATTGCGTTTAACTTCCAATATACTATTATTAAAACACAGCTTGAGCTAAGAACTCAAGACCAATAATCCCCATCAGCTTGAAAAAGTTGTGTTTGGGAAAGCAAATGCTTTTTCCCCTTCTTCACTGATCAGATCTAATCTTGTGAGGCATTAGGTCCTTCAGTCACATTGGTTAAGAGGGTAAAGAGGAAAAGAAGAGCTCTCCAGGATGGAAACAGATTAAAGTTTGTTTGTTTATCTGTTATTGTTCAGGTATCAAGAGCCTGATAGTGTTCAGTATTTCCCATACTAATGGGTCAGGCTTAAAAGTGTCATAAGAATGGAAATGAAAAGGAAAACATCAATGACAGTGAAAGGCAGTGACAGGGAGAACCCTCTGTTTGCATCCATGATGTCTTTTGGAGGCTTTGTTTGTTTGGTGGCTTTTTAATGTTCCCTTCCCCCCTTGAAAATTAAGAAAGAAGCAAAACAAAACCCCAGGCCTTTACACAAAGCTCTGGGTATTCACACATTGGAGCGATGCAGGCTGAATCCCTCAGAAACATTTCCTCCCCCACCCCCTATGCCCCTGGTTCCACTCCATTTTTGAGAAAATTGTTTTATTCAACGAGGAGGCAACATTTGCCCCATTTTTTAATATTTCAGGCTGATTTTTTCACCACTCAGAAATGCTGTTTGTTTTATGTGGGTGCAGCCTGAAGCAAGATGATGAGGTAAGAGAGTGGAGAGGGGTCTCTGTGGGCACAGCACGGTGGTGCTTCAGTGCTCGATGGTTAATCACCCAGCACCAGCCTCAGCAACTGTTGACACAAAATAGGTGGAGATCAGGTCTGTGCAAGCAGAAAATACCAGAAAGGCAAACTATATGTAAACACACTTAAGACAGATTTGACAAGAATAGACCTAAACCTGACTTGCTAGGAAACTCCGAATGTCTAAAGGCTTCAGGGTCCCTCTCAGCGGAGGCCCCTTCCCCTTAACAGAGTTTCCTTTGAGAAGAAAAAGAGTAACATTTGAAAACTAAAATAAGTTTACAGAAGAGAGCTGAGACATTTGTCCCCTTGATTCACACAGTGTGGGTTTCAAATCTGCTCCTACATGCGGATTTATGTAATGTAATACACTTCTTCCATGTATATTTGGAGCAGAGCCAAATGGGGGGGGGGGGGCTTACAACATGCACACACAACCACAATTCAAAAAGTTATTTCTCCTGACCTATAAAACTCATGCAAAGAAGCAAATGGATAATGCTTAAACAGTCTTTTAATCTTATCTAACTGACACCTGACAACCCATTACTTATAGATTATTAATGCACCCACTAAAAAGTTTGTCATGTACAAAATTACTAGAGAAAAAGATTGAACGCCTCAGGAAAAAACAAATTTTGCTGTACAATAACTTCAGAAATTTCAAGCCTATTATCTGTCATGCCCTTCATAGACTCGTAGCACACTGCTAAAAACAACTGATTTATCTTTATTATGAATCCTAAAATGACAGCACACATGTTTTTCATGTCTTGTGATAATGTTTAATTTCATCCAGTTTTTATTTTACAGAGCTTGATTTGCTTATTTAAGATGAAGAAAAGTAGTAACTTTTTAATTAATTTCCCTGGTTGTCTCTTTATCAAAGGACATGGGTTTTTGTTTGTTTTTTTTTTTTTCTAGTCCTCGTGTAAAGCTGGAATCAGCGCCAGTTTCAGAGCGATCACCTTGCTTCTCTTTGGTTTGCAGTACTACGGAGTCTAAAATAGTAAAGCTGGGTGTGCCTGGGTGGCTCAGTCGGTCTCAGCTCAGGTCATGATCTCACAGTTCATTAGTTCAAGCCCCACATCAGGCTCTGCGCTGACGGTGTGGAGCCTGCTTGGGACTCTCTCTCTCTCCCTCTCTCTCTCTGCCTCTCCCCTATACTCTCTCTCTCTCTGAAAATAAATGAATAAACTTTAAAATAAGAGGCTTACAGGGCAGTTTGTTCCTTACCCACCTGTGGATGCCAGGCTCTTCCCCCTTGATCCATGATGCCTCTCAGCCCCCTCACTTCCCACGCTGTCTACAAGCAAATGGGAGTCAGGTCCTGCTCTGCCAGGTTGCATGACACACAGGCAGATTTTTTCCATCTCTCTGACCAGATAATTGTGCCAAGACACCGAAAACAACAAATCTGGCTTCATTAGGACTCACAACAAGTCCTGCTGACCTACATACCATGTTCAAAGTCAACCACCAACCACTGGTTTCACAGCTTTGAAAGGGGCCATGGACATTCAGAAACACTGGGCTTAGGATGGATAAATCAGTCTCCTAACTCACTCACTTGCACCCCAGCCCTCAGTTGTCCTGAAGTACCTGCTCAGGTCGTACGGCCTCTCAAGGCATCACACTCCTGTCTTGTCCTGAAAAGCTCAGAAACTGTCTTTGGATGCTGGCTGGAGGAGAAACGGCAGTTACACAGAGGAGGATTGGGACTTTAAATCCATCTTCCTTCATCCCACCCCTTCCCCTTTCTTTTCTCACCCAGACTCAGGGCCCCATGGGAGAAGGGGCAGGGTTTTCTGCCCAGTGCCGCTGTGGGCCACCACCTACTTGGTGAGGGGTTTCCACCTTTCACAGTACTCACAGTGGGATTTTACACAGTGTGGGGAAGCTCAGAGTAAACTTACTGTGTAAAACTTACAACAAAGTATATTTAACAGACTGCAGAGTCATTTTCAAAGAGGATTGTTTGCTGGAAATTTTTAGAATCTGCAGACAAAAGCAGCGTCTCTGTTGAACTCCTAAGACTCTCTGACATGACAATACCTGAAGGTTTCTAAATTCACAGCTCTTTTCCCTGCGAGCTATTTGCTCAGCTTTCCTAATAATACCCTGCCTGCCTGGCACCTTGCCAGTTCTGTCTCGGGCAATATGCAAGCTAAACATTTTTTGACTGATTTCAATATTTTTCTTACGAGCAACTAGACAGTATTTTATCTAGTGAGTATTACTGATTGCTATAATCTAAGCCCACAGTAAGTGCCCGTAAAGGTAATATTATTAGAATTGACACTCAAGGTGAAAAGCATAGCAATTAACTGGGGCTTGGAGAACAACAACCCATTCTGTAACATGCTGCAGACTTATTCTATTTATATTTCTCCTTCTTCTTTCAAAAATATTGCACCTGTTACTCCATTGATCAGTTAGGAAGCCTACCTTAAATGTAGGTTACACTGAAATTCTCAAGGGAAAAAGTTAAACCACCTGCTTAATAAAATTACCTTTTGTGTGTGAAGTTGTTCCATCCCTAGGTGATTCCCAGGCAAAGAAAATCACTATACACCCTGCACTTTCATTTTGCAGTTGAATAACAAACAAATGACCCAGTGCTTCTTGCATGGTGCACTGTTTTTTACATCTGTTTTCCTTGCTTTTGTGTCATGCCTCTGTTTAGCTTTATTGACAAAACAATCTGTGCCTAATGTTTAAACAACATCTGTAAAATGTATTATTAAATTATGTTGGAAGAAAAAGCAGAGCAATTCTATGAAACCCTATGACCCCCTATTGATTTTTAGATCGCAGAACTTGAGAGGATAATTTGTGAATGTTTTAACATTTACATCTACACAGGTACCTATATTTATAGAATCTTTGATTACTTATAAAAGTATTTGCTACAGTATTACCATAACTCAGAAAGAAACCTGACCTTTAACAGTTGAATCTGTTTATTAAAAGGGAGATCCTATTTTTTAAAAAATAAGTTTACATTTTTACCCGCCAGTGGCATAAATCTCTAAGGATAACATACTTCCCCCCCCCCCCCCCCGGTAATAAATGGGAAGTGATGCCTGAATGCTTTGCAGTTTTGAAGGCAATAAATGAAGTAACTAGGAAAATCTGGTATATGTACTAAATCTGAGAACTACAGAGCTGTGATAGTTCTGTAAAGTGTCACCTCAGATGTTAGGATGCTTCCTGGAATTTTATGCACCGAACTGACATAGAGTGATTTTTCTTTCTGCATACACGCTGTATTTCACATAGACTATATATTTTGCACCTAAAATCCATATTGCCTTCTCAGAGCATAAAGAAATAATCATTTAACATTAGGCCTTAATGGGAAAGTGTTTGGATGAATAGTAGTAAACAAAGACACTGTCAAATTTATTCAATACACCCTAGGCTAGAACTCTGCTGAGGCAGAGTATGTCTGAGGCATCGGGCAAGTAAGATACAAGCACCGGCCCAGGTCTGCATCCTATGGAATCCCCAGGTCTGCAACACTGCTGTGAAGACACAGAAGGGAGTCTTTATCTGGCCATTCTACGCTCATATTTCCAAATTAAGAAATAAAGTTGGTACATTCGGGAGAAAAAAGAACCAAGTATTGATTAACCGTGTGTGTGTGTGTGTGTGTGTGTGTGTGTGTGTGTGTGTGTGTATGTGTTTTCTTTAAAGTTCTGCCTAAATAATTAAAGACCTAAATGACCATCTCAGAATTCAAGAAGTTTCTGCTTAAATGACTAAAATGCTCGACATATTACTAATATGTTTTCACAGAAGTAATTTTCACAACCACCACAACAATGAAAAAACAGAATGCAAAAGCTCCAAATGCTATTATTTCTCATTTTGGGATCAAATCATAACTGGGAGTGAGAAAGCAAAGAGAGAAGAATACATGAGTCAATGGCACATATTATATTTCAAAAATTACTAAGCTTTTAAGTCTAAGTCTATCACGGCATGCTAGATTGAAATGTTTAGGCAATTAGTTATGGAAGTCAATTTTTTAAAAAACACAGTTGCCTCAGATACTTAGATAATGAAGGTAAAAATATTTTCACCCAAATTATTTGCATAATTGCCTCAATTCTCAAAAAAATTTGTTGGCGTAGACTTGTCCTACAATGTCTCATCTGATAAATTTCACATTCCATCCCTGGGCCCAGTTCCTATAAGCAAAATAGCAACCTTTTTAAGATCCTTCCTCTCTGTTTTCATTCTGACAAGTAGATCAAATGTAAGAGTGACAATGGTTGTTTCTTGTAATCCAAATTTTCTTTTAATTAATCAAATCTGTCTTGTTGTTTTCCATTTACATTCTCCCTATTGTCTCCCCTCCCCCCAGATTCCATCTGCTTTGGCCTTAGCCAAGGCAGGTAGTTTATATCACTTGTGGCAATTAGAGAAGATCAGTTCAGCAACGGAATGAAAGGGCCATTGCAATACCCAAACTTTTCTCATCTCATTTTTCAATCAAAACTGAACTGAAAGCTGCATCGGCCAGGGTTTCTATGACAAGCTAACAACTAGACACGAGTTTCTATTTTTCACTTTCATATTGTGTGCTTCGATACATTATGTTGCTGCCAATAATTATGACTGATCTACACCCAACCTGCCCTTCAGCATTTTATTAAATCTCTCCAGCAGTGACTCATAGTTCGTACAAAATGTACATGTGTGTTAACAAGTTTTAAGAAACCCAAGAAGGAAGACACACATTTTTAAATGTTGTGGCTAAATGAAGTGAAGGGGAAATGTTAAAATACTAATGACGATTTTCTTTTAATTATGATTTCTAGAAGGAAGTAACTTGGGCTTGATATCCAACACAGGAAAAATGTTTACAGGCTCTCAAAAAAGCTCTGTGTAATTTTTTATTATGAGAAAGGAAAATGAAAACCCTTCAGTGTTTATGCTGTTGTTAGTCTGCAAGTATACCATAGTTTAAGATGCTCTGACATCTTTGGTTTTCATCTAGCATCATCTAGGTTTCCCTATTCTTCCAACCTATTTCCTACTCAAAGCCTATAAACAAAAAATAAATCTATTATCAGCTCCTCAAAAGCTGAAGGTTTGGATGATAATTAATAAACCATTAGAAACTCAAAGCAAACACGGGAATGTCATTATTCATCAAACTTAGGCGAAACAATCTCTCTTAAAACTTTTACTTACTTGAGGGGAATTCTCTACCACCTAGCTGTTAGAATTGAGACAGTTGCCAAATGCAAAACAACGAAGTACAAGCAAAAGTCACTTCTAACTCCACACAGAAGTAGAGAGAACACAGGCACAGTACACAGTGCCAGCTGAGGTCAGAATCGTGTTTACATCGCGCGTAACTAAAAGTGATCTGTATGTTCGTACCTGGGCAGAACTGAGTTATCAGTGTGAAGTTTATAGTAGGTCTGCACATACTCTGAAAAGTAGTTTAACTTTTTTAAGGTCCCTCTTTTCCTCTTCTAATTGCAAAACCGAGGAAGTTGCTTTATGACCAGTGTATAGAACCTAGGAAAATGACAATTGCATACTGTCTGGTGTCACAGGAATGCCTGCCTGCCTGTGCATCCACAGGAAATAGCCCTTAAGTTGGTCCACCTGTGGAAAGCAAGTTGTATTGGAATTTGTTCACCGGTAACAATGTTTACGGAGGGAGTTTGCTAGCAACACTGAAGAGGAAGAGAGATGCCGTGTGTGATAGATCACCTGAGTGGCAGTGCTTTCGCCTTCCTTGATTAGAGTTCGCCCTGCCACTCCTCGGCCCTCGGATGGGAACATTTCCCAGGGAAATACATTTGTACAGCCTCCATTGTATTAAAATTACATCATCAGTTTAACCTCGAAAATATATTTGAATTCAGACGTGCATGCAAAATGGATGGTCTAGCCTATAACACTGTCCAGGATGATCTGAAGACGAAGTTCAAATATATAGTATCAACAGTCTTGAAAATGAAGATACAATAGCAGGTACAAGGCAAACAAAAAATCTCCGCAGTGACACCCTCGTAGCAACACATTTAGGTATAGTATGGCTTCCATTGGCTCCCTATCCACTTGGCTAAAGGGCTGCAAAAATTGATCTCCCAAGGCTGCGGTAAGGTCATAGAAATTGATAACCCTTACAAGCAATGCTTATGTGAGTCTGTCTGCGTCTTGCAGATAGTGCACTTTGTAAATTAATCCTCCAAAGGCAAATATATTGTAAGTAGCTTGTTATCTCTAAAATACTAAATTGAAGAATACATGGGATTATATTGACAGAAATTACATTTTCTGTAATGGGGTTTAATATATCTGGAATCTCTCCCAAAGGCTCCCAGGCTCTCTAACAGAGAAGGGTCTGTTAATGTAGGTGCAATGGACATCAAGAACAAATTTATTCACCAAAATGGATTAGGCCATGTAAGCAGAGATTCTGTAATATTAATCTTTGACACTTACTGAACAGAAAGAAATACTTCTGTCTGCAAACTGGCACCCCCAGTTCTCCCCTTTCCCCAACCAGGCTGTGGGCCTTTTCTGGATTTTACTTCAAAGAGGATAAGGTTTCCCCATCATAAACACTAATCTAAAAATATTAGGACAATTAATTAGATACACTTAGTTTGAGAGGATATTGGATTTCGATACCCTTCAAATATGACACTAGCTCTGGGTGATTATATGAACCTGGCTTTCAGCACACTCACAAAGGGTAATAAATCATACTTTCCCAAAGCCTTGTTGCCACACCACAGTACATTGTCAGAATATTGTTGGCTAGTACTTGGTACGTAATCTCAGCTTCCTCCCAAATCAGGAATTCACACATTTACTTAGAAGTAGTATTGAACAGCCCTGAAACACATCGGGTTTTGAACAGCTTCAAAGTGGAAACATAAATAATTTCTCTTTTTCCGTGGACAGAGGATAGGAGGTAAGGGGACACTATCCTCAAAAGCTCAGCCCTAACAAAATAACTGCAGTTAACTATTCACCGAATTTAAAACCTGACTGATATGTGATGGTGGATTTTCTTGTTCCACAGAAACTAGGACGATGCCACTCCTTCTATTGATTATCCTAAAATGAAAAAAGCCATTTATGGAGCCACAGTGTATGCGAATTAAATACTTAACTTACATTATGCCTAAAACTCATCGATTTGTAAAGGCAATGGAATGCAATGCAATGTTGGTTTTTTGGCTTGTTTTGTTTCTTTTTGGATTTTTTGGTTTTGTTTTTTTTTTTTTTTTTTTTCTATGCCAGCCAGTGCTCTCACCTATCAGTCAACCATTTATTTTCACTTTTCCATCAAGGAGCCACCAGAGAAAACAGCAACAACTGGGTGTGTCTTGTTAATGCAAAACATGAGCTGCAGGTTGCCCAAAGCCAGATTACTTACCAATTGTTCACTTGAAGGATGGTGAGTCCCGTGTCTTGTGCCAACTGCTTTTTCTGTTCTTCAGAAGGGTAAGGGTGCTGCAAGAGAACAAAAAAAAGATAGATGTGTGCACATATACCCCGGGCAGATAGTGTAGTGTGTATCACATGTCAGGTGCGATGCTAGGTGCTAGGGATTCAATAAGAAACACATACGCTCTGTAAAAATAGTATGTGTATATCAGGCAATATTTAGGCTATTTTGTCAATAGCCTCAGTGTCTAGTGAAGATACAGTCTATAATTAAAGGTAAAAATGCTGAGGTGTGTCACTCTTATTAATGGAATACTACATCATCTAATTAATGGCAGTAAAAGACAAGCCAATTACAAAGATTAGTGAAGTGTATAAATAGCTACTTAGGATACTTGCAGAACCTTGATACTGAGTTTATCCTTTAAAGGTTTATTTGTCGCAAACACAGAAAGTTTAGAATGATCTTCACTGTATAAGATTAAAATAAGGAGAAGCCCTTTTTGATGATATAAAATCCTATCATCTTGATGTAATATATTCATAGAACCACAGACTTCTAAAGCTGAACCATTTGGACCAACCGTCTCAGCTGAGGTCCCCAGTAGTTAAGCACTTTGTCAGCATGACATTTTCCCTCCAAAACACCATATTGCCAGATGCAAATATCAAAATTAGAGTGGGTGGATATTTTTGAACCACTAATCATTGCAGCTCTTCTGAAAAGCAAACAAAGGACATTCAACCAAAGTTGGTTTCCATATCTGAATGTCAACACATGCTGGGATTCTGAACACAGGCCAATACAAGGTCAAAGACCAGCATATTTTGCATGCTAAGAACAAGCCCAGCCATGTTCCTCATGAGTTAGAGTGGATAAAAAAGTATTACAGGATTAGATAATAAAATGAAACTCATACCCTCTTGAAAGAATGTTTGGAATTCTACTGAAATTAGTTTTGGCACAAATACTTTTTGTTCAGTAATGAACTATATCTAAATCTGAAATATACATTTCTAAAGCCTGGGACCTGGTATCCATCTATGGACACATTGACTAGCTTGAAACTACCGCATCCCAATAAATTCTCCCCAGATAAAAATTGTTCTAATAGTCAACCTTCTATTCTCTTATGAATGAGAAAGGGCACCCTCAACTCTCAATTTAACTATCTCTACAGTTGGAAACTAAATTCTGGTCTATTGAATGTTAATTAACATAGGTTTTAATCTCATTAATAATGTCTGATTAGATGCTAAGAAGGCTTGTTAATGACCACTTTAATGCTATTATAGGTAAGTTTAAATATGTTCTATATCTGTACACGTGGGATTCGTTTGTGGAGAGCAGAGATGTAGCAATTTTTCCCATAAGCATTGTCTTTGATTGTCACTTAATCAATAAATACACAATTAGAATAAGGCTTTGCTTTCATGGAATATAGTGCCTTTCTCTAAAGAGCTCCAAGTATATTACAGGCAGGATGGTAATTAATCCCCATTATATCCCTTTGAGGGACATAAATGGAATCTATGGTCTGTCCTGTCTTACAGGTGAGGAAACTGGCCAGGGAAAGGCATGGTCAGCAGCCACATGACTCAGTGATATTTCCTGCTTCCCTTCCAGCGTCTAAGCCTCACCATGACTGAGGGATGTGGCAAATGCCTTTTGTAATCTTCATTCTTACGCCCTCCCCAAAACTTTCAGACTGCTTACCATGGCCTGTAAGGCACGCCACCACCCAGCCCTGCCCACCTCTCAGACTCTGTGGCCTTTTCTTCGCCCCTGCTCCACCCCTCTGTCAGACCACACAGTCCTCCTTTCTGTTCTTCCAACACACCAACCTTGTCCCTACCCTTCAGTCGCCTGCTCCAGCGTCACTTTCTCATCTCAGCTCAAAGGCCAAGCCTCACCCACCCAGAGTCCACCAGCCCACCTTACTGCCCTCACATTGATCTTTTCCTTTTCTCCCTAACGGCAGAGCCTCACTCTCCGAAACACCTGTTCTCGTGATTTGTTTCCTTTCGGTGTGCCTCTTCTCACCCATGGAGAAACTCCAAAGTCCATGACTTTCTCATTCACCATCCTCAAAGCCCAGCCTAGCGCATAACAGGAAATCAGTAAATATCTGAGAAACAAGAAGGAGGCTATGTCTTGCCATGATACACAGATACCGTCCACTCAGATGCAACATCAAAATGTATAATAAAACTTTTTTTTCAACAGCCCACAGGAGGTGTAAACAATCCAACTTGAGATCCACAATGCTACTTTCCTGACTTCATTCCTAACAGTGATATCAACCCACTCTTTTCAAATAACAGTATATAAATTTCAAAATAGGCTAAGATCATAGGTGACAATCACCCTACACAACATAATGCCAGTAATCACAGGCAAAATCTCATGACTGGATACTGAGTTAAAGGAATCCTCTACCCTAAGGTTTAAAATATGGCTCCTGTGGCATAAAAGTTTGCCGCACAATACAAACCGTATGAACCTCTTATCCAGTGAATAGACACTGATTTAAGGTTTGATATATAGAATTTCTATGTCTACATTAGTTGAGGAACTGTTATAGGCACACATGACCCTGTGGAGTGTATAAATTTATGCTGCCGCTCACTAACTATGAGATTTTAAACAAGGGACAACTTTTCTAATCTTCAATTTTGTCTTCTGCAGTTTAAAGACCCATAACAGTTAAAAGTTACCCAGGCTGGCAATTCTTACAGATTATAAGCCTGATTTTGAAATATGCAAATTTTAGCATCCAGCTGTTGGCACTATTTGCCATCTAAAAGTATAGACCCATGTACACAAGTCGTTTCCAATCTATAACATCTTCTGTAATTTGCTTACAGTTGTTCAGGTCCTGTGGAAATCTCTTCCAGTAGAATTAATAAATATGTCAACAATCTCTATTCACTGTAGCTGGATGGCAATACCTTTTGCCCTGCCTCGTTAGTTGTGACCTAATATTATGACCAGAACTGGATAAAAATTAATATTTATGCCATTTACCTTTAGTTACTTTGAAAATTGAGAATTGTCACAGTCATTTATTTGTGCTGTGTTTTCAAGAGTATTTTTGCATGCCTGTTTGTGAGTAAGTTTTACAACCATTCTTACAAAGCAAATGGAACTCACATTTTATTTATGCAGGTGGTGTCAGGAAAATTCTCTCTGGATCATTAAAATTACCTGAATCATTACAGCTTCAAAGAGCAATCGATGGCCCTCAAAATTTCAGCACAAATTTAGGTTGTTTCTTCACATCATGCAGTTTCTGATTTCATAATTTAAATATCATGAAACGAGAAAGTTCTTTTTTTCCTCTGTCACTTTTCATGTGATCTGATTTTAAGTAATTGGAACAAACTGTGTCTAATTTCATGCAGCATAATTGCTAGGCAGCCTCAAGCTATGGAGACCCAGCACTCCATCTCCATTAAACAATTTTCAGTCATTCAGGATATATTTTTTTTAAATAGAAGTGAATGAGTCTGGATGAAATTAAATGCCACAATAATCTGGTCATTGTTAAGGGGGAAAAAAGGTGTCAACAAAATTCCCTAAACCCTTGTCTATGGTAGGGAGATTGAATTTTTTTCTTTTTTCCATAGTTCCTCGACTGGGTGTCCCACAAACTTTTAATTCCCTGAAGAAAAAAAATCCATAATTGCTAGAATCACATGAAAGCCATGACTTCAGGTAGCTAATCCACAGTCAGCCAAAAATTCACAAAGGAGTAAGCTTTTAACTGAAACCCAGTATCTTTAAATATCTTAAATCCTATGCATCTTTCTTACATAAGCTTTTTGTGGACAGTATGAGTTATTCCTTTGTAGACTTGAAAAAAAATGAGTTGACAAAAACCCAACATGCCAGGAGCAAGGCTCCTGTAAAAACATTCAAAATCCTGTTGTGTTATGCCCACAGGATCGTAAGATGGGCAAAGGTAGACATCAGTTTACAAAAGAGATAAAGAGGAGGACATTCTAGGAAGAAAATGGGAAATTCATTCCAAACCATTGCAACCAAGGGCCTAGGTCACCCCTTGCCTTTCTCCTGAACACCTTTGCTATTAACGGCAAGGACACTAGTTTAAGAAAGATCAGTAGGTTCTTGTGAAGGGAAGATGGGTTGCACTTGGCCAGACACACCAATCAACCTAATCACTTTGGGATATCAAAGCAAATTTGACCACAGTCCAATAGGTAGTGACAGGAGACCTTTCCTTTGTTGTGTACATTAGCCTCATGCTCTTAAAAGCTTAATTATTTGCAAACAATTGATCAAGATGGGAATTTGAGAAAGGATATGCAAGGGCCACTGGGAGAACTGCAACGCATTAAGAGAGCAAACAAAATTACCTTTAGATCTTACAATAAGAATTAACGGAGAGCGAGGCAGGGCAGTAGCTACAAGGGTTCCTTCTCGAGTGTTTCCCATTTGATCTGCATTAACACCTCAGGAATGAGTGAAAGCCATAAAAGAGTGATTATGTAAGGGTGAAGCTGACCCTCCCTTCCAGCATTAAACGTGCACACGTGTATTGGGCTGGCTTCGCGGGGGAGAGAAGAGGTGCTGGACTCAGTGGGAAAAGACGTGGCTTGGGGGTAGTGGGGGACAACTCACAAAATGATCATCCTTATTTCAGCAATCAATGCCCTGACTTCTCCTCTCCAGGGTAAGCCTCTTGCTGACATAGAACCCGTGTGTCACTCTTCCTGTGTTTCTGGATCTGAAATGTGACTTCTGATGATGACCTAGTATAGCAGTGATTGCTTAATAACCCCATCAAAGAATGAAGTGATCCCTGGAGTATGTGTCCTGTGTCATAGAAATGGTTAAAGAATGTCTGACGAAAATCTAAAAATAGCTTACATAAAAGTGAAGTCTGAACTGTCATTTTATCAGCCCCAAAGAATAGAAAGCGACAGAAAGAAAATGGCAACATGCTAAAAAGAAAGTTACGTCTGCACAGCTCCAATTTTGTTTCTTGAGGTTGGGATGGGAGGGGGGTTCTGACACTGGTTATCTGGTATTTACGAGCTTACAGAACGTTGGAAGAAAACTTATTTACTTAAACAATCAAGCAGACCGTTTCAGATGAGTATCGATGGCAAAAGAAAAAACTCTTCAGTGCACAGATGGAAAATGTCCAGTCTTATATCTTAACGATATCCTTGACCAAATGTACTCCTTTCATCAAATTTTCCACCCTTGACTGCAAATGCGGATGCCAAGACAGTGATGAACTTTATCTTATCTACCCTGGTAACCAAGTTTCAATAACGTTCCCTCCCTGCCCGCCTTGCCCACTCTAACAGCACATTGTAATGGCAGCAGAAAATTTGAAAATAATCCTGTACAGAGCTCACTGGTGAGATAATGGAAGGCTACGCTGCCCCTTCTCAAACCTCAGATTAGTAATTTCTTGTGACACAGAACTGCCTCTATCCCGAAACTGCAAAACAGCTATAACAAAGCAATAGAGGTGGAAGCAATTTTCAAGCAAAATGTTACATGCTATACTTTAAAAGGTATGGGAATAGGTACCGTGGGAGCTGATCTAACAGGAGGAATTATGGCAACTGTCCAATATATCCCTTATCAAGGCAATGTTCTGTTGCTTGGCTGAATATGTTGGAAGAACAATTTCGGAACTTCTTTTATCCTTCTTCCTCCAGCCCTTTGCCTCCTCCACAGCTAAGTTTAATGCATTAATATAAGTTGACCTTGAGCTAAACTCTGGTATGTGATGGAGAGATACTCCCTTTAAAGAAAAAAAAAAAAAAATCCACCCTATGGCTTTTAACCATTAGATCTCCGTGTTCTTTTAAAACTTCTACTGAGTTTTTGACACTAAGGGAATATTGTGGTTCTAAATTAAAATAACTAGCTATATCTTTGACCTCTCAGGAGATAAGCAGAAACTTGCTAACCGAATGTATTTATATTTGTTTAATATAATTTTTTGCCTGTAAAAACTTCTCCCACTTTACGTAAACTTGCAGCCATTTTCCCCTTATGCATTCACTATGAATAGCTTACACTGTGACAATTACATTGATCCAGGATACTTTTTTCCTTTAAAAAAATCCATAATGCTTCCCTATTGTCTTTCAGCTTTATGAATTAGTTTTACTGTTTCAGTGAATGCTTTTTTGTCTTTTGACTGCACATTATCAAAGAGACACTTTGTGCCTCCCATTTGCATTACAAAAGCAGGGCAGCGTGCAGTGGAAGAACACAGCCTCTGCATGCATAGCAGTTGAGTTCTGCATGCTAGCCCGGGCTGGAATCAAAAGAAGAGGTGCTGGCAGGACTGGCGAAGAAGCCAAGAACGTTTGGAGCATCATCAGGGAAGTCGCAGGACTTCGACCTGCTTTTTAATTCTCCACCAGCGCTCCTAGATTGCCTGGTTCTCGGATTAAATGTGCTCCATCGATTCCCAGCACTTGCTTTCTCTGAAGCCTAGTCAAGCCATTTTCCAGACAACCCCTCCGATTTCTCGTCTATCCAGCAGCAGTTATATGAAGTTGCTGGTGGAGTTATGCAAGTAGGGAAGTCAGGTAGGGATTTCTAAACTTGATCTTATCCCATGAAAATGACAGAAGCATGGAAGGAAAAGTTGAACACCGGGTAATATTTCATAGCGGTCTTTACTTTTGCACTAATGAGATGATCTTTTATGATTCACAGCAGTGACACCATGGTTTCACAGTCCGTTGTAAGGGGCCAAGACTACAATACCTTGCTTGTCTCATCTCTCTGACCTTTTAATTTCTTATAAATATAAAATAAAAACACTAAACAAAAAAGACAAATACCAAAAAAAAAAAAAAAAAGACAAATACTTATATTAAGGGATTTCACAGTCTTTCACATTGGACATTTTCTTTAAGTTGCTTGCAATTCTATAATAATGACAATGTTTTAGATCTATTCTTTATTAGCTATGTATGTGTTACAGGAGTCTTTTTAAGTATATGCATTAAAGCATAAAATTTAGACTGTAAATTAGCAATTACTTATACCCTCCTCCTAAAAGTATTAAAATTCATGAAGAGTGCTAAAATTATTTTGAACAGTTATGATTATTAATGAACTCCCTGAATATTGATTCTCTTAGTAGAAGACCATGGCTATAAAAGGAAACATGAAAAGGCCAATAAGAAAAACAGAGTGGGAGCTGTAGGGGCCTGGGGGTGGGGATGGAGGGGAAAAGTCATGCTTCACTTTTGTGACCTCTTCATATCATTTTATTTTTTTTTTAATATTTTTTTTCAACGTTTATTTTATTTTTGGGACAGAGAGAGACAGAGCATGAACGGGGGAGGGGCAGAGAGAGAGGGAGACACAGAATCGGAAACAGGCTCCAGGCTCTGAGCCATCAGCCCAGAGCCTGACGCGGGGCTCGAACTCCCGGACCGCGAGATCGTGACCTGGCTGAAGTCGGACGCTTAACCAACTGCGCCACCCAGGCGCCCCCTCTTCATATCATTTTAAATCACAGCTCATTTGAACTCTTACTGTTTGTCAGTCAGACAAACACATTACATGTATTATCTCATGTACTCCTGGTGGCCCCTATGAGTAGGGACTATGCTTAGCTCCATTTCACAGAAGAGGAAGCTGAGGCCCGGCTAGGTCAAAAAACATGCACGACAGCTCTCAGCCGCTTAGTCCTGGGGCCAGGTCTTCCCTCCCCTGAGTTTCTGCACTTGGCTGTGCTCCCACAGATGTTTCTTTTCCAATCTCCTTTCCCCTTTTTAAGCTACATTAAAACACACACACACACACACACACACACATCTTATAATGGAGCATGAACCAAGTTCTTAGCTGTGGTGAGCAATGACTGAATGTTTCTCTGCATTTTAACAGCCATGATCCGGGAGAGTGTTGCTGTTCTCCTTGCCACAACCCCCATTCCGCATCCCCATTGCTTCTGCCTTGGAGGCAAACATCAAGGGGCAGAGTTGGAGCCATGGGTGAAAGGTAATTCCCCAGAACTTTCCCCCACATTTTCTCTCCATCAGCATCTGTCCACAGCACCCATCCAAAGGGACTTTATTAATAGTAGCTTAGTAGTATTAGTTAAAAGTAGTTGTAGTAATGGTTACATGAATTAAGGAGTGAGGATGTATCAGGCGTTGTTCCAAATGTTTTACATGTATTAAGGCATGTAATCTCACAAAACCTTATGAGGTAGGCGCAACTATTACATTCATTTTACAGATGAGGAGACTTGGACACAGAATGGACCAATAACTTTCTCAAGTTCACACAGCTGGTAAGCCATAGAGCTGGGATTTGAAACTTGGTGGATTTGAAAACTCGCTTCCAAACTATTTTGTATTTAAAATGATGGGTGGAGCCATCCCACTCACCCCTCATGGGTTAATCATGAATATATATGATGATTCCTACTCATTTTATGTGTAAGCTATTCTTTTAAGGTGTGTCTATGTCTTTTACTTCTATGACTCGGTTCTAGATTTTGCTATGAGACACAAAACTCAGTGGAACTAATACATCTCTCACTGTATTTGTACCTGTAACATTGCTTATAAATACAGGAATAAGGGTGGTCATACGTGAGAATGCTCTTAAGGGTCATAGAAACAAATGCCTACTTTTCCAGACAACTACACTACAATATCCGTTAAACTGTCTGCTTTGAAGTAAATTGTTGTGTCGGTTTGGAAGTTTATGGGGTCTTTTGCCAATTTCATTTCTTATTTGATTCTTAATCGAGTACGAGTAAAATTACATTTGGAACCATTGCATTTCAGTAGATTACTAATAAAAACACACAAATGCTATTCTCACTCTCAATGCAACTAGCTTTGTTCTGTGTGTGCAATATATATTTGTTGTATGAATGAATGAATGCTATTGAAGTTAGGGATACCCCAAATGCCTCAACTAGCACTTATAAGTAGATGGCTTCGGGTAAACATCGGAAAACTAACAGCCTTATTTCCACAAATATGCATCCTTCTCACTCAGCTCTACAAATCTCAAACCAGTACAGGTTTTATTTACTTTATTTAACTGACATTTACATAACGCTTACTCTGTGCCAGGCAATGTTCTCAGTGCTTTACAAGTAGTCACTCATCTAATCCATATAACAAGCCGATGAAATGTTTTTCCTTTATGTTGCAGATGAGGAAACTGAGGCATGGAGTCTGTTACTTGTAATTTGGATGGAACCCTAAGCAGTCTAGTTCAGTAGCCCAGGCTCCTAATTATTGTGTTATCTTATTAGTCTTTCTTAGCTATAATTTCCCTCAAAGTTTCTCCAGAATCCACTCTATGCTGTTGTCAGGCTTATTTGTTACAAAAGTTTGCTTCCCACTCTCCAACTGCAATGCAATGAAATTCAAGTTCTCCATCCTCTGGGAGCTCAGCACAGGACTGAAAAAAGGATAAAGGAGATTGTTTCCCCCGAGAACTACACAATAACAGATAAAACAAAACTGTGACACACCATACTGGGCCACTTTTCTGGAAGGAAAAAAAAAAAGTTCAGGGCCCATTTACACAATAAACTCTGAAAAAGTGAGGATCTTTTCCAATGTACATACAGTTCATCTCTACTATTTCAGAGAGCATACCAGCTAAGAAGAGATTTATCCCCAACCTGGAGAACACTTTTCCGCTTTAAGGAAAAAGAAAAGAAAAGAAAAGAGAAAAGAAAAGAGAAAAGAAAAGAAAGGAAAAGAAAAGAAAAGAAAAGAAAAGAAAAGAAAAGAAAAGAAAAGAAAAAAGAAAAGAAGAGAAAAGAAAAGAAAAGAAAAGAAGAGAAAAGAAAAGAAAGTGTTTTGAAACCATTAAGAGAAAAGAAAAGGAGGATGAAACACAATGATACCATTTTGGAATGAGTCTGTTAACAGTAATTATAATTTGCTTTTACAGATGCCCTGTCCAGCATTAAATATTCAGAAAAAATCCTTGTATGAAGAATAAAATATCCATAAGGTAGAAGCAAAACTGGTATATCTGGTGAGAAGATTTTTGAGAGAGAGAGAGCACTAGAGATAGGGAGAGAGCAATGAAGATTCCGCGCTGCTCCCCATATGACTAAAGACCCCTGGAACTGGTACTCATTCTCTAGTGCTAATTTTCCCACTTAAATGACAGTGATGGTGTAGCCTCATCTCATTAGAGATCATTGTCCCCAGTAGACAGTTGTGTTTATGGGGGACTCTGGCTGTTCCACACCTGCTGATCAGGTTGCTATGTGATCATGGCTGCATACAAACAGCAGACTCGAGCTTGCTGGGCTGGGACTGATGAGCCCCGGCTAATTCAGGGGTGATTATGTAGTTTACTGGACCACTAAACCTCTTTAAGCTTGTAATTACTGCCTATTTGAGTAAAGAACATTCAAAAGCAATTCACTGCATCATGCCTGCCACAGCTGGAAGCAGGCTGCCAGCAGTCTGTGGGGACATTAAAATCTACAGGGACGTGGATTGAAGCCCAGCTAGCAGACACTGTCAGCAGCACCGCAGCCAAGTACGTGCACATTCCCGCTCACCTCTCCTGACCAAGCTTACCATTAAAGGTGCAATGAAAACTATAGAACAGCCATAAAGATGACAAATAATGGAATCTAATGGTACAAACTACATTTTAATGATCCCCCCCCCCACTTTTGTAAAGCTAAAATTTAAAAAGTCTTTTCAAATGTCAAAGAGAGAGAGGGAGGGAGAGAGAGAGAGAGAGCACATGTGCTTTAAATAATACCCGCTGCTGAGATTTACTGTATACTTGCTACAAGTTCCATCCAAAACAAAAAACAAAAAAAAAACTACCAGCTTGAAAACAAAATACCCACCTTTTATGCTTTCTAAAAGAACCGAGATGTATAGTCATTTTAGATCTCTTCCACCCACTTAGCTGCTGTGTTTATAACCTTAGCCGGGAAAATATTGTTTAGCTAGTTGATTGACATTTTCTAAAATCACATGTGTAATTTGTGCTGTTAATGAATTAAAATGCCGTTCAGACACCTGAGTGAAATCTACTTTCAAGAGTCAGGGAGGATTCAAGAAAAAAATATATCAGTATTTGTCAATGTTCTCATTTTCTTTTGCTGTCACCTTAACAACTGCAGTCCTTTTGTATAACAAAAGTGTAAAACATGCTTTGCATTGCTGCCGGTATAATTATTACTTGTCTCTAAGTAACAAAAAAAAGACTGGAACTTAATGAAGGGGGATTAAGTTAATTTCTTTTTTAGCTAACAGTTTCCTGTCTCTTAAAATGTAGACCTTGGTGAATATAATGTTCAGGGAAGGAAAATTAAGCTTTTTATTTCACGAAAATCTCCACTTTGGAATATTGATATTAAAATATTAAGATGATGTTTATTCTTTAAAAGTATGTAAATTTGGTATTAAATAAAGCCACAGAAATCCTCTCTGACTACTCCATCCAAAGTCCACAGATCCAGGGGGTTTATGTGTTATCTAGACATCATTCCTATTAATATTCATTAGGTGGGTCTGCTTGCATTTTTATAAGCTGTGAGAGAGGCAAAAGAAACAATCAGAATTCTTTAACACACAGGCATTATCAATTCAACATATGCCAAATAGCAGAGCACCCAGATCTGAAGTTAAGATTCAAATGCAATTTACCTTTACTAAGCTAATTTTCATGAGAACTCTTTTCCCTTCACCTATTGTAGTCTAAGCTATTTAATTATCTCTATTCTCTGTAACATACACTTCAATTTTTAATTTAAGAGATTATTCAGCACTATACTTTATCTTGGTTAACAACAAAACCCTTATCTTGCAATCAAACTGAAGAGAATTTCCCCTTAAAAAAAAAAAAAAAACAACTAAAAACTTTAAATTGTTTTAGTAATAAGATTACCTTTATCTTTATGAACCTTCTTAAGCAAACCCTTTTTAACTTCCCAAAGCATTTGCTGATGTGAGTTCCCTGTCTGTCTCCACAGTAGATTATAGAAGAGGGAGGAATCTTAGTCAAAATTTGGGCAGGTCCCAGTATTTGTCACAGTAACTATGCTTGCTCAGTTGTCCAATCTAACTGGGCAGGGAAATGCTGGCACACTGAGGGCGTGTTTTGGTGAGGGAGGAGGTGCTCACACATCTCACAGATGTTCATGGAACATCTTAGGTCAGTGGGAGAAAGAGCTGGACCTGTCATTGGCAAGATTACAAGACAAAATTGGCAGAAATAAAGGTATTCAATGGAAGTTAACTCGAAGGCCAGTTTGGGGTTTTTATTCTTTTTTTTTAGGATTTGGAGTTTGGGTGGTCCCTTATATCCCTTATGTTTGTACAACACTTTACATTTTCAAAGAGCTTTTATTATATTTTATCAGATTTGAGCCTTGCAATTACTGGGAAAGGTTGGAAGGACAGATAATGTTGCCTCCATGCTATGTGAGAAAAAACAAAACTCAGAGTGGACACATGGCAGGTGACGTGGCCAGGAAGTTGTGGCTCTTGGACCAGGAGCCCAGGCCTCCAATATTTCAATCTAGTTGTCTTTACACTCTACTGAAGCTCAGAGTTTACCTTGTTAATGATAAAATAGAAAGCTGCAACCACATCTGTCAGAAACCTACTGTGAGTTAGTGGACCCAGCCTGTTTTAATGTGTAAATGGGCACTGTTCTTGACCCATGAGGAAACAAAGAACTCAAGCTAAAGCCAGACCAAGGAGAACACCTTTCAAATTGGCTGTCATCATTTCTAACAAAACATATAGAAGTAATCTAACTGGTTATGCTAAAAAAAAAAAAAAAAAAAAAAGGCTTACATAATGGCGTTAGCCCCTTCTAGAACAGGCTTTTGGAAAAGAAACACCCTTACCCATTGACTGGGTAGTTTGTTCCTCTTTGAAACAACTAGATAGTTTTGTTTTACTTATTTCTTTTTGAAGTTTATTTATTCATTTAAAGTTTATTCATTCAAGAGAGAGAGGGGGAGCAGGCTCTGCACAGAGCCCGATGTGGGGCTTGAATTCCTGAACTGTGAGATCATGACCTGAACCTGAACCGAAGTCAGACGCTTAACCCACTGAGCCACCCAGGCGCCCCAGTTTTGTTTTATTTATTGTGTCTTTCTCTGTCATTTCACGTGTGACATAGGTTGCTAATTACATACACAAGAGGCCTCATTTCCCCCTTCCTCAGTTACTTTCTAAGAAAACTTAGACCCATGTGGAACCCATGGAGCACAGGAGAGTGGTCATTAGGTCCCTTTCTGCTTCAGTGATATGGTTACACCCTGACAAAAGGCAAATCTAATGGAAAACATTTTAAGAGCTATTGGTTTCAAGAGGTGCAGTTAGGTGTACTGATTTAGTTAAATAACTGCAAGTTAAGTCCTGGAACCCACACTAACTGTGTGAGCTTGATCAAAGCATGAGGCTCAGTCCTGGGAGCCTCAGCTTCCTTGTTGGTCAAATGACCATGACAAAGCTAGTGGCAGTCAGATGAGACAACATACGTCAAATTGCTCAGCAGAGTGCTTGGCACGTATCTAGTGCTCGGTCAACAGTGGCTGAATCTGAGATGACCCTACAGGTTGGGCTAATCTATGTAAACATGCATAAAATATATACACTTCTCAATTTGTAGGGAAGAAGATTGGCTTCAGTAATTCTAGTAGTTTGTTTCCCCTAGTGCTAAATCAGGCTCTTTTTTTTTCTTCTTCTTTTTGTTTCTTTCTTTCTCTAGGGTTTAAATTAGATTTTAATGTTTTCCTGCAATTCTCTTAATTTGGTCAAATTCACTTCTAAGATATCTACAGGCAGGGCCAGCCTCAGAGGCAGTCACGCACAAGGCCCCCTACCTAGAAGGGCCTCACACCTGGTTTAATGTGCTGCTATCACCATCCAGAAATTCTTCATAATTTTTAAAGAAGCCCTGCATTTTTAATTTGCACCTTCATATAGCTGGTTCTGCTAAAAGGAAAGGAGGTTATGTTTTCCCCATCAGATGTTTTATACTCAGCTATTACCCCTCCTGGGTTTATTTGAGCTTCACTGAAGTAAATAAATAATACTCTGTTCTTACTGAAAGAGTGTAAAAAAGAAAACACTGAAAAAGCAAGATACAGGATGCAAGGCTGACAGTGTAGATGTGCTCAGGCCTCAGACAGATGAGTAAGGACACTTAAATGACCCTCCAGTGGCCTTCAAGGGTTCACACACTCCTGTAAGTGCCTAAATCACCCTTGGGGACTGACTGGGGCACTGTGAAAATATCCCATATTATAAAGTCTATAGAGAAAAAAATCAATAATCCGGAACCTTCAAGGTGTGAGGCCCATTCTGGCTCCCTGGACTTAGGGATGTTGAGAGCCTTTGTCTTTTGGTGGCTGGAAGTCAGAAGTGGCAATCTGCCCACCTTCCTTGGCAGGGGATGAGTGCCACATTTGGCAGAAAAGTGTGCTCTCGAGAAAAGGGAGCAGAGAATCTTTTGGCCTGGGCTACGGCTAGGATAGATCAAGAGTGAGAACTCGCCCTTGCATGCCAACCAAATGCCGCTGTAATTAAAAACAAACCTTTGGAAATAAAGTATTTGGAAATTATTTCGATTCCAGCTCATTCATAATATGAGCTCATCAATAGTTACAATTAATTTGGTCACAGTATTTGGAGGGGGGGAGGCATGGAATGCTGTCTTTTTTTTTTTTTTTTTTTTTTTAGCCTTTTTAAACAGAATTCTACTTTTTATTTAAGGGGGGGCATAGAAGTATATAAATAAGCAAATGAAAGAGAGGAAAATATGTAATAAGGCATCGAGTTTCAGAAACCACCAGCACATTTGGGTCTGCACCTTACATCTAAGATGGCAGCCCTGATTTCTGAAAATGCAAAATTCCATCATTTTGCTGATGCCAAATGATGAACTTGACTATTATATGCATATATTTTGTTTAATGGCTTCACTTATTTTAATAACAGAGGGAAACTAGATTTTACAGATGAAAGCTTTTTTTTTTTCATGGCTCCAATGCAACTGGGATTTTAAAGATCTGTGATGTTAACCAATATGTGATAATGGCTGCTCTCAGGAGCCCCATTTTATAACATTCTCTGCAGTGGAGACCTACGCTGAGTAACCACTACCAGAGGACCCCAACCTGAAGAAGGCACAATTGGAGTGTCAGAGGCCTCTTGACTGTCCCATGTTTCTTTTCTCAGAATGGATACATGTTCAGTAAAGTGTTAGCTGTGGAATTACTGGAGCAATGGGATTAACTCACTAAAGATTTATTATAAATGAGGCAGGAAAGTGCTGCTCATGTGATTTCAAGGATAAGAAAATAATTACATAGACCTTTTTTCCCTCTGTTCAGAAATCTGCCTACAGGGTTTAATATTTTGTTGAGAATCAAAAAAATAAATCACAGCAAGTAACTTCAGTTTAATTCTTGTTTGATTTCTTCATTACACTGCATATCTATGGTGAATCAGGAAACCAGAAACTCATCAAAACCAATTCCCATAGGAACAAAAGACTCACCACCTCAGAACCTTCCTGTCAGCCACTAAAACTTCCCCATTTATTCAGAATGTATAGCTAGTTTTGGAAGGAAGGAAGGAAGGAAGGAAGGAAGGAAAGAAGGAAGGGAGGGAGGAAGGGAGGGAGGGAGGAAGGGAGAAAGAGAGGGAGGTAAGGAGGGAGGGAGGGAGGAAAGAAGGAAGAAAGAAAGTGAAAGGAGACATTTGGCGCACTACAAATTCTGGTGAGATGACGCAAACCCAGAGTCAGCAGTGGTGTTTTTTTACTGGGAGCCATACCTTGAAACTCTAGAATACAGCAGATGCAACTTGCCAGCCACACACAGGATGTGGAGTGATTTTACAGACACTCTCTTGGCCCAAGATGGCAGCTTGAGATTAATGGCTGCGTCATCCTTGGCCCTGCTGCAGTCAGGCCTGGGGTCTGATCCTGACACACAGAGCCTTCGTCTGCAGCCAATCAGCAGATGTAAGCACATAGGCCCTGTCAGGTTGACATATCATTCCTTCGACAATGTCAGCGAGTATTAATGTTCAATTATCTGTCCTAGAAATGACCCTCGCCTTTATGCATTGTGTAACTGTGCGCATGGCACTCTGGTAATCCCAAAGACAAGGGCAGAAATGCCCGCAATAAACCAGCCACTGGGAGTTGGCTTTCCAACATTGCCATGACATTGCCTTGCAGAACTGAATAGAAGACTTATTTTTAGTTCTCTTCCTTAAAACATATTTGAAAGATCACTGAGCTATCTATCTATCTATCTATCTATCTATCTATCTATCTATCTTTCTCTATCTTCTTTTTAGCACGTTTGCATGTCAGTAGTCCTTACTATTTAAACAGCAAGACTTCAAATGAGTCACCTTGTGACTTGCCCATCACACTGAGTCAACTGTTCTTTATGTATCACCATGAGCTGTTCATTAGGTGTGGGGTGCCTTTTTATTTCATGAAGCCAGGTGTATATCACTTACCATCAAACCAAAATGACAATTGTAGGCTTTTCTAGAGTGGTGTCAAGATCAATTCAACTTCAACTCATAAAGCTAAAGGAACCTGTTCAAGCCAGCCAGCCCTCTTTCCCACTGTTAAAAACGAGGGCTCTGGCAGAGGAATGACTTAGGAAGCATACCTGAAATCTTTTCACTTGTTAACCTTTACAGTTGCTCAAATATTTTAAAATACTGTGTTGATTTGTTGTAGTTAAATTACAATTCCCCCTTTTCTCTCATATATTTCAGTAAGGAAAAAAAATTATCTTAGCAGACAGCTGCATTTGCATGGTTTTCATTGAACTCGCATTCAAAGGTTATCAATAACAAGTTTGCAAACTTCTCATACAACCAGCACTGAAAGATAATGTACAGTAATTGCATGATAACTTCCTCCAAAACTGAGATAAAACCTTTACTACAATCTCAAGTTCACCAACCTACATATGATAGTACAAACTTAAGTAGTTCAGATTGGGGCTCAGTGAATTTTCTCTCCTGATAATAGTTTTTAAGCAATGGAAAATGTAGTCATGTTTCTTGCGGAAAACCACTAAAAATTCATTATTTTGTCTTTGTTTGAACATGCGAAAACAGGATGACTATGAAATGTACCTTTAAAATTTTTTTAATGTTTATCTATTTTTGAGAGAGAGAGAGAGAGACAGAGAAACAGAGCACGAGTGGGGGTGGGACAGAGAGAGAGGGAGACAGAATCTGAAGCAGGCTCCAGGCTCCAGGTTCCCAGCTGTCAGCACAGAGCCTGACACGGGGCTCAAACCCATGAACTGCAAGATTATGACCTGAGGCAAAGTCGGACACTCGACTGACTGAGCCACCCAGGCGTCCCTGAAATGTACCTTTTAAAAGTCTAGCCGGTCCTTGGTCACAGTGTCGTGACTAGTGCTATTTTTATATGCGTTCTTAACTGCACTGTCAAAGTCCTTTTATCTTCTTTCTTTTTCTTTTCCTTCCCCCCCTTCCCCAACACTTACTTTTTTCCAAATGACTTCCATCCTTCTCCAGCTCCCGACCCTACTTGCTGGACAGTCAGCAGTTGGCTTTGCCTCCCGGTCTGCTAAAAGGAGAACAGCACCCAAGACGACCCTCTTGTTTTTTATGGAACCTCCCTGCCTCTGTCTTCCTCTCCTGGCTGACTCTCACTGTGGAGTCCTGCCTCTGAGGTGTCATCCTGTCACCCTCCCTACTCCATCCCTCCACTGCCAGCTCATTCTTGATCCTCCTCTTGCCACTAATCAGGACCTTTCTACTTTTATCTCCAAAGGTTCCTTCTCTGTCCTCTAAGTAAATAATTAGGCATTAACAAACTGCATGGAACATAGTAGCAACTCCGTGAAAGACAGCTGAATTCCATTCTGGCTGTCAAGGTATTTCAATCTCCCTGCTCTGAAATGCTAAAAAAAGAAACACCTTCCCTTCTTGTTACCAGTTCCTCAAACTGCCCAAACTGTATCCTTTAATATATCCCTCAAGCAACTGTGAAAGGGTCAACCTTTGCTGCCCTATGGGGATTTCACCCGCACGCCTCATGCTACAATTTCTTCTATCTCCAAAGGCCTGGAACAGCATTTTCAAAAGTCACTGATAACATCCCAACTCTGACACCAGGACTCTTCCCGGTACTTCTACTTCAGAAAACTCTCAGGTTTGGTCATCTCTATGTTGAAACTGCTCATTCATTTGGTCAATACGTATTATCAAGCATCTACAATATGGCTCTGGAGATACAGAGATGAAATATTAACTCCTGACCTCTCGAGAGGGAGGCAGCTCACAACTAAACAATCATCATGATAAGTGCTCTCTATCAGATGACCGCCAAGGTATTGCGGTTCTGGTGGCAGGGGCCATTTTCTCTCTCCTGGAGAGGACAGGAATGGTTTCTCCAGGCAGTGACAGTTGAAAGAAGATGTGAAGGATGCAGAAGTAAGTGTGAAGTGGAGACAAGGTCATGGAGGCGACTCATTCCAGATGAGAGAACAGCATGTGCAGGTGCACAGAGTACAGGACCGCTCAGCACTGACGGGAAATATAAGCCTTCAGGCTTGGCGGCGGCAATTGTGTGAGGAACCCGTATGGAAAGGGCAAGAGAGGAGCCCGGGTGCTCAGTGGGCCAGTGCTGGACCTCAGAGGGTCCCTGAATGGTATGCCAGGAATGTTGTATCCTAAGACATAGAGAAATACCACAGGATTTTAAGGAGAAGGAGATTTGACCAAGTTTTATTTTAGAAAAATTGCTGCAGTGGCCAAAAGAGATTATTTATAAGAAAGACTGACTGGCAGGAAGGCTGATTAGGGAACCAGGCAAGCAGGAGATGACAAGGCAGTGGCAACAGACCTAGACAGGGATGAGAGAATGGAAGAACACTTGGGAAGGAGGATTGGTAGAACTCAGGGAGCGAGCAACTACTTGTGAAGGGGAAAGAAGAGCAAAATTTCAGGGGTGACTCTTAGGTTCCTGGTTGGAGCTTCTGGGTTCATGGTGATGCTGTCAACTGAGATGAGGATGGCAGGGAAAGGGGACCAGTTTGGGGGCCATGATGGATTTGCTTGGGGACCCTTAGGCTTCTTATCATTGTATCTTTCTTCCTTTTCTTAGAATATTAAAGTGTTGGAGCTGGACGGAATCCCAGACATCAGCTGGGCCCACTTCCACATTTGACAGAACACCTCCCTGCTTGCTCCTGTCTCTTCCTCTAGGTTTTTTCCTCCAGATAGCCTTTGTAATTGGCACCACCCAAATTCCATCCTTGGCCTCCTTCTCTCTTTCAGCACTGTCTGGATCCATGACTCCATACACACCTTTAGCTTTGGTGGAGGAAACACCAAAGCCTTGTGTACTCAGAAAGCTCCAGCAACCCTATTTCCCAGGATTGGCCATACAGCCCATGTGGGTGTCCCACCGGCACCAGAACCACAACATATCCCAAGCTGAACTCCTTCCTTTCCCCTGAAACCAGTTCCTCCTCCTGACTTCTTTTCTGACATCAAAGAGACTGCTGATACCACTGATCCTTAATTACCCAACATGAAACAGAGAAGTCACCTTGATGCTCTTCCTTATCAAATGTCCACTCATGAGTCGTCCTGAAAACAGCCATCAGAGTCAGACAGGCTTGAGTTCAAATCCAGCCGCCGCTTCTGACTGTGCTACCTCAGGCAAGTTGTTTAATCTCCCTGAACCTTGGTTTTCTTACCGGGTAAATAAGGAGACTAGCAGGACCTCCTTTAGAGGGTCATTGTGGGAATTCAGTGAGATAAAGGATGGAGGTGCTTAGCAGTGGTCTACTGAGGTAAAGCTGGGGTGGGAGCAGTGTGCCCCAGCAGGGAGCGGTATTTGACTCACTGGCATTGTTTCGAAGAGCTGGTGTGCGATGATACTAGACAGACTGATTTTAGCCACTTACTTTTTATTTGCAAATTCTCCACACACATTGCACTGAAGACGGACAGCTCCTAGGACCCGCCTTGGCACGTCACTGGCATTCAGCGTGGCGTGGGTACACACGTACCAGCTATGAACGGTTCTATTTATGAGGTTCCAGATTGATCTCCGAAACACCTTCTGCCCGTCCATTTCTTTACAGTCCCGCAACACAGCCTTCTTACCTGAACTGTCTCCTCATGTTCTCCTCCCTCTAGTGCTTTCTATAGCCCGCACCACCAACTTGATCCATGCCCCTTTCAAGCGGCTTAGAAAGCTCCGGGATGTGCATGCTTCCTTGCACACAGTAGGCACTCAGAGAGCATTTGAACTTACTTGGAGAAAACTTTCATGAACCCGTTGATATTGTTATTTGAAGATGAGGGTAGATATGACCTAAAGTTTAGCCATTGTTCACAGTGGGGAAAAAGAACAGGCACATTTGAAAGTGGCTCTTTCCTGATGTGTGGTAGGGTTAGGTCATCACATCATGGAAGCTGCTCCAGTCATCTCTGCACAAACCGAACAACCTATTCCTAGATGAGGCCCTGCATTCATACCTCTGCCAGCACCACCCCCACCCCCACCCCCACCCCCACCCCACACTTGTTCTTGCTGCAGTGCGGGTGTCAGAACCACAGCATGGCACCCATGCTCTAGCGTGGCACCCGTGGCAGGGAACCCACAGCTCTGATGGCGTCATGGAGCCATTGTGGTCGCTTTTGAATGACTGTGGCAAAGCAATGTCTTTGATGAGGTCAGGCAGACTTCTGCCTCAGTTCTCATCAGATCTGGTCAACTGTGTACTCCAGACACTTTCAAGAGCAATAACAGATCATAAATTTAAGTGTCAGGGTACGGAAGCAGAGAGATGTAGCAGGTTATAGTTAGGGCTCTGAATTTTTTTTCCCAGTCTATTGTACACTAAGATCTCTGGTGGCTCTTTAGCCTTTTCTATCCCATTTTCTTCTGTAAAATGGTCCATCTGTAAATGGGGCACAATTATTAAATGTAGGATCACATGCAAACTAACTCCTTCGTAATTAATAACCTTTAAAAATCAAACGGGATACTTGGTTTCATAGCTTGATTTCTGGAACGTCAAATATATGCTGTTTCATGCATGTGTATTTGGCCTTTTTTCCTGGGAAATTCACCCCACCATTTACTCAATCACTCTCTTGAACACTGAAGTGATGAATGTTGCTGAGTGCTCGTGGTTTCTGGTCCAATATGAACACTTTCAGGGAGTAAGTCCTGGGCGCCTGTCGGCTTGGTAATTGATGATGTTTTCACTTCAAGGTGTGGGCCTGAGACCCACAGGGCTCAATGGGGAAAGTAAATGAATTGACTTGACTACATCTCTTACCCACTGCTCCTGATACGTGTAAACTCATTACTGCCAAATGTACTTCGATATTTTCAAGAGGGGATAGCAATATATATTTTTGACGACAGTTAAAACGATGCTTTCATTTTTATTTTACATTAACAAATTAAAACACTTGGACTGCCACTAAGATTCTTTGTGAAAATCTGGTCTTCGCTACATTCACATTGAATTATAAATGCCTTCGCCAAAACAAAGAATAATCCACAATGCCATCACATGTATGCCTCTCTTCCTAATTTTGATTTCTAGGTCCCATGGCTTCCATAAGAGAAAGCATGCAGGGGCACACACATACTGTATTTCAAATGGAGATTTTATGTAAGCTTATTTTTATAGTGATTCTGAGAGTAGCTGCTCTGCTTTTTATCTATGCAAACTGGAAATAAAGTAGGCACCCTGCCAGCTCCCTGACAGCAGGCCAGGCCGGGGCTGCCATGGGTGACTCACACAATGACATCTAAGGGGTCCAGAAAAGAACCCTGACTAATGGCTTTTGGATTCCTTATGACCTTTGATCCTCAATGACTTAGACCAAAATAAATGACCTAATTTCAAGAAACTACATCCAGCATGTGAACTCTAATGAGTGACAGAATCTACCTGCTAAGCAATGATTAATAGGTATGTGCTCCTTATAATAATTCCTTAGATCTTAGCCAAACTAGGGAGAACATACTTTACAGATGCTCGTTTTTGAAAACAAATGCATCTTCCAGGATGGTGTGAAATCAGACAGTGCCCATGGCAGATAAAGTACAGAAGGCAGTGGGAATACGAAAGGATTTCCTGGAACAAAGTTGGCAAATACTACTAGAAACAAGAATACCTCGCCCTCAAAGGTATGTATTGTTTCTGTAGTTGGCAACTCTGTTCCTTTCTTCCTGACAAAGGCTATCAGATCTAGGGGGCCAGAATAGGAATTTGGGAGCTAGCACACCCTTGCTCCATGATAACACCCATCAGGGCGCATTGTCACCAGGGCAACTGAAGCCAGAGGGAGGTGAAGGACAAGATTCTGTACTGCTCAACCTTCAGAACTACCGTTTCACCCTCCGGAACACACAAGGCCACTATCAACAAGCCCAAAAGAGCAAGCCTGTATACTGGCAGAGTCCTTGGTCTACCAGAAGCCCTCTGAGTATTCGAGAGACTCAATGAAAACTCTCTGATAATTATTTAGGGCAGGGTATGAAATTATATCCTGTATGAAATTATAATGATGGATACATGTCACCCATTTATTCTCACCCACAGAATATACAACACCAAAAGTGGGCCCTAACTTTGGACTTTGGGTGATAATGGTGTGTCAAATATAGGTTCATCAACTGTAAGGAAAGTACCACTCTGGTGGGGCCACTTTGACAATGGAGAGGCTCTGCATGTGGAGGGGGTAGGGGAGGGAAGATACATGGGAAATCTGTGTACCTTCTCCTCAGTTTTGCCACGAACCTAAAGCTCTCTAAAAAACAAAGTCTATCTTTTAAAAACTCTTTGATATTCAAAAGGAAGTGCTTGCGCACTGAAAAAGAATTGAAAGTTTGCAGAAGAAAAACAAAACATTTCAATTCAATTTACATGATAAAATAATGGGCGAAGTTTCAACATCAAAGGCAAAAAATCTATAAAAATCAAAGATGGAGGGCACGTGGGTGGCTCAGTCCCTTAAGCGGCTGACTTCAGTGCAGGTTATGATCTCGCGGTTCCTGGGTTTGAGCCCTACATCGGGCTCTCTGCTGTCAGTGCACAGCCTGCTTTGGATCCTCTCTCTCCCTCTCTCTCTGCCTCTCCTCGCTTGCTCTCTCTCCCCTCTCTCCTCTCTCTCTCTCTCTCTCTCTCTCAAAAATAAAATAAAACATTAAAAAAAATTAAAGGTGGAGATAAAGAATCATCTTTCCATTTAAAATCTGTCCTCTTGCTTGTGTTCCTTAGATCCTTGCTATGGCAAGTGTGATCTGTGGACCGGCACCAGCAGTACTCAAAATGGGAGCTTATTCAAAATGCAGAATATGAGGGGCGCCTGGGTGGCGCAGTCGGTTAAGCGTCCGACTTCAGCCAGGTCACGATCTCGCGGTCCGTGAGTTCGAGCCCCGCGTCGGGCTCTGTGCTGATAGCTCAGAGCCTGGAGCCTGTTTCAGATTCTGTGTCTTCCTCTCTCTCCGCCCCTCCCCCGTTCATGCTCTGTCTCTCTCTGTCTCAAAAATAAATTAAAAAGAAAAATTAAAAAAAAAAAAAAAACACAAAATGCAGAATATGAGGCCCAGCCCCACTGAGCCAGAATCTTCATTTAAAAACAGATCCCCGCTGAGGCACCTGGGTGGCTCAGTCGGTTGAGCGTCCAACTTCGGTTCAGGTCACGATCTCACAGTCTGTGGGTTGGAGCCTTGTGTCAGACTCTGTGATGACAGCTCAGAGCCTGGAGCCTGCTTTGGATTCTGTCCCCTCCCCCGCTCACGCTCTGTCTCTCAAAAGTAAACATCAAAAAATAAAAAAAAATAGAACATAAAAACAGATCCCCAGATAATGTGAATGCACACTGAAGTTTAAGAAGCACAGCTTTAAAAGAAGCAAAAGAATATTTAGCTCTGTAACGATTTCCGCTTTCTGGTTTTTTAGATGGTAGACTTCCATTTTTTAAAAATTACTTTTTATATATCAGTTAAATCTCCAAATGTGTACATTGCTACATCTCCTGATGCAGATTCAGAGGAATGTCATGAATATTAACGCTATATACTGAATAAAAATTAAAATCAAGAAAATACCTTCTACTAAGTATCTAAACAATCATTCTACTTCTCCTCATCATATCAACCCAGCAATGTGTCCAATGATTTAGTTTATCACACTATCCATCCCCTGTGCAAACCGAGTTTCAAACCCCAGAGGCAGGCTGCACCCTGTCTGCTTTGTCATGAGGCACAAAGGAAGAAAATCATTGTCTAAGTTCACTCAGCATAAGGTAAAGAGGACACTCAAGCCAGCCCAACTCTTTTACTGCAACAAAAGGCACCTTCTCCCCAAATTACCGAGGTGATGACTTCAACCTTCTCCTTTATTTGGTAGTGAAAACCAGCTTTGCTCCCTAAAGCCGGTACTCAAGTACATTTTGCCTTGTGTCTCTTCTCACCCTCCTGTCTCCAGTGGTCAACAAACCAACATGTGACCATATTCACATCACTTCTCTTGCGGTTGGTAATGGGAACAATGGATGAGAAAAGAAACTCTCTGTGGCGCTACCCGAAGGCCAGCCTGGTCTTCTCAGAGGTTAATACCTACCTCTTAGAACATCAGAACAGCCCTAAAATGCCACACGCTTTGACAGTCAACCTACGTGACATGCTGGCCATGTTAGTTCAAATGTAAAATATAGCATCTGTAGCCCCAGAGATGAACTGAATTATAATGCCACATTTGAATGGTGTTTTACAGATTCTTCCAAAGGCTCAGAGCATCTACCCCTTAATTAAATCTAATTTGGTTTCCACATAGAGCGTTACCGAGCATACTCACTTCTCCATACACGGAAGCTCGGTATAACATCGTCCTCACCTTCCAACTACAGCCTTATGAAGATGTTTCCATGTGGGAACGTTCAAAACTGATTTATGATGCTACTGCAGCAACTAAGCAACTAATCTTCCAGTATAAATGCAACACATAAGGACAACCTAACTGAAACATATAAATTCCACATATACTTAAAAATATTATTGTCTGTAATTTAATATAGCAGAATGTTTCTAAGCCTATAACCTTGCATGCGGAGGCAGTTTTTCAAGCATTAATACTTAAATGGGTCATAGACACCACATCTGTCATTCTGTCCTGAAGTCTATGAGGCAAAACCAAGACTATGCTGGCCTATTGATTTTTCTAGCATTTGCTTTAATTTACTTAACCATTGAGAAATCCATCAGTACATAAAGGGCAACTGTCCATTACTGCCTCATTTGCAGACATTCCTTCCCCTCGTTTTTGGTAAATATTTCCCTTAAATTGCTATGTGTTTACAGTGTAAAAACGAATTAGGAAAGTGCTCACACCTGTTTCTGTTCAGTAACTGCTGCACTGAGGTATATGTAACGTGCTTAAAGATAGAATAAATATCTAGACATTATTACATCTGTGTGCAAAGGGTGGTAAATTAGATCCTAATTACATTAACAGGGATTCTGCCTCCCAGCTTAAATTTTACATGAGCACTCTGCAAAAATTCAAAAGCTCTGCTGTGGTTTCTTTATGAGCTGGTGATTACAGCTACTTCCTATGCGGTCACTAAATATTCTGTTTACAAATAAATGAAGAAGCTTTGAGCCAACTTGCCAGGGTAATAATCTATTTCTTTCTCCCCCTCCCTCTTCCCAGCAAACCCTTGCCACATATGCATGGCAACAATCAGGAGCCCTGGCTTCATCTAATTACTCCATCACATAATTTCACAAATTGCCTTGTCACTGGGGAGCCAAGTGCAAAACACGCTCACAGTGGGATTTCAGGCAGCAGCTTTCATTTACTACTCATTCCTTGTTAAATTAAACACGAAAACACCAGTTGTGTGAAAGAAGTCAAAAAGAATGCCTTGCAAATGAGCCAGACAAGTACATCTCCTACCTACCATCTCACCAAATACGTTGTTGGCCACAGGGACCTCACACAGGAAGATTCCCCTTGGCTGGCCCATTCCTATTTTGATGTAGCTGCTACAATAGACCATAACCAAAAGGCCAAAAACAAATAGGCTTCTCCAGAAAGTAAGCGTCATCATAGGTCAACAGGAAACATGGGCACGTAGCAAAAAAAAAAAAAAAAAAAATGATATTCTCAAGCCCCTCTGTTCTTTGCCCTTTCTGCCTGGCTATGATCCTCATATGAGGACATGTATTTATACTGGATGAATGATGCTAAGCCCTTTGAAAGTATAAACAGTATACTACATAGTTCCATCCTGGCTACGAAGAAGGAACCAGATTCCACTAATCTTTAAAAGTTCTCAAACAGAGAGATCATCAATCAAGTTCACACAGTATTAGGTGTTTTCCTTTTAAGTCTTAATGCCTTACGTGATTCTGAAACACATCAAGGCAAGTGCTCACCCATCTCACTACGGATGTGAGTGGAAGAAAAAGAGCTTACGGTGGGTGACATTACTACAGGGAGTGAACCTGAGGTCACAGCCCTGGAAGCTGACATTGGTATATCAACAACTAAACACGGCCACTGGTAATTAAAGGTATTTCTTTGTGGAGCGGGAGCCGGCAGGGTCAGGTACCGTTTTACATCACAAACCAGTCCTTTATGCATGTAGATTTGCCAGCATTATCTGCACAGGGAGAAGAAGACATTAGCAGCAGCTGTCTCTCTGCTTTTACACTGAAAATTCTATTCACACAGACAGGTGGAGTAATTTAAAAGCCAATGTGGTGCAATTTCGATGTGACTAATGTCACTGCCTACTAAAATGCCACCATTACCACTGTTTATGGAAACATTACTAAAATTACATTTTATTCATAAGAATTTTAGGATTCTGGTTATTACTAGCTTAAAATGATCAGACCTCAGTGTCATAGCCCAGAGCAGTGGCTTCACTCTCAAGGGTTTATCAGCCTTCTTTGCTGAGAAACGACAGTTGGATTGTAGTTTCAAGAGTAATCGGGACTGCAGAGCAGCTTCCCAGATCTCCATAAAGCAAATTAAAGACATAGCTCTTTGGCGTCCTGGACACGTGATGAGCAAAAAATCTTCAAGGAGCTAAATTCTGTGTTAGAAGGTTGAGTTAGGATTTGCATGAGGAGAGATTCCTCACCCCCCAAACTACTATCAGACATTGTTAGTAATACAAGGGGAGAGATTTACATATTTCCATAAGGAAGGAAGAACAGCTAATGTATAAAATCTGAAATTCTAACTATGCATAAATTATTACAGATGCACAAAATATCGACAGCTCTAGCTGTGCCTTTTTTATGGGCAGAAATGTTTGGAAAAAGAATCCAGATAGGAAAGGACCATCCTTGATCCGTAGTTACCAACAACCATCAGACTGCATTATGAAGTTTTATGCCAAACCCTCTGGCTCATATTTTTATTTTTAAAAATACTAATTAGCTAGTTCATGGAATGAGATTATAATTACACCTTTGAACTTCCACAGTGCAATTTGGTTTGCTCTGTATTTGAGAGGCAACGTGGTGGAAAGCACATGGAAATTCAAGTCAGGAGATTCTGGTTCCAGTTCAGCCAGGTCCCAGCTTTTGCCCTTGAGAAAAATCATTAACTTTTCTAAACTTCATTTTTGTTATCTTGCTACCTTATAGGATTATCTTTAGAATCCAATGTACGTGAAAATATTAAACTACAAAGCACCAGAGAGATACATATTATGATTTTATTTAGCCTTTTGATCAGTGTTTTTCTTAGCTGTTAACAGGGCAGAAGGATCCAGTGTCAAAACAGCCAAGCAATTGATAGATCATTTTTATTTTATTTTATTTTATTTTTTGAGGGGCAGGGAAGAGGGGGGCGGTGGAGGAGGGACGGAGAGAGAGAATCCCAAGCAGGCTCTGTGCTCTCAGTGCAGAGCCCAACATGGGGCTCGATCTCACTAACCATGAGATCATGACATGAACTGAAATCAAGAGTTGGATGCTTAATCGACTGAGCCACCCAGGAGCCCCTAATAGATCATTTTTAGTAAAATGAATGATAGGGCTGCCTGGGTGGCTCAGTGGGTTGAGTGTTGGACTTGGGCTCAGGTCATGACATCATGGTTTGTGAGTTCAACCCCCATATTGGGCTTGCTGCTGTCAGCATGGAGCCCGCTTTGGATCCTCTGTCCCCCTCTCTCTCTGCCCCTCCCCTGCTCATGCTTTTTCTCTCTCTCTCAAAAAATAAATAAAAATCATTAAAAAAAAAAGAATGATAAATGTAACATTATGTCATCAGCAGGAGATAATTTCATTTATTTTTAAACATAAAATCAAGTCATTTTTTGGTAGAGTTTCTCCCCCAAGAAGTTTGAAACCTGGCTTTTCTTTACATAATAAGAATTATTCCCAAACTTCTATCACCTGCAATAGAAATGATCTCTACTCGATCTTTCTTATGATGAGTGTTCCTGCTAATAGACCTGGCCCGTGGGCGTCCCAAGAACTTCCTAAGACACTGAATTCTCAGAGGTCACTCATGTCATGGGAGAGCATATGGGCTCTGTAGGGATGCTAGCAACAAAGTCAATGTGAAAATAGAAGAAAACTGACCACAGAATATTAAGAACAGAAAAGCAAAGACACATAACAGGTTAAGTTCATATACACTGTCACTTTTTTTTCTTAACAGCAAATACCAAGAGGACATTCCAGTACAAGTAGTTATTTCAGTCAAACCAAAGGTCTCTATTTCGGAATATTTTGAACAATATATTATAAAACCAAGTAATCTGTGTCTCATATCACCTAACTTAGGATGTTCGTGTTTAATAGCTTCAAGTTATTTAAGGCGTTATCTCTTCTTTATAGTGTTCAAAGTGTATCGGGACCCACACTCACTGAGCTGTAATTCACTGAGTGAAGGCGTTTTGTAATGGCAAGAAAAAAACAAGGACTAAAGGTCTTTAAAATGTAGAAAACTGCCTGGTATAACTCAGCTATTCCTTTGCTCTCAGAGGCTCTCCACAGGCCCATCAAGAAATTGGTGCCTATCTGAGTTCCTGAAGGCTCTCTCCTGCTCTTGACACGCTAGGGCGAGTATCAAGTCCATTGAGGTGAGCCAGCTTTGCCAAGCTCAGGACTCTGCAGAGAGAGGGACAGGCAGTATTGAAACACCCTTGTCAGTATCGGTCATTTCGATGTGAATCCACACAATCACAATCATTGCCACCTAAGAGCCTTAATAAAATAATTTCTGCTACCTCATGGCATTCAGTTATTACAGGTAAGCTTGGACCATGAGCCGAGCAACAGGCCACCGATTGCAGTGTCTCCACTCTTTGGTAACCCCCTGGCATACGCTCACAACGGCAAAAACAGAAAAATGAAAGCCCTGATCATAAATATGCAGGGGACCAAAAGAAGTGAAATGGATTCATTTTCCCCACTGGGATTCGTACAGATAGCAGGGGTTCAAGAGATTCGTCCCACAGAAAAATGTCCACATGTGCAGGGACATATACGCACACACAGTGACACTTACATTTCCATAAGGAAGACTGGGACGTGATGGGGGATGCTTCCAGTTAAGTCAAATCAAGTATCCTAAATTCCAAGACACATAGATTTACTTCTACTGGAAAAACCAACCAACCCAACCAAAACACTGGAATCCTTTCTGAGACAAAACTAACTGATTTGCTCTCCATCAAACCTTCATACCTGAAAGCAAAGCACCTTCACTAGGAACCTTAAGATTGAGAAAGTAAAAAGTCAAGCTTATATTCTATGAAATTCTGAAGGATTAGACTGAGTTAGCTTAAAAAATACGGCCACACATATATACGCAATGCCCCACTTTTAATCTTTCAGGTAAACTGAGGTGGAATGATTGTATACTTGTTGACTGAATCTGATACTTCACCTTCAAAAATATATGGTCATGGAGAGAAATCAGAAGACATGGTGGTGATGTAGGCTTTGAAGTACAAATGGCTGGCTAGTGTTCAAGCAGTTCTGTGTATCTGCAACCACCGACTTAATAAATTGTGCTTATATGGGCACTTTTGTTTTGAAACTAATCCTTTATTTAATTAGCCCGATTGAGAGTATATCAGAGAACCAAACTACAGTGTATTTTTAACTTACCCTTGGAAGCAAAAGGAAAATTTTGGCATAATCTGACAAACTGCCAGTCAGTCTCTACACAAGACCCTTGTATAAGGCACCAACCGTCAGTGACATTTGAGCACAAAAATCTCAGTCACATCCCCAAAATAACATAGAGCCCCAGTCAGAGCTCATTTGCTATGAGTCCTATGTACCTGGATAAATGGGCAATTTTCAAGTTGGACTTTTGTTTTTACTTTTGATTGTCCCCCCCACCCCCGCCCCCCCGCCATGTCCCCTCATCAACCGACTGTAATTACCCCAGGTCAGAAGTGCACAACCATGATGGGGAAGAAAGGCTGGGACAAGGGAAAGGAGGTGTGTGGAAGGCTGTGAGAGAGCTCTGCCAGGTCACTAATGGCCTCTGGGGCAACGACTTGGAGAACAGGCTGATGCTTTGCCTTTGATCTTCTAATTCACAATGATCATTAGTATTAACTCCGATTCTTCTGGGTGAAGAATTCCAGCTGTAGCCTTTTCAGTTTACCTGACCTAAGAAAATTCATCACCCATCCCATTAGGATTTCAATAACCAGCTAAGAAAAAGAGAAAAGCAGTTGCCCCAGAATCTAGAAACCACCCGCTTCATTATTAAAAGAGTTTATATAACATATATTGTGGAAGAATTAGGGCATTCCAATATTACCTCCAAGTAATTAAATAATCTATTCCATTTTTCCTCCTGAGAGAGATGATTCCCAATTGGCTGAAAGATAGTCAGGGTCCGATGTAATCAAAGTTGAAATATGCTATCTCCAAAATAGCAGAGACCTTTTAAAATTAAGATAGAGGGATTTGTAATCAAACCTGGGTTAGTTTTGGCAAAGCCTACTCTGACCCATCATCATTTTCTTTTAATGTTTATTTATTTTTGAGACACAGAGAGAAAGAGCACAAGCAGGGAGGGGCAGAGAGAGAGGGAGACACAAGGCAGGCTCCAGGCTCTGAGCTGTCAGCACGGAGCCCAACGCGGGCTCAAACTCACGAACCGTGAGATCATGACCTGAGCCAAAGTCAAACATTTAACCAACTGAGCCACCCAGGCGCCCCTGACCTGTCATCATTATTAAAGGCTATGAAGTTGGCAACTACATGTAAGGGAAAAAGTAATAACTATATAGATATTCTCCTAGGTTTAAGAGAGCTCATTTTTGATAAGGTACATGGACATCTGAGGGGGAGACAAATCTTCTCACCCTTACATACTCGTTTTCAAGAATCTTAATTTAATAATATATCTACAGATAACACACAGTGAAGAAGGACTCAAAGTTGCTATCTCCACACACCACCTTCCTTAGGTCAGGCACATGAACATAAAGATAAATTAGGACTAGTTTGAAGGAGGGACTGTCTTTCTCAAATACTTTGTACTACCCTGACTCCCAGTCTATGCAGGAGTTCAAGAATATAGTCTTCCTGCCCCAATGTCTTCTTAGGACTAATTTGAGCTGAATCATGCTAGCTGGTTAAGCACAATGGAAATAATTACTCTTAAATCTATCAGTGTATAGAGGTGAGGGACAGAAAAACAGAAATGGAAAGAGAGGAGCAAATTTCATCTACTACCTACCTACCTGCCTGCCTACAGGTCCTTCTGTCTGTCTTTTGACCTTTCACTCGCCTTGATCAACAGAATGGGTTGTCTGGATACCAATGAGAAGCACTTTTTCAGTATAATAATAACTCCTAATGTTTAGAGAACAATTCTTCCAAAACTGCAAGCAGAGATATGACACTAAGATGTCGCCAACAGATCTTGTTACCAAAAGCAAAACCAATGAAACAACATCTGTCTCTTCTAGAGCATTCAATTCCCAATTCAATTCCATTTAGTCCATCCTTAGAGTGGCAGACCCGCAGGGCACTTTTCATCTAATAGTGTTTCTATGGAAACGCCATTCTCAACCTGGAAGATTCTACAACCTCTCACTTTGGCTTTATCCACATTGTGAGGAAAGCCTTATAAATCAGAAATCGAGACATAATTTTGCCACAGACCAAAAAAAAAAAAAAATTGTTTTTCCAGGCTAGAAGTTCACAAAAAGAAACAAAACCATGTGTAAAATATGTGTATCTGACATAGAAAACAAAGTGTCTCTGTGAAGTACCAATGGGATCCCAAAGATCAGTGAAAGGAATCCAAGAGAATGTGAATGAAAATCAATTCACCTTCAGGGTCACCTCCCCTGCTAGTCAATGCCAGATATGTCACCCCTTGTATGGTTGCTTCACCTGAACCTTCAGGTGTGTTATTTTAACAGCCTGCATTCTCCCTAAATTTCAAGATTCCTGGGATACACAGCAGCTCCATGCAGGAAAATATATCACTGCATATTTTAAATAAGAACCATATTAACCGCTTTTCTATTTAGATTATATTTAAATCTGCAATATGTTAGGGTAGGAAAACAAAACAAAACAAAAAACACCTTGATTTTTACCTTAAACATTGTATTTGTTTATTCCTTCTCCTCATTTCTACTAGGCCCTTAGGCATATCTTTGTAACACCTAGTGAAATAACTAGCAATAGGCAAAACACATCCAGTTGGAACATTATGACATAGTAGGTTATAGTTGTAGTTGGAATAATGCCTTTAAGGGAAAAAGAAACTTTGATGCAGCATATGTCCCTGAACTGTCAATATACAGTGACTCATACTCAAATATTAAGTATTTTTTAATTGTTGGCAGTAATTTGTCTTCAGGCAAATGCAAGCACTTCTATTAATAAATGCTTTTGTTTTCTAATTCTCTCTTATTATCTAAATAACGTCAGTCATTCTTTTCAATTCCAGGCAACAGTTTCTTTGGAGAGACCTTCTTTAGTTATCAGAACCGGCAAATGTTCAACTTGAAACTAACGTAGAAATTTGCATCACTGAAATTTCCTTTTACCCATAAGCACCAAAGTTTAAAATCTGTTTCCTTTTTGATTTTTTTCATTATATACAAGTTATTTCCAGTTTAGCTTGCTAGAGACTGTGAGTCCAAGAATGAAGCTTTAGTTCTCTCTTCAGGTAGAAAAATGTGCTGCTGATTAAATCTACCTGTGGACAACTACAGAACAGCACATTTTTCTTATGCATCTGGGGTGCAAATCCAGAAAGTTGTTTTGTTTTGTTTTGTTTTGTTTTGTTTTGTTTTGTTTTGTTTTGTTTTGTTTTGTTTTATTCAGGCCCTTTTCTACTCCTCTAACACACAAATGCTAGAAAGCCCTTTCAAAGGCAGGTAGTTGCTGCTGCTGTTGTTGTTGTTAACTGAATAAGCCCAATGAAAAGATTGATCCATTTATTTGAAAAAGGGGGGGAAAAGTAGCAATTTGCTTCCAAAGAGGTGTGTGAGGTCTTATAATATGCCCTTTGGCATTGAAAAGATTAGTTTGTACAGTTTGCTAATAAATTGTTATTGCCATTATTTTAATTAGCTAGAGTTTCAATTGCTCTTTTATATCTTGCAAGATTTCAGGCAGGATTTTCTAGATAAGCTGCATTAATCATATAGCAAGAATGTGATCATTTAGGGGCGCCTGGGTGGCTCAATTGGTTAAGTCTCTGACTTTGGGTCATGATCTTGTGGTTCATGTGTTCCAGCCCTGTGTTGGGCTCTGCGCCGACAGCTCAGAGCTTGCTTCGGATTCTGTGTCTCCCTTTCTCTCTGCCCCTTCCCCGCTCGTGCTCTGTCTGTGTCTTTCTCTCAAAAATAAATAAACATTTTTAAAAAATTGTTTTTTAAAGAATGTGTTCATCTAAAATTTGTCCTGTCTGCCAAATGACTGTCATTTGTGTGCATCCCTAAAGAACTTTTAGAACTTGAAAAAAGTTGCAACAAGACTAGTATGTAGATGTCACTGTTACTTACATTTGGACAGATAACAAAACTCTTTAGAGGTTTTTCCATAGAATTTATTATTTTCAGCTCCTGACTATAAGCATTACCTAAGCAGTCTGTGGATTTCTTCAAGAAGTATAACAAGACACAGAGACGGGTGTTCCTGGTAACTGGAGATCTATCTGCTCTTGCAATTGGAGAAGAGGGAAGGGAATCTTTTTCATTGGGGGAAGGAAAAAGGGAGAAAACTTGAATAGATCTCCTTTGCTTTTTACATGATATTATGAGACATTTGCTTTTTAGAGATGGTTACCAGCATCCCTATTTTTGTGTGAGCACGTGGCAGTGGAGTGGGGAACGTGGGTGGGAAAGTCCAATGGAAACCACAAGGCAACTTCTGTGAGCATTCATAGAAAGCCAGGGAGACATGGACAAGTGGGTTTCCCCTTCCAGGGTAGTGGTGCAGGCCAGCACAGACCCCCAAACTGAGGGAAATTAGCCAGACCTCAAGAAATCAGGAAGTTTATCAATAGTTTCTATTCCCATTGCCCAAATAACCTATGGACCACAAAAAGCATTGCAATGCAGGTAAAATCTTGCTGGCTGTTAAGGACTTTTTTGTTTTGTTTCGTTGTAAGAAGATAACATAGCTCTCTGCAAGGTTCTTCACAAGGATATGACCTAGAAAACCAGGAAGTCTGGTGGATGAATAAAAGAACTTGCTCCTCTCTCTCCTGATTCTGTCTGAACCAATATTTGATTATATTTTATTCAGGGGCACCTCAGCCTCAGGTAAAGCCAAAACTCCTTTGCAGATTGAGATGGAAGCTCGCGAAATCCATTCACTTTTTTCTGTCGGTATAGGAAACAGACTGGTTGTAACTGCAGGGTTCACCTGGTTTTGTCCCCTCTTCCCCCCACTCATCCTCCAGATCTGGTTAGCTGGTCAGCTCCAGTGATGAAATGTCAGCATGGTTGCATCAGCACCTGTGACCAATTGGCACTTCGTACCTCCTGCTGTTTATTCTTCATGCTATGCCCGCTACGCCCTCCAGACCCTCGCCCTTCCCCCCACCCTTCCATAGTGGTTGATAATCCCCAGTAGCAAACTTGTACAAGGCAGATAGATCGCAAACTATCCACACATATGTAACAAGTGTCAGCTAAGTAATGGCACTTGAAGTGGGTTTCAGGTAGACCTAATATGATGTTAAAATCAGTTCCACAGTCTAAATCTTCAACTGTCTACCAGCATGAACCAACCTCCACAGCTGATTCCAAAACCGGCAGTGTAGTCTAGTTGCTATTTGGAATCACAATGGTTAGAAGAGAGGAAGGAAACTATTTTTTTAGTTACTCCTGCTGCTCTGTTTTTATTTTATGCACAGACACTGGAAATTCTGGATTAACTTATACCCTGGAGTGTTAACGGAGGCGCAGCCTCTATGCAGAGGAGCAACCAGTATGGCCTTTGATAGCCCCTGGGTGTCCCCCTGTAACGGTACAAATCACCGAGGAACATGGCCCTGAAAGGGGGCAAGGGTGTGAGGGTCAACAGACCTGGATACGTTTGTGACAATGCAGAATTAACTTTAATACTTCAAGAAAAGCCAACTATGCTAAACAGAGTCACATAAAAAGTTTGCTCCTGAAATTGTTCTTAAAAAGCCAAGATGGTTAACATTGATTCATCTTAGGCTAGGCTAGGCTATGACCTGTTTAAATTCAACCTTTGTCCCTAACATTGAATGTCTCCCTCACCAACAATTTTGCTGATTTCTAAAATATTATTTTATCCATAAATTTTCATTTTGTCTTCTTCCTTAGATGTCATTAAATCAGTATGCACTTACAAAAATATCCACCACAATATTATGATTATAAATATTTTGAACATGAAATTCATTCAGAACAATAAGCAAACAAAACAAATCCCTTGGTGGCATAAAGCCCCAAATCTCCAGTTTCTCACATCTCCAGGAGAATTCCTGCAGTGAAAACAGCAATACTCACACAGACAATATAAACTGTTACTCTGCTTGAAAAGTCACAGGGGACTACACAGGAAGAGCTGACTCTATATTGCTGTTTTCCTTTACAGTTCTAAGTACAGGGACCACTTTCACTGTGCAGCCGTGACTCAGATGAATGTTTTGTAATGGCAACCAAGTGCACTCAAACCACTTAAAAGCAAATTATGTGAGCATCTTGCCATTGCAACAAGATTTAAACTTTTTCGGACCATTCACTATAAAGGTCCACTAAAGCATTAGAAGAAATTAAGTCCTTCCCTTTGGGGTTTGTCTAAACTTTCTTCTTAGTAAGACTCGGTTCTAAGTACCTAAGAATCACACTGAGAAAAGCAACATCATTAGCATACATACTTAAAATCACAAGTCACATGAACTCCTAAACCTTGTAACTTACAGTTAACAAAAATGCAGTAGTGAACTGCAAATACAACTCCTCATTTGGGGTAAGTATCTAGGAAATAAGTGCTAGCACTTTTGTAAAAACTAGGGGAACACAGCGATTTATGAAATATTCCAAGTGCAGAGGGATCATTTCCACCCCCCCTTGTTTTTCTATCACAACTGGTTCATTGTCCATATTTAGTTTACATATGTCATTTAGAATCCACTTACTGTTAGATGCTGGAACAGCCACGCCCTCATGATATTTGTGGCTACTTTGGGAAAGATGCCACGCTTTTTGTGACGCTTTTTGTCCTTATCTGGATCATCATCGTCACCTGTGCTGGGGGAAGCTACACTGTTGTCCAAGCCATCACCTGCAAACATAGTGAATCAAATTTTGACTGATGCTACCTTGACATGCTTTATTCAAATAGAATGCCTTTGGATATAAACAAAACCAAAAGAGCAATATAAATGATTAATAGTTTATTTGGTACTTTTTTTTTTTTTTTCCAAAACAAAGAGAAAAACAAGGACTAGACTCAAAAGTAGTCAGGTCTAAGGAACTTCTTCCAAAGAACAGTGGGGAAAGTCAAAGGGAATGAAGGGAAATAGCCAATCTCTTTAGTAGCTTTGTTGCCATGGTAATTATTCAGATGTGTAGAGCTGAGACATGCTAAGCCTAACTCCTAGCGGGGAGTTAAATATCGTGGCCGCCATTGGCAGCGGCCAATGCCTGGGTATTCAAACCTCACATATAGTCGTTGATGTGGTCAACATGTGAGAAGATGCATTCAAGGTATCAACTATTTCCACAAGTGATCTATCTTAAGAATAAAGTAGGCCATGGAAATGGTAGGTAATCCATCATCTAAGCAGTTTGACATAGGAATGCTTCAAATAGAATGTAATTTTTCTTGTCATAAAAAGAGAGCATCAAGTTTAGGAAGGGCAAAACTCCTGAAATAGTTTTTTAATTAGGAAATGATTACTATGTAAGTCAAATAAAGTGATGTTAAATTAATAGTCAATGGGAATTGTATTATCCTAAAAATCCAGGAAGTTTCTAAAGTTTCTTCTAGATTTAATTTTTTCTCATTGCAAAATCATCTGTTGACAAATCATCTGTTTCCTGAATATCGGGTCCTATTTTTCCATTGATTTTTGCCATAACATTTACGTTGCTTCTTCTAGAAAATATTCTGGCTCTGTGACAAAATAAAATTAAAGATGTAGGATTCCTTTTACAATGTCATGTTTAATAAGACAAAAAAAAAAAAAAAAAAAAAAGAAATTTCAGCCCATGTAATCACACTGTCCAAAACAAGTCATAAGGCACAAGTGGAAACTAACTACCTTGGTTTGGACACAAAAGCTCAAAGGGAACGAGAGTGGACTGAACTCACTACACTAAAAAGGAGCTTAGCTTCTATCAAATGTGCCTTCCTACCTGCTGCCCCTGCTCTTGGGAGAAGCTACCGACTTTCAGAAAGGGATAGGTTGGTCTGGCCTAGGAAGAATTGCTACAGCAGTAAGGCTCTGGATTGAGGCAAGACATGCACCTGAGAGCACGTTCCCTGGGTCATGGAAGTCACTAGAGAGCAGTCTACAGGCCCAAACAATGAGGTCCTTTGGCAAGGCAATTTTCCTGGTCACTGTACATTGGAACTAGCCTCAGATTCAGTTACATCACTCTGTGAATTTCTTACTTCGTATTCCTTATTTCTGTTACCTAAATACACTACATATGCAAAGAATTCTCTACTTTGATTCAGTTATTTCAGCCTAATCTTTAGTAATTATGTTGCCATTAATCAATTGTTCTTAACAACTCCCTTAGGACACCCCCCCCCATCTCCCTTCCCCAACAAAGAAAATTGCCCCCAAACTGCCTTAACTTGTACTGAGGTAAAGTATAAAAACTCTTGTTGGGTGAGGAACAGACTAGTTTCAACATTTCTGCTATGATTACGGCATGTGCCGCAAATACAAAACTTCTGCAGAACTTTTCAGAGTAGGATTTTTATTAATTTTAAAAAGCACACTTTTATTATATTTAAAATCCATATACTTTGTTAAAGCCCCACAGAACCATTGCTGTGTTCTCAGTGGAAAAGATCATATAGACCCATAGTTCCAAAACCCTCACCGTACCAGTGAGGAAAGTGCTTGCATTCTGGTGGGTGACTTCCCCAAGGTCACGCAGCAGGGATGGGACTGGCCCACCTGTGCCCGACCAGACACCCGCACCCCTAAATCAGTGTCCCTTCCACCCCACCAAACTCGTTATTTGCATAGCCAAGTGTTTTATAAGGAGTCCCCTTGGATTTGCCTAATAAATTCCTTGAAAGTCCAGTATTTAAAGAGGCTTTTTATTCAGAGAAGCAATTCACCATATAAAATAACAATTCATTAAAGAAACATGAGAAAAGAAACCAACTCAACAGCATTTAAAATTTCAATGGGCTAATCCACTCTCAATATGCAAAAGGTAACCGAGGAAAAGAAACATATTACTTGATCACTGATTAAAAATGAAAAGCTTCTAACCTAATGACAGTTTTTTACCACCTCTCCATGATTGTTTTCCACCTTAAAAAAAAAATAGCCTTTCTATCTGTCTCCAAACCCCTTCAGATTAATTTAGCAGGCAATGCCTAGTGCCTGCCTCGAAGAGAATTCATTGATAATTTATGGAAATATCTACTATAATCCAGCGGAGATGACTTTTTTCCAGCTTTGTGCATCAATAGATAATCAAGGCCTTAAAGCAGCCTTAGCTTCCCATTACCTCAGGCAAAAGAATTCCTGAAAGCGTGCCTTGAGGGCACCTGAATTATATACTCCATTAGGAGAGGAAGGCTTTCTGCATTCCATGTGTAACACTCACCAGAACCTTTCCTGTTTATTTCTGCTGTATGAAAGCAGAAGCATTAGGAACAGAATTTTTTAAGTGAAGACTTATGTAGATACAATGGAGAAACCTTTCAAGCAGGAGCCAGATCACCCCCTTCAGTCCCTGGCAGTGACCTCTCCTGAATAAAAGGTTTCTATTACATCATTAGCTCAAGCCAAAAACAGCCTTGGCTTAATGCACAGTTTGTTCTTCCTACTGTTTTTAGGCAAATACAGCTACTTTACTCCCATCTGGGAGGGAAATTACACTGCTGGGTTGTAATCTAAGACAAGATTTTCATTGGAAGCAAATGCTTTCAATCCAGTGTAAATACTGGTGCATGTTCAGAAAAGCCTAAAACAATAAACCCTGCTCCTTCCCGACACAAGTTAGGGAAATGGAGAAGATGGGGAAGGAGAGGAGCATAATAAAACAGACTATTCTAAAAGCAAACACGTTCATAGATTTTAATAAATTGTTTAACCTCTTCCACTTTCTAGAATTGAAAATTGATCTCGAAACGTCTCAACCTCAGAGGAAAGTCTAAATGGTCGATTGTACCTTTAGCATTCCCATTCACTCTGCAATTTGATACAGTCACCTCTATGCGGTCTCTGGAGGATTTATTTCCTTTTTTTATTTTTAAGATCACTAAACAAACTTGGAGAACCGCCGGCCGACCACATGGCAGCAGGCAGCGGCTCTGAACCACATTTGTAAAATGTCAGCAGTGACTTCATTCCTGGAGCTGACTTCTCCTGCCGCCAAATGAAGGCAAACTGAAAAGGTGGAAATAATCATAAAAATGATGCTAGTCCATAAACAAGCTTACAGCCTCATTAGGATAGCAGTAGGCTCCAGTGGGTGATTTATGCTCGTTTTGCTGATGCTATGAGGAAATGCCATAGGGCGACTTTAGCCAATTGCTAATGGTTTCTGACAGCTTCTTAGCAACTAGTGCAAGCAACGTTGTGGCGTTTGCTAGTGACAGAAACCGAAAATGTCATATTATCTGCCCATGTGTCATGAAGTCCGTGTGGCAATTAACTAGCAGGCCAGTGACTGAGGGGCCAGAGGCTCCCGAAAATGGCCTTTGGCTATGCAGTGGCAGCCGATGGGCTCAGAGGCACACACTGCCTGCACATATGCAACATTCTAATGCAGAAATCCACTTCCTTGTGACTTCCCGGCTCTGATGAGACCGGGCCACTCAAATCCCTTTTTTCTCCCTCACTCAAGTGAAACTCTGGGCTCCTCTATCTCTCTCTTCTCTCTCTCTCCTCTCTCTCTCTCTCTCTCTCTTCTCTCTCTCTCTCTCTCTCTCTCTCTCTCTCTCCTCTCTCTCTCTCTCTCTCTCTCTCTCTCTCTCTCTCTCTCTCTCTCTCGGCACCAGCTCAGGCCTTATGAGAGGACTCCAAAGCAATCTGCTTTGATATGATTATCCGAATGGCTCCTTAATTGGCAATACCTGGTTCTGTGCTTTTTGGACGCTGGATTCAAAGGTGCTAGCCATTTTTCTGCTCTCTCGCAAATTAGTCTAAAAGGATTTAAGATCACTGAAGCAGACTCATTGCCTGTCAGATTGCTGGGAGCAGAGGAAGTCTGTGCAGCAACAAGACACTATGTAAAAAACACCAGGCTTCTAACAAGCAGGGAGAGAATCTTGGCCACACTTTTCAGTTTCCGAGCTATCAAAACCATGCACTATATGTCAAACTGTCAAACCTTTCAGCGTGGGCCATTTGCCCTTTCAAATAATATTTAAGAATTGTTTTTACAAAATTTTATAGGCCATGGTCTAGTGAAAGAGGCCAACCAACAAAGAAAGGAATTTGTACTACAATTCGTCTACGGACAATTTCTTGTGAGACCTGGTCTGTCCCTGCGGAGCAAGGCAGGTGACCTGTGGCAGCTCCCAGGCTGTCAGAGAGCTCAGATTTCAAACACGCTCAACTCAAACATCCCGAGTCGCCTATTTAAGCATGCCCAGGCATTTAGACTGTGCTATCTCGTGCCTTTCAAGGCAGGATAAAGCGGCATTTACCGTATTCAGGCCATTCAATGGGTCAGACTGACCGTGTCAGCAGGGGCTCCTCTCCGGCAGGTCACAGCCCTGCTCCCATTTTTCTCCTCCTCCTGACTCCCTCTCTCCCCCCCAGGACTGCCCTTCCCCAAAACCTAGTCTGAGCCAGGCTAAAACAAAACCCCAAAGTGCCCAAGATTCACATCACAACTGATAGGGACCTCCAGTCAGTGGGCCAGCAGGCATCAACAAAATGGGTTGTCTGCCAGAGGGTTCGTTACGTCACAGAGGCAAAACTCCTAATTAGGGATATGAACTTTCAACTGCCAGGGCAAATGAAAGTGTTGGGTTGTGGACCTCCTTCTTTTGCTGGAAGCCATCCCAGCTTCAAGACGATTCATTTACGATTTTCTATTGAGATCCCACAGTTTCCAGCCAGGTTCTCTCCTTAACTTTTGCTTTACTCATCTTCAAGTGTTTGGAAACAGAATGCTTATCCCAGAAATGGACGGAGACTCAAGACCAAGGCCGTTTATAATCGCATCTTTCGATACGGAGTAAATTCTGTCATGTCTTGAAAGGTATCCAAACGGTCAATTCAAAAGCATTCTTTAAGACTGTACAGCTCATGTTGTAAGGTGGCTAAATTTTCATCCGATATTTAGGGTTTCTTTTTTTCTCTTGTCTGTTTTCTCACACAGCACATCAACAAGAGAGAATACGGCATTTCACCCCTTACATAGCGTGTAGAACATTCCTGCCTTTCTAGGGGCTGCTGGTGCAAACATCCCATCAGTATGGAGAGGTCAGGTTTCTTTTGTAGTGGAGCTATCCGGGTGTGCCAGGTTGTTAGGAAGAATGTAAAACTACCCCAAACCCACTTCTCCAGATCATGGCTGTGTCTACTTAGCCAGAAGTCAGATGGGATAATGTTTCTGTGTTATGTTAAGAGGATAAATGGTGAGAATTATAGACAAGCCTTTCTCAGGAACCAGCTAAAATACTTCAGAGGTTATAAAGAAGTGTTTTGTCTTCATTGAGAATGTGTAATAGCTGCCAGAATGATTTTTCTAAAATACGTATCTGATCCTATAACCCTGGCACTTCAAATGCTTCTGTGGCTATCATTTGCCTTCAGGATAAAGGTCACACTTTTTAGCCTGGCGTGGAAGGCCTTTCACGATCTCTCTCCTGGGTGTTTCTTCGGTGGGTTCCCCGTGTTCATGGGTACTCACCGCCCCACCCCAATCCTGAGCCTGTTTGACCTTCTCACCGTCTTCCTGCAGGCACTGCTCTCACACCTCTTTGTGGTTCCCTGTGCTAGCCCCTTGGTAATGTCCTTCCTGGGAAGCTCCTTGGTGACCTTTTAGGCTCCACTCAACTGCCATCTCCTAGAAGAAGCATACACTGGACTCTCGCTGTTTAGTGATACCCCTCTCCAATCCCCAATTCTTCTTTTCCTGACATTCCTGCCTCCAAACACACATCATACTCTACCAAGACTGTTGATTTCTGTCGTCTCTGTCTCCTCAACTTGATTACAGGATATATGAAAGCAGGGACAGGGTCATTCTCCCCTCTAAGATGATCTAGTCCCAGGCTTACCCCAGTGTACAGGGTACAAATTTGCCAATTGGGTATTAAATGAATGAGCAAATGCATTTCTTTTTTTCACTGCATGGAGAAAACCACAGTTTCAATTTCCAGCTGTTATAATTCTTTTTGATACATACTTAAACTCCTGAACAATATTCACGAAGGAAAGTCAGTTAAACTATAAGAAAACATAAAGGAAACACATTCTCCAAAGCTGGGAAGTTTCCTTGGAATCTTTAAGCTCATCTTGGACAAAAGATGGATTGAGTTAAAGTATTGGAGTTCTTCATAATGCTTGCCATAGTCCCTCCCTCAAAAATGCGCTCCTACGCCCTTCAATTACAATTTAAAACTATTTACCTAATTAAAATTTCTTGCTGTTTGTCCATTTTTCCTGAGTTCAACTTCAAAAAATAAAGCAAAAGTTTTTTCTCTCTACGTTTTTCCCGATGAATTATATATATTACTTTTACACGTCTTCCAGTTTTATCATAGCAAAGAAACTCAACTGTCTCTGAGCAGAAAATTTCACCCTCAGCTGAGACTCCAGACTCAGATTATACACATGGTGCTAAATACAAAACCCTAGAAACTCTGGCATTTCCTTGTTTTGCCAAGTCATGGATCAGTCTTTCCCATAGCATCATTCCTCCACATCTGCCTCAGCAATTTTTTAGCAACAGGTTATCTGAGGACATTAGTATATGATATGTTGACATGTCATAGATTGACATGTCATAGGGTCCTAGGAGACATTAGAAAGGATTTTGTAAGACATATGAAAACCTACTATGACCTCTTGAGTTTTATCACACACTTTCAAGAAAAATGGAGCAGACTTCATATATCTTCAAATCTGCAGGCAATATACAAATATATAATAGTCTAAATCCAATGGTCAACTTTTAAGTTTAACTTTAATTAGGGTTCTATTTTTTTTTTATTTTTTTAACGCTTATTCATTTGTGAGAGACAGAGAGAGACAGTGCGTGAGTGGGGGAGGGGCAGAGAGAGAGGGAGACACAGAATCTGAAGCAGACCCCAGGCTCTGAGCTGTCAGCACAGAGCCCGATGTGGGGCTCAAACTCAAAGACAGTGAGATCATGACCTGAGCTGAAATCGGACACGCAACCAACTGAGCCACCCAGGTGCCCCTAATTAGGGTTCTAGTAACTCAGCCTCCCTTTTGCATTTCTTCTCATCCTTAGGTGTTTAAGGATTCCTTCTTCTTAATTTAAAGTGATTTTCAGCTGATCAAAACAAAACAAAACAAAACAAAACAAAGGAAAGCACATTCTCCTATATTTTATGTTACCACCCAGGACTTTCCTGAAAATCCTGAGGTGGTTCCTTTGGAAACCAAGGTAAGGTGTTAGATGTTGGCACCTGTCATAGCAGTGTGAGGTTCTAAAAAGGGTGAAAGGAATGGCCAGTGCTACAGATACACTAAAGGCAGTGACTGAAAAGACAGAGGTAAGAAGAGTGAGGGAGAAGATTAAGAATAAGAAAACTTGGGATGCCTGGGTGGCTCAGTCTGTTGAGCATCTGATTTCAGCTCAGGTCATGATCTCACAGTTCATGAGTTCGAGCCCTACATCAGCCTCTGTGCTGACAGCTCAGAGCCTGGAGACTGCTTTGGATTCTGTTTCTCCCTCCCTCCCTCTCTCTGCCCACCCCCCCCCCCGCCCCACTCACTCTTTGTCTGTGTCTCTCAAAAATAAATAAACACTAAAAAAAAAAGAATAAGAAAACTTTTGGGGTGCCTGGGTGGTTCAATCAGTTAAGCATCTGACTCTTGATTTTGGCTCAGGTCATGATCTCAGAGTTTGTGGGTTTGAGCCTTGCATAGGGCTCTGTGCTGACAGTGTAGAGCCTGCTTGGGATTCTCTCTCTCTCTCTCTCTCTCTCTCTCTCTCTCTCCCTCTCCGCCCCTCCCCTGCTTGTTCTCTCTCTCTCAAAATAAATAAACATTAAATATATATATTTTAAAAAAGAATAAGCAAACTTTAAATAAACACATTGTTGGCCCTTATAAAAAGAAACATCTAGGTACACTGCCTCAGATTGGCTTCACAGAGATTTGCCATGATGCTTTTCCTTTCTCTTTGAATTTAGGTCTGTTAAAGATGACAAATATTTGTTAATAGTTAACCACTGTGAGGGGCGCCTGAGTGGCTCAGTGGTTAAGTGGCTGACTCTTGATTTAGGCTCAGGTCATGATCTCATAGTTCATGGGTTCAAGTCCACGTCAGGCTCTGCACTGACAGCACAGAGTCTGCTTGGGATTCTCTCTCTCCCTCTCTCCCTGCCCCTACCTTGCTCGCACTCTCTCTCTCTCTCAAAAATAAATAAACATTTTAAAAAAATCGTTAACCATGGGGCGCCTGGGTGGCGCAGTCAGTTAAGCGTCCGACTTCAGCCAGGTCACGATCTCGCGGTCCGTGAGTTTGAGCCCCGCGTCGGGCTCTGGGCTGATGGCTCAGAGCCTGGAGCCTGTTTCCGATTCTGTGTCTCCCTCTCTCTCTGCCCCTCCCCCGTTCATGCTCTGTCTCTCTCTGTCCCAAAAAAAGTAAATAAACGTTGAAAAAAAAAATTTTTTTTAAAAAATCGTTAACCAGTGTGAAATGAGCTCACAGCCTTATTCTGCCCTGTAGTGGACTCCTGACATCACAGAACCCTAAGAGAAGAAATGGAGATTCAGAGCCTGGAGAAAGTAACTCTCTCTATGAATATACTGCTTCCTTTTCTAAAGAGTGAAGTGTTGCCTTTAAAAGTGAGCCCTATATGGGGTGCCTGGGTGGCTCAGTTGGTTAAGCATCTGACTTTGGTTCAGGTCATGATCTCCCAGTTTGTGGGTCTGAGCCCCATGCCGGGCTCTGTGCTGACAGCTTGGAGCCTGGAGCCAGCTTTGGATTCTGTGTCTCCCTCTCTCTCTGCCCCTCCCCCACTCGCACTCTGTCTCTCCCACTTTCTCAAAGATAAACGTTAAAAAAAATTTTTTTTAAATGAGCCCTATATAGGTAACCATCTTTTGTGTAAGGGGTCACTCTTATCATTCACTCATTTGTTCTTTAACGAAAACGTATTGAATACTCACGATGTCCCAAACACTATGTGAACCATTAGAAACACTAATGGTGAACAAAATCAGGAACAGTCTTTGTTTCTATGGAGCTTTTCAGTTAGAGGGCACAGATGTTAAATGAAAGAAACACAGTAATAAATGTACAATTGTCCTCCATCAGGAAGAAATGTAAATCTCTGAGTGTGTGAAACAAAGGAAACTGACTTAGGAGGAATCTGAGCAAAATCTGAAGGATGGAGAAAAGTCAAGCAGGTATGGTGAGCAGACTGAAAGGGCAGAGAACAGAAAAAGTATTGCAGCATCTGCAAAGGCCCTGTGTCTGGAAGCATGGCACAACGACAGAATTGGAACCTGGGAAGGCAGGACAAGATGACATTGGAGAGGTAAGAGGAGCAAGAACACTTGGAGCCTCAGGGGCCACAGTCAGGATTTGGGTGTTTGTCCCTAGGGTTCTGAGTAGCAACCCATGCACGTATTTCTATGGTGTCACCAGTGTCCTCTCCATTGCATGCCCCGATGTTACATACATTTTACCAAATAAAGCCTCATTCCCCAGTGTCTCTTTCTAGTTCAATCTAAAAAATCCTTTGATTCCAGATTAAGACTGGGGAATGAGGGACAACGGAAAAGCAATGAGTCCATTCAGGTAGACCCCAATGTAGGCACAGATTACACTCTGAAGTTAATTTGTAACTAGGTCTCTTGGACAGTAGAACATATTTTCACATGGAAGCAAGTTAAGAATGATTAGGTCTCAAGGTTTGCTCATCAAAGCCAACAAAATTCATCAAGTGAATAAAGTTCTAACTGACATCTGAGCCCTGGGTGCAAGAAGTCAGAAAGTATAAGAAGAAGGAGGAAGATGAGTTTTTCCTCATATTCCTGTATACAGAGTCAGCCTAGGAAAATATTAAAACACGTGTAAGTGCCTTTAGTATCTCCTTTTCTGTTTGTCACTCCCATTGCACAGATCCATCTCCTGGAGGCTCTAAGTAGCCCAATGCCTTGGAGAGGCACGCGGCCTCCTCCCACTGTGGACGCCCCACCCAGATCTATCCTCTTCTTGCTCTGAGCTCACACTTGTCATTCCCCAACAACCAAAATACCCAGCCTTTGAATATAGTTGATCTAAGCCAGACTTTAGGTAGAAAGCCATCTGAAAGCACTAATTGGTTGGGACTAGGCAGGAATAACTGATGCCCCCTCACCTTCCCAGAAATGTTGGCACTTTGAAAAGGAAATTTGTTAATGCAAATGAATCTTTAAATGGCAGAATTTCAGGTAGAGTAATAAATAAAGCTTAAAAAAATTTTTTTTAATACAGCTGCTGTTGGGAAAGTTTTGTTGTTGTTTTAAGCCACAGATGCCAGCCTTTCAGAAGAGCCCCAGGATCACCTTCCAAACTTGGCATTACACCCCACCGCTCTCAACCACTCCACCCCTGTTCATCCCTGAAGACATTTGGGAAGGCATGCCTTTTTTACTGTTCTCAGTTTTTCTTTTTCTTTTTCTTTTCTCCACAGAGATTGTGGTGACAGTAAATGGGTCCCAGGGATGCACAGCAAGGAGGCTAGGAGTGAGAGATCTTGATTGAACACTTGTGTGTGTATGTAGGACATTTGTACAATCTGGGTGTTTATAACTTAAGGATTGCCAACCCATTGAAATAAATTTGCAATCACTCCTTTACTACAAATAAATGCATTCTATTAAGCATCTATCACTTCACGATTCTTCACTGAGAACACAAATAATGCATAAAACACAACAGGGTAAAAAATATGAAAAGAATCCAATTAAATAACCAAGACCCAGAATGAAAATGCTTACTGGATTTTTGTGCAATACAAAGAAAATCTCTTGAATTATTTTAATATGCCATCGATGGAATTAAGGGAAGAAATAGGACTTTCTAAATTCATGGAAAATAAGACTTGTCAGTCAGAGTTGGTCATTATTCAAATTTGTAGTTTACTTAAGATTTATTTTATGTAAGTATTTTTACAAGTAGAGTAATGTGGACAGATACACGTGCACCAAGAAATCGGCTAAATTTTCCAAGTTTTTTTTTTTTAATCATTGTACTTTGTTCTTTTGAGATAGGAATACCTTTTTCTAGTAATTCAATATGACTTTTTGACTTGAATTCCCCTCAGGGGAACAACAGCAAATTAGTTACCTATCCACAGAGGACAAACAGCAATGATGAATAGGAAAGAAAAAAAAGCACAGATATTTACTCATTTTTCAACCATTCAGCATTTTTTTTTTTTTTACGGCTAAACACCATGGAAAATCCCTGCAAAAACAGCATAACTTCTTAATGAAGTCTTAGAAACTTCAGGATGTGAGTGCACTGCAAAATACTACCGAAACCTTTGTATTTATACCAACAGTAAAACAAAATGGAAATCCCCCCATCGTTTTCTAAGGAAAAAAGAAAGAAAATATGCTTACAACTGCAAAGGTAAAACAGTACAGAAGTCATAAACTTTTGTTTTGAATCAACATCTCAGAAAGCATTTTAGGAACTAGTACTTTACCTTTTTAATGTTATAGCAATGCATGACAAATTCCTCGAGATATTCTTCCCCAAATATATAAATCATATATTAATGAATGGTCACAAAATTCTTTTTAACCATGCAAATAAATAAATCTCTTAGTAAAAACAAAAGCAGAAAACAAATGCCACACATGGGATCTTATAGTCAGGCACACACACACACACACACACACACACACCATTTATTTCTGTGAGATCCTCAAACCTTGCCATATAATTTCTTTTTAAACGTCAACATATTCTGTATGTGTGCATGTATATATGCATGTATGCGTGTGTGTATATATACATACTCTTACACAGACAAGATAACATTCATTTATCAAAGAGGTCACTTCTCCAACAAACTTAATTATATAGAATACATTTCAAAAGAAGGATTTAAAAAAAAAGTTCCTGACATGCAGATTAGAAGTGGTTGAATTGGTTCTCAACTTTGGCTACACATAGAATCATGTGGTAGTTTTTACAACTCCTGATGCCTCCACTCTACCCAAGACCAATTAAATTAGTATTTTGGAGGGTGAGATCCCAGCATTAATGAGTTGTAAAGCTCCAAGATGATTAAAATGTACAGCCAAGTTTGAGAACCAGTGGATTAGGATCACAGATTATATGTGGCAAAGCTCATATATTTTTTACAGAGAAATGACCATAAGACCTTTAATCAGAGAATTGTTATGTGTATTTTAGATGAAGTTTTCAAAGGTTTACTCATCGGGTTTCCTGCCTCATAGTTTGTAGACTGAGAGTTTTATAATAATGTAAGATGATAAAAAGTCAAAAAATAAGAACCTAAGAAGCATAGCACACTAGGGCCCTTTAGCATGGGGGAAAATAGCCCTATAAATGCTACAGAGGCGGTAAACAAAGAAATATGTAGCATAGTGCCATAAATCAAATATCTACTGAGTTTAAAAAATTCTTTAAGCTTGTTAAAATTAGATATGATACAGTGTATGTGTAGTCCGAAAACATTTTCCTAAAAATGCCCTAAGTTTTTTAATATTTAAAAAAGTAAGATTCTGTTCATCTGGACCACATCATTCTTAAATGGCCGCGGATAAACCAGGATAATGTGTCTACGTTCCGTAGAAACTTCACGTGTCTGCCCTCACTTCACTGGTCTGCGTAGCTAGACGGAGCCTGTGCTTTACTCAGGGCACTGGTCTATCTTCTGACCCTCCTGGCTTCCTGGGGATCTTCTCTCAAAGTCCTCATGGGCTCCTGATCCCTTTTCATCTGCTCTCAGTACATAAGGAGGTAGGAGGGAAGGGCATGGTGTGTGCAGGAAGAGCGAGGAGGCAGCTGCAGGGCAAGTGTGGTTTGGTGGGAGAAGTACCCCCTGAGGTAGGTAAGGTAAAAGTTGGAGCAAGAGGGAATGCTGTGGGTCAAGGGGGAAACAAACAGATGGCATTCTGTACAGAGAGGTTTCTTTGCATTCCAAGTAAAATGGAACTAGGTTGTAACATGTATACTGGGAAGTCATTAAGAATCAAGCGATGTTGGGGCACCTGGGTGATTCAGTCGGTTAAGCATCTGACTTCCACTCAGGTCATGATCTCATGGTTTGTGGGTTTGAGCCCCATATCGGGCTCTGGGCTGACGGCTCAGAGCCTGGAGCCTGTTTCAGATTCTGTGTCTCCCTCTCTCTCTGTCCCCATCCCTCCCCCCCCACCAGGTCATGCTCTCTCTCTCTCTCTCTCTCTCTCTCTCTCTCTCTCTCAAAAATAAACACTAAAAAATTAATTAAAAAAAAAAAGCGATGTTAAGTTTACTTAGAAGGAAGACAGGCAAGAAAGTTGGGGTAAAAAAAATGAAAGCTTGTTTTTTTCTCTTATTGTAAAACCATCTGAAAATCCAACCGTTTCTGAAAGAAAAGGTTTGAGAATTACTGGCATCATGTCTGTTATTCCATCTAAACTTCTCTCCGATTATCCAAGACTTCGGTTCTTCGGTAGAGTTTCTCTGGCACACATACAGTCACTCGGCTAATTAGGGACAGGCGTAAGGTGCTGACTTGCTTTGGTGGGCATGGTAAGGATGAAGGAACTTCTACAGCAGTGCTGCTCCTAAGGTAATGTACTTACGAAGCACCAGGGATCCTGTTAAAATGCAGTTTCAGATTCAGAGGGGCGGAGCCTAAGATTCTGCATTTCTAACAAGCTCCCAGGCGCTGTGGATGCTGCGATGCAGGTCCAGGGACCACAGTGTGCATTGTAGCAAGGTTCTGGAGGATCTTCCCCTCTAGGCAAATAAAGCTAGGAAGTGTTGGATGTGTGCAGGTGCCTAGTTACAGTGGAAGGTGGGACAGTCTCCCCTCACTGCACACGGCAAGGACTGGCCCCACACCCAGCGGACAAGAATGGGGAAAAGGCTGTTCAGGTCCTCATTTTGAGCATAACCTCATGATGTCTCTAGGACTAACCAGAGAATCAGAACAAGCCAGGATGTCTCCAAGGGACCGCTCGCCTTTCTGTTAGTGCCACAGCCCTCTCTCTTCCTTCATCTCCTCAGCACATGGAACACCTCACTTCTTGCCCCGGAGGTAATACTGGAGAACAGTTTAGTCTCTGGAGTCGGATTGTCTAGGTTCACCTCTTGATAGCTGTGCGACCCTGAGAGAGTTACTTAACCCCCCCAAGCCTCTGTTTCGCCCCTCTGGAAAAAATAAGCATAGTAATAGTACTTATCTCTGAGAGTTATAGAACAGATGAAATAAAATAAGCTGCATAAAACGCTGAACGCATCACCCAGCAGCGCTGGCTTAGCTCAACAAATGCCCGTTGCTGTGGTTGTTTTGCTACCAAGGGCTTTCTCTGAGCCCCGCACCGTAAGCAGGGAAACAATCACGGCCACTCATCATGTCTCCCCATTTCCGCCATCCCTTTCTCATTCCTAGAAGACACTTTTCCAAAATGTATACACCCATTCTCCTAGCACTGCATATCATTTTAATGTTTTCTTTTCTTCCCCCCCCCCCCAAAGAGTCCTGGAGTGACTTGTGTGCTTCAGAGGAAAATGGGTGGACGGTGCTACCTAACCCCCCCCTACCCCAAGACACTGGCAGCCTAGGGCTGGACAGTGATACACTGGAAACAGTTTTATTAATGCAAGTTCTCATCCCCCACACAACATAGGTCAATTCATAATACCTTGTCCTCTGTTCTCCAAATAACATTTCCGTGGTAATTAATAGTAAAGGCTTTTGGTTTTAATTTACAAATATGGAAACTCGTTATACCATCTAAGAAAGTATCTTTAAGGTCTAGGACAAGTGAGATGCACTATAGAAAAATGGGGGCGCCTGGGCGGCTCAGTCAGTTAAGCATCTGACTTTGGCTTAGGTCATGATCTCACCGTTTGTGAGCTCTAGCCCAGCTTCAGGTGTGCCCCGCCTCTCTCTCTCTCTCTCCCTCTCCCTTTCTCTCTCTCTTTTCCTCTCTCCCTCCCCCTCTCTCACTTGCACCCTCTCTCTCCCAAAAAAAAAAAAAAAAAAAAAAAAAAAAAAGGTGGGGGTAGATTTAAAAAAAGAAGAAGAAGAAAAAAAAGCTAATTTTCAAGTATGGTCCATGTCTCATCTAGACAGTAAGAATAACAGTAATAATAAAAACTAACATTTATTGAGCACTTACTAGACACTTGAAACTGTTTGGCCTTTATTTTTCATTGATTAATCCTCAAAACAAGTTAGAAATCGAGGTTACTTATGGTAAAAACAAAGTTTTTTTAAAAAGTCAATTTCGCCATATTTAAAAAATCCTTCGAGGCATCTGGATGGCTCAGTCAGTTGAGCATCTGACCCTCGATTTCAACTCAGGTCATGATCCCAGAGTCATGGGATCGCACCCCACACCAGGCTCTGCGTTGAGCATGGAGTCTGCTAAAGATTCTTTCTCTCTCTTCCTCTGCCCCTCCCCCACTCTCACAGGCATGTGTGTATCCACCCATGCTCCCTCTCTCTCTAAGCAACAACAACAACAAAGTCCTTCCCTTGTTGTTGTTTTTCTCAAACTGTTTTCATAGCCAATAAAAACAACTCATACTTACTGACAATGATGAGCTCCACGGAGAATACATACTTTACTGAGTGCTTTTCTGAATTACTTCATGGCATGCTTGCAATGGCCCCGGTGTACAGATAAGGAAATAGAGCTCACTATGAATTCAAAGCCAAATCAGATTCAAAGCTAAACTCCTAACCATTCCAGAACTACTCTCTCCACTTAACCCATGACATTAGATAACAATCAAGATGCATTTCTTTAACCTCTAGAAAGATCTTCTCGAGCAGTAACGGTGTCTTTTCCCATTGCTGCATGCTGTCCACAGCCAGCACAAAGCCTAACCGATAGTGCAGACTTCATAAACATCCCCTGAATCGTACTCTTTCTACTGAAGTCAGAGAAGGAAGAGACACGAAGTATGGGGGCCACACAGGTCTTCCTTAGTCAAAGATAATGGAAGAGGTTAAATATGAAAACCACCTCTGAAGTGTACAAAGAAGAAAACAAATACCAAGTGTATATACATCCAAAGAAAGTACACAAGAACTGGAGGATGCCAAACAGCCGCACTGCAAAAAAGGGAGGCAATTGTCCTGAATGTGCCTCCAAAAACGAAAGGAGAAAATCCTACAGAAAGACTTGATGTAGGGTATGAAGTTGAGTTACCAGCCATCAGCATGCAGAGGGGAGCCCTGAGCTACCTAGAGTACAGCTCTTTCCCTTGCTCAGGACTTAAAAGTGGCCATCTATGAAAGGACAGGGACAATAATGAACTACAAAGCGTACGTTTTCCAGCATCACACAAATGGTTTTCAAGTGTGCCTCCACACCAGAAACCCGAAGTTCTGTTAGTAGGAATGCAGGGAGGAAACTGCCCTCTCTGCAGACCACCATGCATTCTATGAACCTGGGAAGTCCACGCTGAATGGGCCACGGCAGAGAGGAAGAGGGGAAAAGGGACTGACCGCAAGCTCGCAGGAGAGTTTATTTTCTCTCACCGTTTATGTATCAAAGAAAAGAAAGTCTCCTCTCCAGGAGGGATACAGAAATGCAAACAAGGTTGCTTGGGTGAAATACCAGCCTGGAACAGAAGACACTCAGGCTGCCCCCCACCCCCAGGGGGGCAGCATTCCACATCCACCGGGGTTTTCAGTGATGACATCACCTGCATGGTAATCTGAAATCCACCCGGGGCAAGAAGCAAGTAGCAGAATCCAGGAACTATTCTCATCTACAAAAGGCAGAAATCGTCTTTCCCCACAGAAAGGATGTTAGTCTTTACAGCACTCTGCACCTCGTTTCTTCTCCAGCCTGTTCTCATCTCATTCTGAGCTCCTGCAGCTGCCTCTTCAGAAAGTCTACCTGGCACCCAGGCCCCCCTGGGTTTCCAACACAATCATCCCACAGACACTGGAGGAGTCAGAGTGGCCTCGGCTCCATGATGCTCCCCTGGACCTAGATTCACAGCAGCAACTGCTGTCCTGTAGCTTAAATAACCCCATCCACCACCCCCTCCTCATGCAGATAAGATCTTCAGGCGTGGGCATGACTCTGGATTCCCTGCTCTGCTTTTAGTCCTCTTCTGGGCCTAGTCTTGACCCCAAAGGCAAGCTGGCTGGGAATCTCTACTCTCCTCCCCTCCCCCAGCCCCTGCCGGTCTTCTTTCCTGGGGCTAAACACTGCTCCCGTGAAGTGCCAGCTGGAGGGGATTCTCTCCCTTGAAAACAGACCTCAGAACTCCAATCCCAGCCCTGCCTGCCTTCTGAGTTGGCCTGTGGCCTAGAATTCATTGCTGCTGGTCCCACCTATCAGACCGGGTATCCGAGATGCCAGGCCTGAACTTGCTGCGCCCTTTGGACGCTATGTCTTGGACCACCCAGCTGCCGCCGCAGAGGCCGGCTTTCATATTCAGGTTAGGTGCTCCAAGTCCTCATTCCTTTCAGTCACGAAAATGCTTCAGCCCTGCCCCAGCCTCCTCTTGCTTGCTGCCCCGTGGCTCTGTGTCACTGAGATTCTAGCAGGGCTCCTAAGCCTCAGCGTGCCCTACCTTCTTCCTATCTGGCATGCCAAACTGGGAAACAGCCCCAAATCACATCCATTCAAATCCCGATGGTCTGTGAGAGTACGATTTCCGGATTGCATGCTGAAAGGGATGTGGGAAACATGGCCATCCTCTCTGTATCTCATTTGTCTTTCCAGAAACCTCTGAAATAACTCTCCCTGAGTCAGGCATCCCCACCATATTTGGGGCAACAAGTCCCCTCCCTAGTGGAGACAACAAGTCCCCTCCCTAGTGGAGACAACCAAAGGCGCCATCCAGTCTGAGCAAAAAGACTGCTTGAAAGCTGTATGGTGGGTCACCACAGGCCCGAAGCTAGGCAGCTGTCTGCTCTCTGGTCAAAAAAAACATGAGTATGATTAGGTTTTAAAAACACATAATCAGGGTGCCTGGGTGGCTCAGTCAGTTGAGCATCCAACTCTTGATTTCGGCTCAGGTCATGATCTCCTGGTTCATGGGATAGAGCCCCACGTCAGGCTCTGCACTCAGAGCAGAACTATCAGTTCTGTTTGGGCTTCTCTCTCTCTCTCTCTGTCTTTCAAAAATAAATAAATAAACATTTTTTAAAAATGCATAGTCATAGGGGTGCCTGGGTGGCTCAGCCAGTTAGGCGTCGGACCCTTGATATCTGCTCAGGTCATGATCTTGGGGTCATAGGATCCTAGGTGTGGAGCCTGCCAGTGATTCTCTCTCTTTCCCTCTCTCTCTGCCCCTTCCCTGCTCACTCTCTCTCTCTCTCTTAAAATAAATAAGTACAAATTTTTAAAAAAGAACTTAAAAAAATACATAATGGGAAGATAATCTCCATCAGAGAAGCCTAAACGCTTTCTTTTTTTTTTTTTTTTTTTTAAGCGTTTTATTTATCCTTGAGAGAGAGACAGACAGAGCATGAGTGAGGGAGAGGCAGCACAAGAGAAGGACACAGAATCTGAAGCAGGCTCCAGGCTCTGAGCTGTCAGCACAGAGCCGATGCAGGGCTCAAACCCACGAACTGTGAGATCATGACCTGAGCCAAAGTCGGACACTCAACCGACTGAGCCACCCAAGCGCCCCTAGAAGCCTAAACACTTTCAAGGCATGGAATATAACTATTTGGAGCCATGTTAGCATGAAAGAAAGGATGAAAACCAAAATCACGCTGAGCTAAGTGATCATGTTAATTCCCTCTCTTCTACACATGCCTGTTTTCCTCATTTTGTTTTGTTTTGTTTTGTTTTTTAATGGGAAAGTGGGTGTTTGGAGCCTGGGCTATTTGAATGTGGAATGACGGTTCCAGGTCTTCCTAAACTTAACAGTGAATCAGGGGCAAAATCCCAGATGGTCACACAGTGATTTCACAACATCAAGCCACATTCTTATCTTTCCAAGTTCCACAATTCCCCAAACATATGTAGTCATGACTGACCTACAGGTCAGAGCCCGGGTCTGAAGTTCCAGGCCAGTCACTATTGTCTGTGTGGCTTTGTGAAGTGACTCAATTCTACTAAGCCTCCATGCCACCATCCACAAAGGGCTAGTGGGAATAAGGAAGTAGCTAATTCAGAGGGGTGTTGTAAGGAGCAAGTAGAATAACATACAGGAAAACTCTCGGGAAAATTGTGAAATATTGTAAAGAATGCCCCTTCTTTTTTTATGTTTATTTATTTATTTTTGAGACAGAGAGAAAGAGAGAGAGAGAAGTGGGGGAGAGGCAAAGGGAGAGAGGGCGAGAATCATAAGCAGGCTCCACCCTGTCAGCGCAGAGCACGATGCGGGGCTCTAACCCACGAACCATGAGATCATGATCTGAGCTCAAGTTGGATGCTTAACCGACTGAGCCACCCAGGTGCCCCCAAAATGCCCCCTCTTGAGGAGAACTTCCAGGATCTGCCAAGAGAGAGGTAGACGCATTTTCCACGTGCAAATAATTAGAGCCGGTATTACAGCATATTTCCATGGCCTGCGTATATACCAGTCATTCCCGCTAATTTATTAACTCTGTGAGCACAGTAAATAGGTCTTGTTCACCACTGGACATCCTCAGGGCCCACCACTAGCAGGCAGCCAGTGTTTGCTGAATTGATGGCTGACTGAAATCATAAACTTATTTAGATTTATGTGGAGTTAATGGGGCAGGGGGTGGGTGAGACGACAGAAAAGCAACTTCACAGTTTTCGTTTCTCTACAGAAAAAAAGTTAAATTTCTTGTCCGGAGTTAGTTCCACTCTCTCCATATGTGTGTAACATACAGAATTCATGATTAGGAAAATTTAACAAAGAATTTGGTCATGGATTCCAGGCATTTGCTAAATCCTCCTTTCTATATGAGGAGAGCTCTTTCTTACCTATGGAACAATTGATTGATTGGTTGATTCAACCGACTGAAAGGAGAGGAAAGGCCGAGGACACCTCTCACATCAGGCCACTCTGTGTGTCACAAGTGAACTAAAGAAGTGTGATCTTCATCAGCCTGCTTAAGCCTATATTTCTACACAGCCCACACACCGCCACCTACATATGCACCACAGGAAACAAAGAGATGGCTAGAAAATCACCCTTAGCTGAAATTCTACTCATATTGCCACGAAGCAAAATATAGACAGATGATCCACTCGTATCTTCATTCTCTCTCTCCTTCCATCTGCTTAAATGGGTGTGATTAAGTGCTGTACGGGTCAGTCACAGTAGAAGCAGTTAAAATGATCATTTTACATTTAATGAAGAACATCACTATTTTCAGCTGGCCCTATTTATTAGAAAGTACATTAGAGAGAGCATGACAGTGGACTGTTTGGTTTACTGTTGGGGGGGGGGGGTCATAAGGTGCCACAAAAGGTGGGATCAAATGGCCAGGAATATTTTGTCCCTGATCATTTGTAATGAATGGAAATTGACATCATAACGTGGATATATTTTTTTATGCACTCCACAGAGAGGCTGTGTGAAGAGTGATTACAACTTCTTGGCTTAATGTATTACTATTGATATGATGGTGGAAGAAAACCAAGATCATTTTCCAAAGATATAGTTGAAAAGGGGAATTCATTTATAAGGAAATAGCTACCACAATAATAATAATAATAGCTACCAAGACTTGAATCCCTCGGTCCTTAAGATGACTCGGGGTCCAACACATAACTGTAAAATAAGGTACGAATATTATAGTTAGGAATACAGCAAGGCCCCACGTTAAACTGGTAGAGGATGAATTACAACAGATGGAATCAGAGTATGCATTCTTGTTCAAATACTAACAATCATATCATTGGGAGAGTGGCAGGGGGATGAGGAGAGGCTTGAGTCCCAGACTCAATGGTAAGTACAAGCATTTCTGTTAATACCAGCTGCCTTATGGTGTTAAGAGATAGCAGGTGATCTCTCAGACAAGCTAGTCTTATGTAGTTTAGGTTTTTTTTTTTTTTTAATGTTTATTTATTTTTGAGACAGAGAGAGACAGAGCATGAATGGGGGAGGGGCAGAGAGAGAGGGAGACACAGAATCGGAGGCAGGCTCCAGGCTCTGAGCCATCAGCCCATAACCGGACGCAGGGCTCGAACCCACGGACTGCGAGATCGTGACCTGAGCTGAAGTCGGACGCTTAACCGACTGAGCCACCCAGGTGCCCCATGGAGTTTAGGGTTTTAATACCATGGGTCATATGCTTATGTGTTTATGCTACACAGGCCTTTCTTCCAGGCGACAATGTCCCAGAGTCTACCCCCAAAGTTTAAAGGCCACCTTGGTGGGACATCAGCTTTCTCTGATTCCTCTTTATGAAGATGGGGTATGCCTGCATGGGAATGAGTGACATGACTTATCCAAAAGTAAGGGTGCAGTAACAGGCCCTAAAATGTGTTCAACAATATAACTAAGAAGATGCAACTCTCCTTAGAGCAATGAGACAAGCTTCCAATCTTTTGAATAGGAAAAAGAAAGAGTTTTCCAACTAATATTCCAAGTGTCCAACAGTCACCATGTAACTGCAATTTTCACTAGCATCCATGTGGGATGTCTGGCCGTCACATAGGACAGCCAACAACCAAGAAGTTCTGCACAAACAACCAAGAAGTTCCCAGGGTCTCTGCTCTGGGGATCTCTAGGAACAAGCTGATGGAGGCTGGGAATGCTCAGCTTGGAATCCACTGGAGACTTGCATACAGGAATGAACACTTGCATTCTCCTGACAGTCTTCTCCTGCTGGACCCAGCCAGATGAGAGCAGCGATTTTCTTAGCTTTGTGCCCAGGAGGCAGTCTCTCAAAAGCAAGGCAGAAAAGGCAACCAAGTAAAAGAGGGATCGACCATGTTTGTGCAGTGCTGAATGTAGAAAATGGAGCTGGGTTAGAAATTAAGACATCAGCACTCCAGAGTCCCACTTCAGAAAACTGCCAAAGAAGTGTGCATCCTGCACTCATGGATCGAAACAACCTGCAGGCATAGCCTATTTTCTCACTCCCTCCTACAGAACACGTGGAGTTGTGTCTACAAGGGCAGTGACAGTTCACACAGACAGAAAGGTGTCTGTGGCTGTGCCTTTTGTCTTTGTAGGGCTTGCTTATGTTAGAGGCCCCTCTAGCCACCTTCCACTTGGCCTTCCCCCATCACATACACACACAAGTAAGTGAGCGGATGCTCATTCTTTGCAGTTTAACGAGCTACTTTCCTGTAGATCTGAATTCACTGTACTACCAGCAGTTTTAACAGATCCATTATTAACCATCTACATATACTGTAGTTCCACAATGTTGTTCACATTCTAGCACGATAGGCGTTCTCTTCATAAAGGGTCATTTGGCTGGTGTTGGTAATTTTTCTGTGTGTTATGCAATGAGCAGGGGAGAGGAACCCAAATATGATCACTTTCATCACGGGCTTAAGGGCGTGTACCAAGACCCCCCCTCCACCCCGCCCCCGCTGCCATCACGAGAGTGGAGAACCAGAGCTATCACTATCGATGGCTGTCAAGCAAGTTTTGAAAGCCAGAACTTGGTAACCCCCAGCCATGCATTCTCACAACATTTCTTGGCCTAACTTGATAGATTGATTCTGAAAACATACACTAATTTTTTAAATGCAAAACAGACCTGCTTGTGTTAGGGCCTGCACAAACAGAGGACTAGAAGAGTGGAAACAGCATAAACAATGTTGTTTATATCCGAGGCCTGAGAAAACCGCTGCCTTTTCCTCCAAAATTGCAGGAAGTATCAGAGTAACCCCCACCCATTAAGGTGGAATCAGAACCATATTTTCCACAGGAATGGACACGATTTTTCAGATAGACTGACATTAAAGGACCTTGGAGCAGCGGCAGGATTAAGAAAGGATGGGTTTTCCTCTAACCTGCAATCGCAAAGGCAGAACCTCCCGGCCACAAACAATGCTGAAAAGTTAAAACTAAGTGCCACTGAACACAGCAAAAGGGCAGATGTGGAGAAACACTGACCGTTTTCATTGTTCTCCTTCACTTTTGACCTCCGTGAAGGCATAAGACGGTTCCTACAGTTGAGTACCTAAAAGGAGACTTTTACTGCATCAGGGGTAACCAGCCATGTGATCTGAGCCCTGAAGTTTTAGAATCACATTGGACTAGACCTGCTTTATTCCTTGTTAATATCGGTTGGCTTCCTTAATACATTTCTCCATTTTTAAAATCGTTGTTGTTTTAACGGAACTATATTTAAAAGCAAGCAACAGGAAGCTTTTACTTGGGAAGCTGAGGTCGAAGCGCTCAGTGGCAAACAATGAACCAGGGAGATAAAGATTCAACGCAAATGGTTGGGAACAGACCCTTGCTAGTTTCCTGCCAGGGTTGACTTGTGAGCATGTGCGAGGCTACGATACGAACTAACAGTGCTGGTTTGCTTTTATTTACTCCAATTTATTTGTTCCTGTGAGAACCCCTATAAAAACAAAGTGTGGGGACAAACAATGGAAGCCTTGCCATCTCCTCCTTGCCAGGGTTTTTATTTTCCACATTATCAAATGTTTTCATCAGTGGAGTTCAGCCCATTCATTCAACCCTGTGAATCACAACCCAGATCATATTGCATCGGGGGAAGAAAAAAACCAATGCATTGCCTGTATCAGTGAAAGAAGAAAGAAAGAAATGTTTCCCTATCATCTACTCCCTTTGATACTTGCAAACAGATTTGTGGTCCTTTGTGATGCCCTAGGACAGATGCTTGGCCCCAAACAGTCAAGCAAACTAGAACTTTTAAAGAAGTCAGCTTGCAATTCCATAACATAATTTTATCTCCATTCCCCTTTTTGGCCTCCTTCTCCAAACAGGTATCCATGTCAAAGGAGAACTCTTGAGTTGGGGGTTTGTTTGACCTAGGTCACACAAAGGTCAAGCTTTTCACCAGTTGTTAACACAAAGCTTCCAGCCAACCCACCCTCCAAATCCGGCTACACAGTCTGTTTCCATCTGCAAATGCGCTATGCACATTGGATTTTTCTCAGTTTTGCAGGAACTAACAATCCCTTCACTGTGAAGTGGTCTCAGTGACAAATAAATAGGTCAAACACTCTTCGGTGAAACTGTAGGCGCTGAATTTGCCAAATAGGGAAATGTAATGGATTTTGACTTTTTCATTTTTAAAAAGGCTTTTTAAAGTGTTATTTTAAAACCAGTTGAACAGATTGCTTTATTCCTTTATGGAACTTCAAGGGATGCTGTCCTTTAAGCAGTTTTATGCAATCCAAACTATATTTTTGCCTTTCTGAAAGAGATCAATATTTATTCAGATTGATTTTTAAGATTTACATGTGAAAAATAGATAAAATTGGATCAAATATAAACCAAAACTAATTCTGTCAACTCCCATGAAAGTCAATAAAGCCGAAATAAATTTAGCAGATTTCATCTACCTGCATTTGAGAATTGTTTTACTTCATTATTTCTTATAAACTTACTGAGCAGAAATTTGCTTAACTCTTATCCAAGCTTCTCTTACTGAAACAATAAGGCTCTCTATGGAATATTTTGCACTTGAATATTATCACCAGGATAGCATATGGCAAACTAGCGGTAGGCAGTTTATCTTCATCCTCTTTGTAAGCTAAAATTAGCACAATGTGTTTGCAGCGTTCTACACTTGACTCGGGCCAGGGTGGTATTCTCCACAAGGCCATGCTTGTTCCACATCCTGCTAGCTTCCAATATTTAAGCACACTGGTTGAAGGTTTATATTAACAACACAGATACATTTTAATGCAATAAAACCTCAAAATAGCACCAACGATGAAAAGTAAACTTGCTGTATTAGGAATCAACCTGAAAAACCTTCCTTCATCTGCTTCCTAAAATATATAGTGTTTCAACTACAAAGTAGTTCAAATGTTTACAGAGGCTAATTGTACCAAGTGGGATATATACACAAGGCTCCAAAGGCAAGAAACAATTACCTTCTTAGACAACTGAGGCTTATTTTTCTACTTGTTTACCATATTCAGTTTTTCTTGGTAGTTCGTTCCTGATGCTAAAAATGCACTGTTGCTAAGAATTTAGTGTGTGCTTTCACAGGATTAAATGAAGGTGATCTGCCAATGGAAAGAGCTTACTCTTTAAACAGGAAAGCAGCTACTGGCTGGCTCTTTGAAAGGATTACAACACAAACAATGATTTTAAAAACAATGGAAGCGGTTCAAATAATACATCCCTTTTAGCTGGCCTGTAGCAGTGTAATCTTCTCATCAAATAGTTAAAAACAAAACAAAACAAAACTTGAGGAAAAAAACTTGAGGAAGAATTAACTTTAGGGAACCCAAACTGGCAGGTAGGCAGCGGAAAGATATTTACATGAGGAAGAAAGAACACCTCTATCTCTTAATGCCATTTAATAAAACAGATGTTATATTAACAAGATTTTGCTGAAAATTTCACTAACCAATATCAGACTGCAGTTTCTATTATGTCTATGTATGCAGCTTGCTATCAACAGATTATATCCAAGACGACAAATAAATGTTCATACTGTCAACTGACTTATATCAAAAGATAAAAAAAAAAGTCTTCATCCCTTCTTGAAAGGAGAAAAAAAAAGGATAATTTCTCAAAAGCTTACTGGATACTTGACCTAGTCATATTATTCTCAGAAGTCTACATTTGAAAAAAGGGGGAAAAAACGTAAGTCTTCCCTAAACATTGTAAGGCAACTTCATATATGATCTAACTAAAATGATATTTCACTTGACATACAATGTCAATCCATCTTTCCCATTCTTGACCCATGCCCCTCCCCCAGCACAGATACGGTATACAGAAGAAATGCAGGATACAGATGTTTAAATAGGTAAATCACTTGGAAGTTCCAGTAATAACCAAAGAAAGCAGCTACATACTCCACATCTATTCAAAAAGGTGGTAGGCATTTGGACCTTTTCAGCTGTAACTGAATGTAAAAGAAATCAAATCCACAACACTACTTTGCACCTAGGTTCTCTGAAAAGTCAAATATCAGGGATGGTCTGTCCTCTTTGATTGCTATTACCAGTGCTAAGTCCTAGATTCATAATTTCTCCTCACTGACCATGAAATTATGTGGAATTTACTGACCTTCTGCAAATTTCAATCTATATGTAAAATGTTTCTTGAAAGTTCTCCACTCTATCTAGGTTTGTTCAACTTGGTTCTTAGAATTTCAGGATTTCAGAAGTGAAGGAAGCCGTTTCAATGACCTAGCCCAGCCTCTTTTACTTCCAGAAGAAATTTCATCCCAGTGAGGTTATGTGAGTGGTCCAGCCCAGAGCACCGGGCTTGTACGTCGTTCAGTGGGGACAGAACCCGAACACCTGTGCTCCAATGATAGCAGGTCTCTGCAGCTCACCACACAGCTTCAGAGAAAGTCACTTAAAAGTTCCCAACATGAAGCACACATAAACAAATATTTAAAATAGAAATTGATTGGGTGCCTGGGTGGCTCAGTCGGTTGAGAATCCGACTCTTGGTTTCAGCTCAGGTCATGATCTCAGGGTTCATGGGTTAGAGCCCCACACTGGGCTCACTGCTGTCACCCTGTCAGTGCTGGAGCCACTTCAGATCCTCTGTTCCCCTCTCTCTGCCCCTCCCCCCACTTATGCTTTCCCCCAAATAAATAAGTATTTAAAAAAAAATAGAAGTTGATCACTGAGCTGGTCCTCACATAGAATCAAGCACAACTACATTCTCCTGATGTTTCAGCACTTGTTTCTGAGATGCCAAAAAAAGTGGTTCAACGCTTTGATGGGGGATACAGGTATCAGTGATTTATCTATAGCCTCAGAAATATATAGATTCTTAAATACTCTTTCTTGCTGAAGAAAAATATATAATAATATATACACATATGTGTGAGCATCTGTGTATATAAACAAAGCAAATATGGCAAAATATTAACAATTGTTGAAATGGACTGGTAAGTTATGGGTATTTATTGTACTATTTATTCTATTTTTCTGTATGTATGAAAATACTCATAATAAAAAGTTGAGAAAGTGCTAAGAAATGACACGTGGAAAAAGAATCTCAGTACGAGGATCTGCCAGTGCTTCCCTGTGTTTTTCATCTTCTGCGTAGCATCCTCGGCTTTGCAGTGGAGTCCTCCGTTGTGCCACGATAGAACAGAGTCATCACCACAGGTATAAGAAATTCCTCTCTTTAAAAGGAGCTGGATTGGGGTGCTTGGGTGGCTCAGTCGGTTAAGCGTCCAACCTCAGCTCAGGTCATGATTTCATGGTTCATGGGTTCGAGCCCCGCATCGGGCTCTGTGCTGACAGCTCAGATCCTGGAGCCTGCTTCCGATTCTGTGTCTCCCTCTCTCTCTCTGCCCCTCCCCTACTCGCTCCCTCTCTCAAAAATAAAAACAAACATTTAAAAAAATTTAAGAAAAAAAAAGGACCTGGATCATGTTTGGTTGTTAGGAAACCACCTCTACTCCCTGGAAGAGGGAGAGCTTTGCAACTAATACTGAAAATTCAAACACATTCCTGTGTCATGGGCGAGTGGTTAGAAAAAGAAATTAAAATAGTCAAAATGGGAAATAGACTCTCTGTTGCCATCATAATGAGGCCACAACAATGTGAACATAAAGAAGAGCAAGAAGAGATGCGAACAATGAGGTGAGGGAGAGGAGGAGGGGGCAGTCAGCACCACCAGTAATTTTGCAGGTGAAAGAAATAGGAGAGCTAATTTGCTATAAACAAAGACCTGCCTGTAGGTCTAATTTCGCCTCTCCATAACTACCCAGAATCAACCTTTCCTATTCACAATTGACATGCAAGAGATACCCCTTGCAACGACTATAAACCTAGTCCTTAAGATACATGGTATTTGGTAACATTTATCCATGAAAGTAAGGATTATCTTCCTATATCTTACAATTTGCTAGTAACATAGTATTCTGAAATTGAAAGGCCTGATATTGCCCAATAGCTTCATCAAAGGCCAAAGATTATTGTGACAAGATCAGATCAGAGATACAAAAAGAAACTTTGTTCCGTTCTCCATCTTCGCTGGGCTCTTGTGAGGCAATCCCACCTAGGTCCTCTGAGAACACAGAACCCTACCCCAAACTGATCGTCAACCAGAGGTATGCTGCCATTCAACACATCACCTTGACTGACATTGCAAACCTTATCTTCTCACAAGCACCTTAATATGTGGTGTAGAAAGAAGCCTAGCCCTTGCTTTAAAAGAATCCAGTAGACCAATGGCCTTGTGGTAAGATAGGTGCCATTTGGGGGCGCCTGGGTGGCTCAGTCGGTTGGGCGTCCCACTTCGGCTCGGGTCATGATCTCACAGTCCATGGGTTCGAGCCCCGCGTCGGGCTCTGTGCTGACAGCTCAGAGCCTGGAGCCTGCTTTGGATTCTGTGTCTCCCTCTCTCTCTCTGTTCCTCCCCTGCTCATGCTCTGTCACTCTCTGTCTCGAAAATAAATAAAAACATTAAAAATTAAAAAAAAAAAAAGACAGGTGCCATTTGTACCCATGTCTCTTCTTAATCATTCATTTCCTCCTCATTGCCTCCTAAAGTGAAAGTGACAGACGTGACTTGGGACATTTGAGACTGGTGGATAATAGAAGGGATAATAGAGTGAAATCTCAGTGGCCCACCAAGTTTAGAACGACCCCTTGTTTTGATACAAAAGGGCAGATAAACACTCTCCATTGTGAAGGGAATAGTACTAGATTCTCAATTCCTTGCTACAGTGTCACTCAGACTCAGAAATAAACACTAATCCTAACCAGAGTTTCTTTTCCATATAGAAAAACAAACCAAATGATGATGATGACGATGATATTGATGATGGCCGCTAACACATACACAAACACATACACAGATACTATGTGCCACGTACTAGGTTCTGTGCATCGGCTTCTTGAAACTTCTTGACAGTCCTGTAAACAGGTACTAATACCACCCCATTTTATAGGTAAGTTTAAGTTGTTTTTCTGCACAAGGGAGTTAAACATACATCATTTTTCCATGAGGAAAGACCAATGGAAGATCGCTTCAGTTCTACTCATACACTGAAATCCCTTATCCCTGAATGCATCAAGTGGATTGTATGAAGGAGAAGGTAACTCCTAAAGAGAAAACATCATGAATAGGTTTGTCCCAGACATTTTTAAAAATTTTTTTAATGTTTATTTATTTTTGAGAGAGAGAGACAGAAGGTGAGTGGGCAAGGTGTAGAACGAGAGGGAAACACGGAATCTGAAGCAGGCTCCAGGCTTGGAGCTGTCAGCACAGAGCCTGATGCAAGGCTCGAACTCATGAGCCGTGAGATCATGACCTGAGCCGAAGTCAGACACCCAACCAACTGAGCCACCCATGCGCCCTCCCAGACATTTCTTAATTCAAGAGGGAGGGGAGAATCAAACATTGGACTGTAAAATCCTCGAGGGCAGGAATTGGTCTTACTCATGCTTGCTGTCTCAGGATTTAGCACAGTGCCTGGTATAAAGGAGGTACTCTGTGAGTGAGAGAGAGAGAGAGAGAGAGAGAAAGAAAGAAAGAATGAATGAAAGAAAGAAAGAAAGAAAGAAAGAAAGAAAGAAAGATGATGTTAAGCAATACTTCATCACTTCCTTCTAAAGATCCTTCCTATTTTATTCTCTTTTCTCTCTCCCCAATGAGAGAGAAGTGGTGAATGCATTTCAGAAATAAGTGGACCAAAAAGATATCAGTTACTGGCTTACTTCTTAACCTGGCACCAAAAAAAAAGGTGTCGGAGTTGAAAAACCTGGCTGATTCAGGTCCCAGTGTTTTCCCACTTACACCCTGTCAGACCTTAGGCAGTTGTCACCTATAAAAGGGAGACATGGAGAGGTGTCCTGCTAAAAGATGGATGGTGGAAGGCCCACACATTTCATAGACTGAAGGCATGAAAAATTGTGTTATTTTTAGGAAATTTTTCTTTTCCATACCTAGCATTGTATGTAGCTTACAGTAGGTATTCCACAAATATTTGTTAAATAATGGAAGGTGAGAACAAAACAGCTACCTGTCTCTGATACTCTAAACCCCAATTCATTAGACTTCCTCTGAGAGATTCAAAATTGTCAGTATTGACCTCTGTGCAAAGAGGTTTACTCAGGTTAAGTGGCCTTTATTTCTTTAGGTTAGAACTGGAAAAGTTACATACAACTTTACATCAAAATAAACAACACTGCCAGTCATTTAAAAAAAAAATTTTTTTAATGTTTTATTTATTTTTGAGACAGAGGGAGACAGAGCATGAGCAGGGGAGGGGCAGAGAGAGAGGGGGACACAGAATCCCAAGCAGGCTCCAGGCTCTGAGCTGTCAGCATAGAGCCCAGTGCAGGGCTTGAACCCTCAGACTGCCAGATCATGACCTGAGCCGAAGTCAGACTCTTAACCTACTGAGCCACCCAGGCGCCCCAACACTGTCAGTCTTACAGAGAAGCAGGACTGTCGGGAGCAAAGAAGAGACTAAAGGTACCAGTCTTGAGAACCAAGCCAATGGTCCTCAACTCTTGCCCCGGTCTTCTCTCTGCTCCTTCCCGCAGGACCCCCGGTCACAATCGGGAGAAATGGCAGCGTCATCGCTGTCATTCTGCCCCTCTGAAATAGGAGCCTGGATCAGCTCTGGCTGGCTGAAGCTCAACCCAGATAAGTGCAGAGCAATGCTGATAGGCAATGGGAAGGAATTTGAGGAAGTGACAAGAAATGCCACGTCATCCACCATAAAGAAAGCTTTCCCACAAAGTGGCCTGGGAGGTGGCTTCACAGGGACTGGTGCTCAGAAAAATGCAGATAAACGCAGAAGTCTTTCTAGCAGCAGGATAGAGAGCCAGCCACAAACAATTCATGTCCTTGCCACATCCTTCAGTGACTGCTAGGAGGAAAGAGAGAACTCCCCGCCCACATTCCCCCCTGTGCAGCCGAGAATGAGGAACGTGAGCCCAGAGTCCCAGTCACCCTCCTGCTGCAGGGGACCGGGATCACGGAGGCGGCAGCCTCCTTTCTGCTCATTTCTAATGTATTAATCAGAGAATCCCCAGCAATCCTGAGGATGTGATTCTTAACAAAGATTCTAGGTTACAGCCTTTCTGTCACAGGGAAGGAAGGGTATGTGCCATGTCAGAAATCAACTCTTCCTAATTTCATTCACCATGTAATGGACATCATAATAATCTGCTATGGCATCTGTCATTGCAAAGATTTCCACTGTTCTTCACAAAAGTTTCATAGAAAAGTGGAAGTCAGCAAGCAGTCATTCTCCAAAGATATTCACAAGGAAAGGGGCCTAGCAAAGAAGACCGGGGAGAGTGGAACTCTTCTGTTCTGACACTGTTGTTTTCTTAGACAGCATGACATTCCCTATTGGTTAGAAACAATACGGCGTTTTTTACTTATGTTTTAAAATTTCATTCAATAGCCCCTATTCGCTCACAAAAAATGCATCCAAAGCTTGCCTCAGATACCTTCACGAGGAAATCTGTGCTTTGAAAAGTAGAGCAAAAGGTCAAATAGTTTTAGAAAAAAATATCATCTGTATTATTAAATAATACCAGTGGCTACTTAAAAGGGCATGCTAGACGGGATCCTGGATACCTATTCAATAAATCCTGCAGCTAGTGTTCTAAATCTCTCTGCAGGAAATTCTGGTTTAGATTCTGCAATCTCAAATCGTCCCAAACTTCTATCTAGAGAGAAATCTGAGTCGCTAGTATCCCAGAGGTTTCTTAAGGGCCACAGCTGTCGGCAGACCAGATTTTCATCCCAGGTAGCCAGGGAGATATTTCAATACAGTCCATTTTTACTCAGAACTCTTCGAGAACACACCAAATAAGAAGTGATTAGAATTACACTTACTTACTCTCACATATTAGCATTAAATTATTAGTTGTATTAGTGGCTTACATTTCCATTAAACTTGCAAATTACATAGACCCTTATTCCCATTCTATGAGCATCTCAATTTTTTCCCCTGCGTGCATATCTAATCATTTGCTTACCTCTTATCACTCCGGGAACCTACAGTTTTTAATTCCATGGATTTCCACAGGGCAAGAATCTAGGCCACCGTTTATGCACAGAAATCAATTCATCCATCACTACACTATGCATCAAAACAACATTTTAAGAGCAAAAGTTGAAGCCAGTGGCATTAAGCCAAAGCACCTCTCCTCGCAAAGGAAAATGCACTGGGATTTTTAAGAGCAGAAAGGATAGGTCACCGAGGCTTTCTGCCTCACCAAGAAATGGGGAATCCTTAATGGCCCAGAGTTTCTTGATTCAAATCTGGAACTTAAGACTGGGTGCCCAAGAAAAACATCTCCCGTGCACTTCTGTGGTGTCCCATGTAAATATATTCACCTGGTCAAATTTTCTCTCTCCTTGCCCCTGGTGAAATCACTGATCAATGACGTGTTTATGTTTTTAATTAGAATCTGAAAGAGCATTTTTGCACCACAGTGCATTTTTATAAGAGCTGCATCTCTGAAACACAATATTATATTAACGTGAGAGTTTCAAAAGAAATCATGTTACTATCGTAAGTCATAGAAACGTCATTGGCCTCTTCTAAAGTTGTATTCAGTCTGCTAACTACACCCCCATTCACAAGTTATAACAATATGCAAATATATATTAAAGCCATAAAAGTCCCCCCCCCCCCCACATCCTTTTCCCACAGGCCAAATTAAGGTGAATTAAGAAAATCTGGCAAAGGGTACACATGGCTATTGCCATTTCCCACAGCAAATAGGGTATTTTCCTCTGGGAATAAAGCATTTTCTTTAAACTACTGTTTATAACCCTTATCAGCTCAACAGCAATAGAGCCATCAAGTCCAATCTCTTGTGGAAAAAAGTCAAGGTCAACAAGTACTTGCATTTTTGTTTATCTTTAGCTGCAATTGCTACTGACATTCAATTGGGTAATAAACATGAGGTCTGTCAAATGTTCCCACTGAACAGGTGATCCAAAAGCTATCTCAGAACAAGGCCATTGCCAGGTAATCAAACAATCCTGTTATAACAATTATGATTTGAGTACATTTATTTATAGATGCAAACATCAGTCAATCCTGAACGAATATTGCCTTACCATTCCCACCACAGGGTAATAGGATTGAGGAAGTGCAGGAGGGCCCTCCTAGAATTACTCACCAACGATAATGTGTGTACTTCCCCCCACCCAAAAAAAATAAAATAAAATAAAATAACGTGTGTACTCCCATGAGCAGAGTACCATCCAAGAAAAGGCTTTCTCCCCTACCTCTTCTATTTAAAGGCAATTTTGTGTAGCTCGATACAGCCATGTCCTTTACTATGCCACCCAGGTCCCTGATCCCAGCTGCCTCTCTCTGCCTGAAAACCAATTCTACGGTTATGTGTGTGTGTCTATTTGGAATTGTTGCATTATACCTTTAAGCCAGCATGGTTGCTACATTAGAAAACACTTCATTTTTACTTGAAAAGTGCTAGGATTTGTTCAGCATGCTTAATTCTAAAGAGTCAGATAGATATTTGGAATAAAGGCCACCTACTTCTTTCCAATCCATCATGAAACTCACTGATATCAACAGGAACTATGCATTTGGATCCGGGCAGCACCTGGCTCCATGCCATTTTCGACTTACAGATTAAAAATAGAATCTGTTCCAGCTGCAAAGTAAGACACGTTAAACCTACCGCCTCCATTTGAAATATGAAAATTAAATCTAAGGACCATGGCTACTATCTAAGACGATAACTCTGACCCACATAATGCAAACCTATTGCTTTCACTTCAGTTACGAAAAATGAGCCTAAGGAACATTCTTGGAGACTGAAAGTAATGATTCCACTTCTTGCTATGTAGCTTTTATTAACATTCTACCATTTAGCAGAGCAATTAACGTTTTCCAAAGCTGACTCCTTTCCTATCGAGAGCATCAGGACATCTGGAATCGAAGTAAAGGACAATCCTTCTAAAAATACACAAACCCACATCCTGGGAAAGAAAGTGAAAACTAAAAATGAACCAACAAAAAAATTCTAGACACACAAAATGAAGTACACTATTTTTAAGGACAACTTTCAGTGTAGGCATACTAAGTACCCCGTGACAGTGTTGTTAGTCTAAAAAATACTCTTTTGGTATAAAAAATTATCTTTCGTTCTGTAGTATTCTGGTAAAAAAGTAAATGTAACCAGAGTTGCATCAGCAGCCCAAGAGTATACTATTTCCAGTCCTAGGGTCTCTTAAGTCTTGGGCAGGTGATTTGAAGATTCTACATAAACAGAAACATTAGCAGCCTGGGAAGTGGAAAGGCTGAAGCACACGCTAGGATGAGAATCCAGTGGGAGTCCATGAACACCAAGGCCCATGTAACAAAACATCTACTCTGCAAATACTCAGGAAATGTTCATCAGTCAACTGTCAAGCAAAGGGGGAAGTCACCTCATTTTCAGAGCAGTAAACCGATGAAATGAGTCACGGAATTCCCATGATAGCTTAGCTGGCCTCTTCCTTTCCACCCAGCCCCTGGTCCCCATGGAGCCAGAGCCCTCCGAAAGAGAGTGGTGGCCGGACTTCCGTGGGCAACCCTCAGGAAGGGGTAGGAAAAGTGTCGCTTCTGTCCCACCAGCGTGTGAGGAAAAAACCACAGGCAACAATGGCCATCTATATTGTTCCCATATCTGGAGAAGGGAAGCTAACACTTAAGAAGACAGTGAGCAGGCCAGAAGAGACCTGTGGTGTAGACAACAGTACTCTGAGACCTTGGCATCATTCCAGACCTTTCTAACCCCCATTCCCAAACCCCAGTCCCCTCTAGGTCTGGTCCAGTCTCCTCTCCCAAAGCTCTCCTCTCCATCCGCTTCACTCTGCCTTATGTCACATCCTCAACATTTCAGAATAACTGCAGCGTGACTCCAGCCTCCCTCCGCATCTTTTCCTCTTTCAAGCAGGTCTGCCATGACACCAACCTAACGTTTTCAGTGATTCCCTACTGCCTCCCAAGCAAACTCCCAATTCCTTAAGACGACAGATTCGATCCCTCACGGTCTGGCCCCTGCTGCTTCTCGCTTTCCCTTGTAACTCCTCCTTTCCCACACCCTGTTCTCTGCTCGTGCTGAGGCACACACCCAGCTTCCAAGATGTCATGCTTTGGCTTTCCCCCTCGCCTTCACACCAACTAATTTCTTGGCCTCACGTGTCCTTCTACTTCTCCATCTATCCCGACTTCCCATCAAAGACACACCCCTTTGGGAGAGCTAGCTGGAAGATTGGGGATGAAAAGCAGGTGGATGCTAGGACCAGCTCAGGGGATGGAAATGTCATGTGGAGAAGGACCCACATCTGAGTCCCATTCGGGCTCCGTGAAAAAGGGTGCTGTGATGGAGGAAGATGCTCCTGTGGAAGGACAGGGAGAGGCCACACCTCTTTTTTAGGTGCTCTTTTAGGCTTTTTTAGGTGCCATCTCTCTACTTCAAAATTATACTGGACCTACTCAGTCCTGAGCCTTAATCTACCATATGTTAACTACCTGCACCGCCACTGGACTGTCAGCTTCTTGGCTCCAGGAACAGCCTCTTTGTTCTGAATTCTCACATTTAGCACTGGTACATAATAGACATTCAATTAATACTCATTAAGTTAGTGAATGGTACTACTTCTGTCTTCCTTCTATTACCTTTGAGAAGATTCCTCCCAGAAGCTTTAAATTCACGATATCGAGCAATATTTTCTATTTGCACTAAATGTATTCCTTTCCCATAAAGGGATGTTCTTGGTGCTGGGATGTAGTAAAGCAAATATTCATAACACACCGCCTCCGACTTTACAGGCTGAAAACACATTCCCTCAGAATGTCCATTTTTAGAGTGTGGTACCTGAATCTTCCCAAGCTGGCACCCCAGTTCTGCATCACTTAATGGATCTCTCTGGGGCCATTAACCCTATTTCAGCAGACAATAATCAGAACAACAAGAGCATTCTCACCTGCATCACTGGCCCCAGGGACGGCGAGAAAAGACTGGAAAACGGAGCTGACACACCATGGTCAGAAGAAGGAGATAGAAAAGGGGGAAAGGTCTCACAAAAACAACCTGGGCTGAGATTAAGAGAGGCTGCCACCTGTTTCAACCATGGAAATCAACACTAGCTTAGGTGCCAAGAAGTGAAAGTAAGATTGGGCTGAATATGAATCCAGGCGTCTATCTAGTCGGATGGGTCAATCACATGTTTATCGGGTATCGGTTGTATCTGCAGCACTGTGCTAGGAGCTGAGGGGGGTGCAAGAGGGGCCATCTCACTGGATTCCCCTTGTGAGGACCCGTAGGAGAATCTCTCTCCAGTCTCACACCAGTCAAAGGGATTGTTCCAAACAACTTCCACGGACTCTGTCAATCTTGTAACTAATTATATTTCATTCTTCATTTTGGCTGCTAGGAAGCTCAGAGCCAAACTGGCTACTTCTAGCAACTGTACATGATCTCTTATGATTCCCAGTGTTCTGAACTACCCTTATGACTGGCCCCCTGTTGAATCTCCTTTGGTTCTTGTTTCTTCACATCTTGATTTTATTCTATTGTTTACACTTCTGTTAATTTCCTTAAACCCTTTCTCAGAACAAAGGAGAGAATATAGAAGTACGTTTTAAAAGTAAGATATAGCCTCTTCTCCCAAAGCATCAAAATATAAGGGTATCAAGGTACTATCTGGCTGCTGTCATGGGGCACTCAAGGGAAGATTCAAACTAAGGCAAATGAAATATTTAAAGAGACAGCAGTGATCGAATGCTAATAAGCTAGCAACAAGCAAGTTGAGTGTTTTCTACATTCACTCTTCAATTCCCCCTTCCTTAAAAATATACAAATTGGAAGAAAACTTAAAAGATTTTCTAGATATGTTCATATTCTCTTTTTCTCTTGATGTCGAAAGAAGTAAAAGAAAGTTCTACCTCTCTCACCCTTTGTTAGGAAATAAGATGGAGGGAATGCATATGGGGTTGATATTGGTAAATGGGGAAAGCCAAAGCTAATTGTACTAATCAAACAGAATGCTTTTAGGTTAAGTAATTGTGGAAAATTATCTGCAAGACTGAACTAATCCACAAAGCCAGACACTTGAGCACAACCCAACTTACCAACTACACTTCTGGGACCAATCAATGTAAGAGGTAGACAACGCCTACCTCTTTTTAAGGAAAATGCTTGGCATAAATTTACTGTTTGGGTTAGTTTTCGCTAGGCCAACAGCCAAAACCTCTACCACTATCCTTAATTAGTGCTAGCATTCATGGAGGAAAAAGAGAAATTCAGGAGCAGAGCTGACTATCAAATCCCACGGGATGGAATCATGTCTGCTGCGGGGAATGGCATAGATAGAAAAGCATCCTCCCAGGGTGAACAGGGGGTCCTGTCTCAGCGTTCATCCTTAACCCTACCCTAAGGTCTTTTAAAAGATACTAAAATGCTGCTGCCAGTCGCCACCCGTTCTCTACTAGAAGCCCATTCAGGGTCAGAGGATGGTACCCAAGAGTAGGAGTAAGCAGAGCAGGCAATTGTGCGGGCAGCATGATTTCAGGTACATCCCCGAACCCATCTACCCCCAATTCTGAAAGGACTATCCATTGAATCTTTTCTTGAATGCTTCTGCTAAAATGTGTCTCTGGGAGTCAGGACAGGTAAGACCTCAGTATCTATTTACATTTTGACTGAGATTGCGATGTGATTAGCCATCTGGCACCCAGAAGAAATCAGTGCTGAGAGAATGTAGTGTAATCACAGTTTGAAAGCATGAGAGGGTTCCCAATCCTCTTTAATAAATAATTACCCACCAATGGCCACGTGCCCATAACTATTCCGGGCACAGGAGATTTAAAGATGAACAAGACATAGTCCCTTCCCAGGAAGCATCCTGGGGAGGCTGATGCATGAATGGCTCACTTCAATATACAAGAAAGGATATGCCACAGGATACCATGACAACACAGAAGAGGGTTACTTCCTCCAATCTGGGAGTTTACAGAATACTTCCTGCAGAGGACACTTAAATTAAGTTTAGAAGGTTTTAACTTGGGCTACATAGACCCTCCCCCACCAGGGGGTCCATGGTTAGAAATCAGAAGATCCATATAGTCAGAAGGGGAAAAAATTATATTTTATTCTCACTAACCTCTAACTGAAATTTCTTTCAAGTGTATATCTAGGTAAGTAACAAACCAGGAAACCATTAGAAGGACCTGAAACTTTGCCACCAAAGGAAATCATATTTACATATAACAATATAATTGTTACAAAGATCTTAAAACATCGTTTACATTCATCACTATTTCAAAAATGTGGTAGACAATAGAATTACAGCTAGACCTTGTTATTTAACACATATTTAATAAAGCACTTATATAATTATACTATAATTTGTCTTAAAAATATTTTGATAGGTGAATTTCAATACAATTGGTTTCCCTTGTAGTCCTATGTATTTTATTTTATGCATTAATAAAAATGTTACCCTGATAAGGTATCCATTGACTTTACCAGTTTTCCAACGGCATCCCCTCTCCCCCAGAATGTCAGAGTTCTCTGAAAAGGATCAGTATAAGTCAGCAGTCTGGTGACTGATGGTGGAGAAAGCAACGATAACCTCACTAGTTGAAGGCAGTGGAGGCCCCCGAGTGGCCGAGTGGCTATGCAGGAGGGCTGAACAAAGTTCCTGCCAGTGGACTGTGGATCAAAGTGGACCTCACAGGGCCTGCCAGATGCTAAGCCTCTTCAGCAGCAGCCAGAGGACCAAAGTAGAGATGTCCCTCTGCAAGTTAGGCCAGATAGCTCCCACCTGGTCTTTCAGTCAACAGCCCTGATCACAGAGTTCACCACATCTGGGTCATTAGCAACGTGAAATTTCATTCCAGCTATTCCAGCTCCCTAGGAACAGTCCATATTTAGAGAATATCCCACTTACATTTGCTTGATGCTCTTGGGAGCACACACAAACTTCCTGAGGGCAAACACTGTGACCTGCTGGCACTTATAGCCCCCTACAGAGCACCTGTGACACAGTAAGTGCTTAATCCGTTTCTGATGACTTGACCAGAATGTATAAATTTACACTCCCCCCGCCCTCTTAAATACAACTCGTGATAATATTTTCGCTCCTCCGCAAAAACAATTACAATTCTAAACTCTTTTTGTCTCCTTGGGCTACATTAAATGGATACTTCCCTAAAATTAACTTCCCTGCTTCTGCCTTGCCAAGAATGACACAGGGTGAAGAATCTGCCACCTGGGACAATGGGTTCTCTCCTGGTTTATTTTCTTGGGTAGAAACCGAAACACACGGTTAAGCTGTGCCAGGCTGTGTGTGGTAGCCCTGGAATGCCTAGGAAGGCTGACCTGAAAAACAAGTTATTGCTTATAGCTTAAAACCCAATGCAGAATCAAGAAGGGAAAGTGAGAGAGAATAAGAGAAAAGAAAGGCCTTAGAAGGAAACTGCATTAAATAATTAAATAACGACACATTAAGATCTGGGTTTTTAAAGCTCAGGTCACCATTTTTATTATTAACATGAAGCAATAAAATCCATGTTATTAATATGAGAGTGGGCTATATTCTTCTATATGTGATGCATCTGGGAAAAATACCTTACAGTTTTGGAAAGAAAGAACCGAGTGTTACGAACAATTAAGTCTGAGTCCTCTACAATAGAAAATACATTCCCCTCCCACTGAAAAGCTAATGCTATGACAGCCAGAGAGGCTTTCTTTAATTTACAGCAGGCTGAGGGAAACGGAGAAGGTACTTTTTAAAAAAGTTTTCATAGCTTTTTGGCTGCAGAGACAAATGATGAATTGACACAGCATCATTATTCATATAATTCTTTACCACTCATTTTTTATTTAAAACTATCATCTGATTCTTGAGAGACCGCTATCATTAATTCTAGGAGAGTCAGAGAATTGGGGTGTAATTTCAGAAGTTCTACAAGTCCCACTGGAGTTGGTATCTCTTAAGAGACAACCACGACAGCCACCACAAAATTCCATGCAACATGCATGTTTCCATCACATGCAACAAAACTCCAGTATCTGCACAGGTGACAATGGCAAGTGTCAGTAGCGAAGTCTACATCACATACCGAGTCCACTATAACATTGCAAACCAAAAGGGAAACAGAGTTATGGTTTTAAGGCCATACTTAACAAGTATCATGCCTTTTAAATTTCAAAAATTAGAGTATAAATTTGATAAGATATCCACACCATGAGTTCACACATAAATAAAAATGAGCAATCAACAGAAAATATAAGAAATTATCCTGTTGACTAATGCCCTGTCTTTTCCAATTGAGGGTCAGACCTATTCAAAGCCAATCACATGAGGATGGAATCAGTAAAGGTCAATCAAAGGCAGGCTGAAACTCCAACTGTCTAGCTGACCTTCAGAGCTTGTGACAAATTGCTATCAGTCAATGTCAACTAATGACAGGAGCTCTTTGGCTAATCAATTGTTCTAAAAATGATCAAGAAAACTACTCACAGGACAGCTCATTTTCACATCAATGCCTGTGAAGTATGAAAAGCTCATTTTTTGAGTTTTTAATAAGCTCATAAGTAAAGCAGTTACTTGGTAACAGAGGTCACCTTACAGAAAAAGACAGAACCTTTGTCTGCCTTTTACATATTCTTTTATTACCATATTATAGTAAAATTATGCCATGGATATGCCAGAGGGCTACATAATAAAGTAGGTAACACTTCATCCATTTTTGAAACAAATACTTCTGTGTTGGAGGGAAATATATCTGGGAGTAAATAATTTCAAATACATTTTCCAGTTGTTTAAGATGAAAAACACTGACCTCAAGTTTACCAGCAATATTGCCTAATAGTCAGAAGATGCACTTTCTGTGAAAACACCCATGGCCAAGTTCACGCCCCTAAATACACAGTTACTACTTTTTAGATGACGAAGTTATTTTTCTTTATTTTAAGATGACCTGCTTTCATGATGCTAGAAGTCAACAGAATGGAGAACAGAAGACGGTTACTCACATTTGATGAGTCAATAAAGGGAAAGGGGAATATAGACAGCATGGGGTGTTCTTGGGAAAACAATTCTCTGTCTATCCATCTCGTTCAATGTGTTTGATAAGTTAATGATATGGACCTTTTGATAACAGGGATTTGCTGAGTATAATAACTTCCCTTTCCTTTTTACACCTGACTTTTCCCATCAGGAAATCATTTTCCTCTTCTGCCTGCCACTACATGCAAAGGCCACCCTTTAATTTGCAGTCCGACATTAAATGTAACTAAAGTAACACACGGGGCTGCAATGGTCTAAGGGCTAAGGCCTACGGTCACAATTATATTTTACTTTTCTCTCCAAAGTGTATCAGTCAAAAAGCATTACAGCACCACTGAAATACAAGATGTCCCCGCAGAAGTGTAAGGCTTAAGAAGTAAGTGTGAAAGAAAATAGATCATTCAAGTTACCCTGACCAACAGACAAATGGAATGAAAAAAACCCAAACAAACATTTTTAAAAATGTTTAAAAACATGTTTTAAAAATCAGTTGGGATTTAAAAAAAAAAAAAAAAAAAGCAAAGAAAACTGTTTCTAAACCAGCAGTATTCACTTTGTGTTCTCATCTGAAAAACTGCCGATTACAGATTACGTCCCAAGCCCGAGTTGCTACGGTAGTTTTTCAAATTAAAATATCTTCTGTGGCCTCAACCACTCTCAAGTTGTCCATAGGAAAGAAATAAAGGAGGGAGGGCAACACTTAAGCCGAGACATAATTGGAAGTATGTGAAAAATGAAGTGTCAGTTTGGTCAATAAAGGGCAAAGGTCAAGGGGAACTGCAGCCCAAACTCTGCGAGAAATGTGCTCATTAAGACATCCAATCAGAGCGCTCCTTCCCACCTATCCCATTATTCATCGGACAGCTGACTGTTTCAAATGCCCGGGTTTGGGCTGTTATTACTTTTCTTCTTCATGTAAAAAGGCGAGCTGGTATATAAATCGTTGCTTAGTCATCTGGAACATAATGTGGCCCTTCCCCACCGCCCCTCGCCCCACTCCCCACGCACCCCACCCCCCAATCAGCTCTGCCTGCTGGCCTCCAAAGCCTGAAACCACTGCCTTGAGATTCCCTTCAATAATAAATGGGACTGCCTTCGCCTATAGGTTGCCTGAACTCACAAAAGCTGGTGTTGGGGGGCAGGGGGCGGTGAGGGACTCCGGGAGGCATTGCAACTATTGACACATTACTATAAAGAAATAGCAGTGCTTTTCAATTATCCCTCTTTAAAGAAACATGCTGGTCTTGCTTTTTTTTTTTTTTTAAGTGGGAGCAAAGATACTATTGTTGAACTGAGTCCTACCCCCAAAAGGAGAAGTTCATAAGTGGGTTTTAGAGGCTTCAGCAATCATTAAACTCCTTTAGAGTTGAAATGTTTTACATCAAATTTCAACATAGAAATACTACTTCTTCTTTTTCCTCACAAAAGAGGAGAATGAGATGAGCTTTAAATGGGCAATGCTCTGCAAGAGAAATGTCCTTATTTGTTTTGTATGCCCCTATTCTCCATTCAGTAAATCTGTGAATGAGCGAAACGGTATAGGCTCTTAATACATAATACAAATTAATCATATCAATCATCATGCTCCTCTGTAAATATCTCAATCATCCTACTTAACACAAAAAACTAGATTCTCCCTCTCCAGCAGAGTATAACCCCCCTGAGGCTAATGCTGATCCTGGCTTATTCGCAGCTCCATCACCACTGCAGAGACAGGGCCAGGCCTAGTACAGACACTGGGGAAAGAGACCTCAAACTGGTAAACAGAAAGAATGTCCATCAATGATCTATTTTCCACTCTTAGCCACACTAAAGCACTAGAGGACGCTGGTGTTAGGAACTTGGGCTCTGGAATCCCACTGTATGGGTTTAGGTCCCAACTCTACTACCTACCAACCTGTATGGGACTTTGGACAAGTCTCCTAGCCTCTCTGAGCCTTTGTGATCTCCTTTACAAAGCGAGGGATGGAAATACCTATACTGACTGACAGCCCTTAATATGTTATTGCATTATTTTATTACTATCATATATTCATCACTTTTGACTTTGAACCAAAAAAAGGAAGACGTGCCCAAACTCAAAATGCGGTCAGTCATAGCTAAAGGTGCTTGTGAGTTGTAGAGTGACGCAGCAGCCCTCTTGGGAAGGAGTTCTAATACGGCGGGGAAAGGCACCAGATGTGCTTGGTGTTTTCCAGCTCCAAACCACACGCTTCCTAGAGTGGACCCTGATTATGGTTAGGAGGGCAGCCGCACACGGTAGGATAAAAAAGATACAGGGAAGAGTCACATATTTGCCAGTGTGTACCTCATCTTATGAGACTCTGCTTGGGGTCGTGAAGACACCCCATCCTAAAGTAGTTAACAAAAGCAAAGGCAAGAGACCGGATCCTGGAGCTGACTCTGACAGTTACTTCAATATTTCTGAGCTTTACTTTTTTCTCTTCTGAAGTGGGAAGAGGGCAAATAATAGACAAGGATAAAATCAGAATTCAATCTCATATCTTTGGAAGTGCTTTGAGGAAGTTAAAGAGTACACAAAATCAATGTCATAGCAACAGCGGCAGAACCTGCAACCAAATACAGATGTTAGGCTGGCCTTCTAAATGCCAACTTAAAGGAGTTTTTCTATGAAAGAATCAATTTCCTACAAATGGCCACAAGTGCTAATATCAAATGAAAGTAGATACCATAGGAAAAGTTACCATCGTAAACAATTTGAGTTGGGGGAAAGATGTATTATGTAAATCATGAACAAACATCAAATCCCTGAAGAAGAAGAATGTTTAGTAATTTCTTAATTATGTATCTCACATACACTCTTTTTAGAGTGCCCAGGATTGGATTTTCTGTTTTATTTTTTTATGCTTAGGTAAAAATTTGGATTGAAACTATTCTATCAATCACAACAGCCGCTAATTTGGCAAATCATCAGGCACTCAAAATCCCCAACTGGCTGGAAGGCTAACTAGGAATTGTCACTGTATTTTGCAATCTGTCAGAACATTACAAATTCCCTGAATGACTTATTTTATTCTGTTTACTTTGAAAGTCCAAAAGAACAGGACTCGGTTGAGATATGGCCTATTATATGCCTACTTTGCGCACAGATAAGGTTATTTAGCAGAGGACCAGAGCCCAGGGATTTCTTTTTTTTGTGCCACAGGTGCCATAATGAAGTGGTGAAAAATGAAAAGGAATGAGGAAAAAGAAACAGTACAAATAATACAGTAGACAAAGTTTTAAAATATGTATTACTCTTGTCTGTGGGGGAAACACCTCTTTGGATATGTTCTTGACAGATTGAGTTATTTCTGTCTATTGGGTATGTATAAAGACATATTTATGGATTTATAAATCTTTTGAAGAGGGCTGTTATTTACCCAGTTGACTAAAATGGACTCAAACTGTGTAAATAACTATTTAGGACATGCACTACGGGCCAAATGCTGGCACAGCTCACACATCCATGGCTGCCAGAAAAGGCAGGCGGGAAAAACATGGAAGAGCCACTGTGCGCAGTTAATCCGAAGGCTGCACAAAGACCCAGCTTCACAGGTCTCAGAGATGCATAAAGGTTTAGAAGGGTTGCGGTTGGCATGGAAATGCACAGAAGTTGTTGTGGCGACACTTGCGGGCCTCATTCGGCATTTAGCAAGGGCTGAATGAAGGACACCACCCGCCCCCCAGAAGCCACAGAGAAGGGCAGGTGAGATGAAAGGAGGGGCTCCCGCACCCACAATGATCAAACCGCTGGGTGGGGGACAAGTCTGCACAGAAAGCTTCTATCACCTCACCGCCGGAGTCATTGTCTTTAGTTCTTTGGTGAAGAGCCAGGAAAGAGGGCATGATGAGAAGAATCTCAGACAAATAATCAGGAGACTGAAAGTTTAGGTCTGACGCTGCACCTGGACCTCCACAAATCGCTCACTACCTCCGTCCCTTATTTTCCTCATCTGTCAAATGGGGCCAGGATTGTTTTAGAAAGGTTCAACTGAGCTCATTCAAATGAGATCATTTCCATGAAAATTCTTAAAAAAACAGATTAGGCGGTGAACTTCTGTGAAAAAATATCAAGAGAAACGACATAAGTAGCCAACTCAGGTAATGTGAAAGAGAGATGTCTCCTGGTTACAATCAAACTCCTTATTAAATTGGCCTTTGGAGAACACCTGCTGAAGGAAAAAGAAACATGCACAATTCCTAATTCCCTGTTGTGACATGTCAGAGGGGAAGAACGGGGCTGGGGCCTTTGCCCTCTCAAAATCCTTTTATCAGATTATGTTTAAGAAAACATATATGCTACCATTTTAAATTCAAGTACATTTCAGCAGTTGGCAAGCCTTCAAAGCAACAGTTATGCTACCTGCCTCTTCCTAGATGATATATGTGTGTGTGTGTGTGTGTGTGTGTGTTTTAAAAAGCAAGAAATGAAAAAGAAAACGAAACAAACAAACAAAACAAGAGGCTACAACCCCACGTAGCAAGTTTGGAATACAGGAAAAAAGTATTTATATTCCATCGTCACCTTTCTTGAAACTCATGGTCTGAGTTGAAAATAGGGCTTTCTGTTGAAGGTGCCGCCATCCCTTAACTATAGCGCTGTGAGCAGCGACACATAACATGTACATACACACACTTGAAATAAAAAAGGCCCCATGGATTTATGCTGCATATCATCTTCCAGTAAAAGTCAGAGGTCAGAGGTTACCTGTTTCAGCCTCAGCTCTGAACTAGTTTACTATTCCGGCTCCGCTTTTTACTAGTCTTATAGTAAAATGGTGAAGTCAGCAATTTTTCTTTGAACAATAAAGTATTTCAAACGCTTCAAATTCTATGTGTAGAAGTTATTCCCAGTCCAAAGAACATACACGTGCCTTAAAAAAAAGAACTTTCTTGGTGTTGTTTCCAAATGAATTATGTCAAATTCATTTTAGACTTTGCAGTTCTAATTGGTACGGTCCAATTACGTAAGAAAACAAAATTCTTTTGTTGTCTAATGGCACTCCAATGAAACATGATCATCAAACCAGATTTTAAGGTAGGCACCTCTACTGTGGACTCAGAGTCAACTTCAATAAAGCCGTCTTTTTATAATCAGATGGAGAATACTCTTTAAAGCTTTGGTTGCACTGATTGAACACAAAATTCCACTGCAGTCAATCTCACCAAAGGCAGTACAAGAAAGACATCTGAACACTCAGTCACCTTTTTGCTGAAGATTAACTTTATGTTTAAACTTTATTTCCTACTAGCCACAGTCAGACGTGCACATCCATGGACACCCAAGTACACACACAGGTATGTGCATTCAAGGAACAATACAAGCTAAATTGATGGTTTCTTTTCATTTCTTCCTAATTCCCTGTAGTCAGTTTGCAATGAAGCCAAGCACTTAAGAGATTCGGATAAGTAAATCCAGCAAAATGGCTTCAGCCCAGTGGAGAGGGAAAGCCCAATGTGAGTCCCTAAAAGGCCCACTGCCTTCTAAGCATCTGAAGACATCGTTAACTTGGAATCTTGGAAGGTGTCTCTTCACGATCTCTTGAAAAGCCTCAAAGGGCAAGTAATCATAATACTTTTCTTACTTGTAGAGCAGGGCATTAGTGGCATACTGTTCACGCACATTCGAACTTCTAATCTACTCTAATCTTGCCCTCAGTCAACTCGCTGGCCCTGTTTTATGAAGGTGGCCAGATGACAGACAGTTAGGCAGCTAGAATGGCACAGAAGAAGAAAGGGTCCGGAGGGTAAGCTAAGCTGATTCTCATACTGTAAGGGGTTTATGTTCTAGAAAACCTGTATAAATAGTCACTAACTAGACATTTCTGGTTTTTCAGCCCTTAAAAATGAAACAAGTAGCAAAAGAGAGTGAGATCACCTCTCCTACCTTGCTCACTGCTGTTATCCCCACTGTGTGATGTGTGACCACCGCTGGAAGGGCCCGGGGTTCCTCCTGAACGAGTGGATGCCGTGTCATCGTGATCTCTGTTCCAAGAGGGCTGTGGGGGCACAAATCAGAAATCCAAATAGAGTGGTCTGTTAACACCGGTCCGGGGGCTCCCGTGGGACAATGACAATGCAATGGAAGGCCAGGACGGACAGCCATGTCACCTTTCCCGTTCCCCTTCACAAACGGTGCCAGCCCGGAGCTGCACTGGCACATTTAAAATCTGCCACTTTCTGCTTCTAGCTAAAATAATATCTACAGATAGTTATTCTGTAAGTAACTGTATGTTTTATTACCAAGGAAAACAAAAACATTCCAGGCAAAGAAGGGGGGAGGGGGGAGGAGAAATGATGCCACTTGATTCTGACTATATTTTTAGCGTCAACAAACCCTCTGGCACAACAGTCTGCTACTACTCTGAACATGCAAAATAAGAGCGGTGGTCTATACCACTGCGGTTTATAGAGGCCCCTGATTCATCCTAGAAGCCAAACATGGCAGAGCTTTTAAGACCTTACAATTAGGCCGGGGTCCATAATAGCTAGTATGTGTCAGCTGTTTGCCGGATGGTACACGGCAAATGGACCAGGCACGGGGACAAAAAAGAAATGAGAATAACAATAGATTCACACGGACTGTGTACACTCAGCCCCATGCCGAGCCTTCTTGTACTATTGAACGGAAAACAGATGTTGCTTCTTATCACTGGGTGCATTTGAAAGTAACGTTCAGATAGGAAAAATTGGCAGTAAATTAAATTCTTGGGGAAAACAATCATGGCAACACTTCTCCCAAATCTCCCTTTATCACCAGAAAAGATTTTAATTAGCTTTTAGTGCTAGCTTTCAAAAACAGCCTTATGAGTCACTGGTCATCCTGCACAGTAGGAATAATGCAGAAAAGAAAGCTGGTTCTTGGCTGGGAAGTGATATTTGTCTTCAAGATTATTAGTGGAGAGGCAGGATGATCTTGTGTATAAAATATGTCTACATCATTTCAGTCACAGGATGTCATGGTTCATGACTGGGTGGTGGTAAAGTTTACTGACCCTCCCAACGCTTTAAATATGCCTCGCAAAATCAGAGTGCCCTTTGCTTACGTCTTGAAAAGTATTTTCATGTCCCAGAGAAGATAAGAAAGGCTGAGGAGATCAAAATGTTTCTGACACCCATGGAGAGAAAAGGAGAGATCCATCTAAGAGGCACACTGTATAAGAATGAAAGGAAGAGTCCCTGTTCCTGAAAAGGATGCTTGCCCACCACCTACTCTATACCCTTGGCCGGAAGGTTAACGCAGCCCCCCAGATTAAATAAAGTCACAGAGAGATTCACCACTCGTGCGTTTGACTCGCCCATTATGCATATTCTCAAAAACAGTGCTAATTGATCTGCTGATTCAGTGACTGGAAGATAGGCGTGCTGTGAAAGAAGTGCCTTGGACAAACACATATTCTGCAGCGTGCCAGAAGATGCATGCTGGAAGACGTAATCTGGAACGCACGCTCAGAATGCAAACAGTTAATGCATAAATTTTCAGTTTGTACAACTGCAGCTCTAAAAGGGGGACTTGTTTATTCAGAGCTCTGCAGAAAGAATGGTACAGCACCCAGGGGACAGACAATGCCAGGCACAAAACCCCGGTGCCTCGACATGTAAAAGGATGTTTTTCTATGTGCTACAAATCCCACTTGAAAATATAATTAGAAGGAGAAAATGGCAAACTATTGCATTAACTGTAATTGAACAAAAGACCGGCAAGGCATGTGGGAGGCTGCAGGAACCCGTGGGAGTTTCAGGATGCATGAGATCCTGCGAGTGACATCTCCTGGGCTCTCTCATTTTATTTATGTTGTCCCTCACTACTATTGTTGACTGGTGATCTGACTCGTAATTAATAGAAAAGCCACCGATAACAAGCTAAAATACAGAGCAACAGAATAACCTCATCAGAAGCATGTTTGTTAATCTGATTAAGACTAGGATTCCAGAAAGGTGACTTAGAACCCAAGAATTATTCCATGTTACACAGGAAACTGTCCTCCTTTATGCTACAACAGACCTGATATATTCACTATCTTTTAATGAGCTCCACTGATTTATTCAGCTCTGCTCGGCTCCCTCCCCCACTTTTCTACTGTGCAGGATGTAGATTAATTCAATGCTTAATTGTTTAGTAAATTCAATTTTCCACATTCTATTCTGCATAGCTTTAGCTAAGGTTCTTAAATCTTCAGCAGTGAGCCCTGAGCCCAGTGTTTGTGATCTGTGCCTACCTTTTTTCATCACCATTTTTCTTCATCCACCACTTAATTCACCATGAAAAGATTTTCCTTGCTGGAAATTCTGATTCCGCTATGATCTGTGAGCCATTCCGATTCATTGCATTTTCATTGTGTTGGGTCTTAGATGCCGGGCTCCTCTTTTCTCACAGCTATCGCCACATTATACAGGCATTCATGCAAGAAATGTTGGATTCCACCTCGGTTTATCCAAATTTCGTGCAACCTATATGTTTAAATTTGTGTGTTCACCAAAGGTAGGAGCCAATATTTTCCACCTCTTCCAGAAAGGCCTGTGAACACTGAGTGCACTTCTCTGAAATGAAATCTAACTTTTGTGGTCCTCTCTTGAATTAGCATTTTGGGTATTAGCATTTCAAGAATGGTGGAGTCACACAAAACTGAGCATTAGGAGAAATCCACAAGGTTACCAAAACAGAACAAGAATTATGTTTAGTTCAGTTCATTAAGCATGATTAAAGTCTAAGTATCAGAAATAGCTCATGAACTCTCTGGCATAAATATGTAAGACAGCTCTAATCAGAAAAAACTCCCCCAAAATCCATTTACCCGAGAAACTCAGTTACGATAACGAATCTCTGTGACTCTACGTGGTTACACCAAACAGCATCATTATTATTTTTAAAATAAAATATGTGCATACAATTATGCACATATATCTGTGAAGTTGTGAGTTGCTTGGGGCCACTTGTAAAGTAAGACTGACAGAATAAAATCAATGATGTATTGCATTAGATGTATAGCAAACCAGAGTCATGGTTCTAAATTAAGTCCCAAGGAGGCTTTTTTCTTCAATGTATATAATTTTAGAGCAAGCGATGCGTATGTTCTCTCCTATTGGAAATCCATTAAGACGAGAGGTCCTAACTCGAAGTCCAGAGATCTCCTAAAGACTTTGGGGGTCGGGGGTGTTTTGTTTTAACAATAATTTTGTTTATGGACATACTTGCATTTTTACCCCTGGGGAGAGTGTCCATAACTTTTCATCAGATTGTCAAAGGGGTATGTGATTCTTTCAAAGTCTGAGAACCAGTGCTCTAGGAGACATTCACAGGGCCAGATGGAAAAGTCAGGGCTGGAAAGACCTTCAAGATCATGGAGTCAACACTTTAACCCGACATTGAGAGCCAATGGTCCTTCAGACATTATTTCTTTTGTCATAAATGGAGGCAGTCACTGGGCAGTCACTTTGATTCTCCCCAGAGATGTTTTCTCTCTGCAACAGTTTGAACACTCCCATGCCTTCTATCATTTCTCAAGAATGCTTGAAAGTAAGGGGTTTTTAAATGATAATAAGGAAGGTTCATCAAGTGCCATTTTTTAATTTATGAGGTAATTATACAGGTGTTTTGTGGTCAAACAGAGGTAATGACCTCCTTGACCACAGGCTCCTCTAGGGCACAGATAATATCTGGATCTTCCCTACCTTGTTCTTTCTCAGCTCAGCATAATGTATGGTGTGTGCTCAGCACTTGGTCAAGGCTTAGGGAAATAAACTGAATCATTCATTATTTACTGTTCTACCAATATCCTAACAGATGAGCTGCAACTTCCCAAACGATCCTTCCTCCTGAGTAAAGCCATCCAGGGATAATTTTTCCTCTCTCCATCTTTTCCATTCTTTTTCCATCTATGCCTTAATTTTGGACATACTTCCATTCCTCACATCACTTTCCATGTTTTCCTTAAACAGTTCCTTTCACTACTGTGATCTGCGTTATCACCCATATGCCATGAGATTTGTGTCTCTGGATCTCTTCTTTGGTCTTTAGACTTGTATGCCCAACTACCTGCTAAACCATCTCCATGAAAGGATGTTCGCCTCACTCAACAAGTCCAGTGCTAAACTCTTCATCTCCCCATCAACACCCTACACATTCTTCTTTTATTGATCCTAGTAGGTATAACCCCATGCATCCATGGTATAAACCTGAGAACCATCCATGACACCTCTCTCCTCTGCTCCCCCCTCTCTACCTCCCGTACAATCAGTCCTCATATCTTGTTCACTTTTACCCCTAAATAGTTCACAAATAAATCTCTCATTTTTCACCTTAGTGATTGCTGGTCTTGTTAAGGCCCTCCCAGCTTCAAAGAGTTCTGTCAAATCACTTCCCAGATTTAAGAGTTTGATTCCACTAGAATATAAACTCCATATGGATAGGAACTGGTCAGTTTTGCTCGCCATTGCATCCTGTCTATCAAGCTCAGTGCACAACACTTGGGGACATATTTGTTGAATGAATGAACGGCCCCCTACTGCCTACAGAACACCACAGTCTCGGATCCTTAGCCTCATATAGTAAGCCCTCATAGTCCACCCACTGAGGACCATTCCTCAACCTATTCCTTGTGCTCAAGCATGTGATTTCTGGCAGATATGTTCTGTTTGTCCTTCTAGGCCAATCCTCATCCTTCCTTCCTGCCTGGCTCCAGCCCCTAATTACCTCCTACTTGCTAATTAAGTTACAGATCAGATACTACCTCCCCCAGAAAGCCTTCCCTGATACACACACACACACACACACACACACACACACACACACACACCACACACACAAACTTCCCCCAGGATGAGTGAGGCTGCTCTCCCCTGAGCATATAGAGCACCTCATGCACACCTCTGTCATGTCAAACCTTGTACTGTTTTGTGATGACCTGTAGAATTCTATACTATGAGTGTTTTGAAATCCTACTCTATAGCTTATTCATCCTTATACCCTCCATCCCAGGAAAGTGTAACACATTAAACACAAACATGTTCCTATGTGAACAAATGAATAGCTTAAGTGATTATACATAGAGAGGATCCCTGTGTTAAATTGTCATCTGATACTGTGATGTCCTATCTGAAAGATCATAAAATATCTGAAAAATATTTGTGCAATTTATAAACATCTCACACACTTGCATTCACACAAACACACACCACCATAAAAAAAAATTTATGTTAATACTCAGTGACAGTAGAACACAGTCAAAATAAAGGAAATTTGAAGGTAGCCATATCCCAGTTTGAAATCTGGCTGCACCAATTACATGGTCTTAGACAAATCACGACCTCCCTAACTCTTAATATCTTAATCCATACATTGGAAAAACACTCCATTGTCAATCCACTTCAATTAAAGAATAATCATCTATAAGCATAACATATGTATATTTCCAGGCATGCAGCAAGCACTCAATAAATGATAGCTACTAAAAATTTTAATGTAACAACATAGATTGACCTAGTTAAACCTGAAATATCTGCATACAGGTGTATTCAGTTTATAGACCTTCTGGAGAGAATAGTTAACCTGAGCTGACTTAGTGTATAGTTCGATATGCCTTGGGCTATCTCCCAGCTGGTGTGTGCTCCGGGAATGCACACTGATCTTATTTTCACCTCCAAATAACATGATTTTACAGGTGGGTTGCTCCTCCCCACCCTATCAAGTTTAATTTGATGCCTAATATTTATAAATCACTTTACAGTATACAAAGCACTTTGACATATCTTCTCACTTGTTCGTTTATCACATCAGTATGATGTCAGAATCATTTCTTTATCAGACCAAAAAAAAAAAAAAAAAAACAGTGGGGTTTTGGTTTTCAAAATTTCTACCTTACCAGTGCCATTCAAAAAAGGTAGATAAATGAAAGTCTAGCGATCTTGACTCTGAAGAGGTCAGCTAGCAGCTATGTAGAAATTGAAGAAATAATCACAGGATTCAAAATGTGAAGTTGGTCTGCACCAATCCACAGGCGGCTTTCTCTTTGGGAAGTACATTTACTTTTTCAAACCACCAGGGTCTCTTTAGCAAATGATCTCTAGTGGCCTGAAAGAGCTGGCTCATCTCCAAAAGTGAGCAATTCAGTCCCTCCAGACCAGGGGAGTCACCAGTCCAAGTGGGGAAGGCACCAGTGTGCATGATGCTCCTGTGTATGCGTGCTCACGTTCCCACACCTTCATGGTCCATACCAACACTCACACTCAAAGATCTACACTTGTCCTTGAGCCATGGCAGGAGGGGTCACTGACCACCACCATCACACATTGCCTGGGGGGTCACATCAAATTAGTCCCCTCCCCTAGACTTTTCACTTCTGTCTAAACAGTGTCTCTCAGGAAGTTTCAAGGCAGAGAACTTCAGCAGATATGATGCCTTATACCTCTCCCAATCAATGATGCCATTGGAGGAACCAGAGACAGAGGAGGAGACCAGAGACATCCATACACAGAGAGATGGGGAGAGAAGGGGTCCAGGTACCGCTGTAAAAGGTGCCTGGATGGCTCAGTTGGTTAAGCGTCTGACTCTTGATTTTGGCTCAGCTTTCTCATGGTCCCTGAGATCGAGCCCCATGTCAGGCTCTGTGCTGACAGTGCTGGATTCCCTCTCTCTCCCTCTTTCTCTGCCCCTCCCCCTTCAAAAAAACCAAAAAAATAAACATGAAAAAAAATAAAAAGGGATAAATGTTTACCAATGTGTACTTGAAGTTGAGAACTCGGAAATCCTGAGATTTCTTTATTTTTGAGTTATTTAAAATCTGATAGGCTAAAGCCCTTATTTAAAAATCTTGGTGGGTCCCATTTGCATCTGCTTGATAACCCAAACATACAGTATGAACTTCAACTCATTCAACCACCAAATAGCACCTACACTTTGCTAAAGCCCTAGATAAACCCAGTTCTTCTCAAAGGATACTCCCTTGAGGGTATGTCCATCCAACTTCAAATTCAGGTCATTCGGAAAAAAAGTATAAAATCCTTTACACAGATTTCCAAAAAAATCCCTGGAAATCATTAAGCAAATTCATTTAACCGTGACAAGTCTGGGCAGTATGTTTTGTTTTTAACACAGTGAAACTGTCCTCTTACCCTTTAAGCTTTTAGATATTTTTAAATATCAGAAGCTCACAGATTAATAGCCGAGTGTGCCCACAGGCTGCGGATTCAGGGACCATGGTAAACTGTGCCGGAGAATCGCCTGAAAGTGGAATCTTCTCTAAGTCCACATTCCATCCTGCTGAACGATGATAAAGTCGGGGAGGCAAGTATTGTTCTGGGTGAAGACTGGTGGTGGCCTGAGGTGTCCCTCAGGGTGGCCCACACCGTCTGCAGGGAGGCCCATTCCCCACAAAGTTATCTTCCTGACACACTTCTTCCTTCAGCAGCCCTCCTTTTTCTCATTTCCTTCCCTGTCCCCGCCCCCACTCCTTCTCCTCTGCCAAGTCTGTAGGCCTGCCAGGGTTCCTGTGGAGCCCCTTTTTAATGCCGCGATAAAATGTGCTTGTTACCTCACCTAACAGACGCTCGGCAGGTAATTTTGGTGACTCAGGGCAGATGGTAAATTAGGGGTGAGACGATGGAAATCCAGCATCCCCACTCAGAATCTGCAGCTCACCCCAAGATGCCACCCTTCCTCTTCCAGCCCCACCATAGTTGCCACTGTGAACTTTCATCTAGAAACACACCTTGATGATCCTCCAATTTTCCCTTGGTTATGGTGCTCACCATGTTGGAGCCAGCCAGTACACATGGCATAAGGGTGTCTACTTCAGCATCAAATAAGGTAAATTTCTAAAACCTTAAAACTTGGCAATTCTGATGTATTGCTTTATATATATATATATATATATATATATATATATATATATATATATGATTGTACAATAGTAGTCGTGGGTAGTTTGTGGAAGCAGAGACAGCATCTGTTAAATTGAGTTCCAGATTTCCCAGTTCTCACGTACCACAAATAAAACCTACAAAAATGATAATTTTTCAAACATTGAATCCTCTATCTCTGTGTAATGAGGCATGTAGAGAGGAGGAGAAGAATTTTTGTGCTTTTTTGCCTTTGGTGAAAATTCTCCAAGGAGTAATTTCATCTTTAAATGAAAAGTTTTGTATCAGGCGGCTGTATGAGCTCCAGGAATCCCCGAAGCCTCAGGTTCAGACACAGGGAGACGCACAAGTGCACACTCACGGACACACAGCAACATACACGCACCGTGTGCATGAGGAAGAAGGCAAAAGGATGTGGAAATAAACTAACTGTAATGTTTTTAATCATGTTGTAATGAAATTGAAAGCAGTTTGGCAGCCAGATGCATCCTTAGAATCTACGAGCCCTTAAATATTTTGCCTGCTCTCCTGCCAATGTCTGTGCCTCACTCTCCTCCCCAGGCTCTAGGATAGGCTGCTATGGCAGGTGTCACAGCAGTGGTCTTAGGAGGCCAGGCCCAGCACGATGGATCACTTTCCTGGTACTCCTTAAGATTTTACTTAAGAAGCCTGAAAGCTTTTAGGACTCAACTCTGACATTCTCAGGTCGTTACTAATCTGCAGAGTTGAATTAATTCATCCACGACATTAAAAATGAATCGACAAGGCTGAGGAAAAAGTCTGCAGATGTAAAACACCACGCAAAATATTCCAAAAACTTTCCTCAAGAAATCCACACATACCTTTTGCCCAATTTTTCTACATCAAGGACCAAGGCTAGCACCACTTCACAGTGATCCCACTGTGGGCTCGGAAGACAATATAGATTCTTACATGGGGCAGGTAAAATTACATGGGAAGGGGCGCCTGGGTGGCTCAGTCGGTTAAGCGTCTGACTCTTGGTTTCAGCTCAGGTCGTGATCTCACAGTTTGTGAGTTCGAGCCCCACATCGGGCTCTGTGCTGACAGTTCAGAGCCTGCTTGGGACTCTGTCTCCCTCACTGTCTTTGCCCCTCCCTGGCTTGCTCTCGAGCTCTCTCTCTCAAAAAATAAATAAACATTTTTTAAAAACTACATGGGAAAAGAATAATTACAACCAAAGGGAAACTGCCAACAAGGGATCACGAGAAGTTTTACCAAAATCTCAAAACTGGAAAGCAGATGAGTAATTTAGAAATTATTTGGGTGCACTGAACGTTCAAATTCTACTAAGCAGTTTGTTGCAGAGAAAAATGGCGTGAATGGAAGAGACAATAAAGCCTTATTACACTAGAAATCTTAGTAAAAATACTTATTAATATTTCAATAATCTTTCCTTTTCCTGTGCCATTGTATTTTGGCTGGCATGCAATTAATAAAAGTAAACCCTTATATTAAATGATTTTAATTATTCTGTGTACTTCTCCTGAAATCATACCTGTAAACTGTAATTTAGAATTTAAATACCTAAACAAACAAACAAACAAACAAACACTCTAACCCAACTGGCACCACTGTATCTCCAAATATTTGTATGTAAATATTACAAAGTATACTCCCTATTTATCTTCTGAAAGCTTTCAGCTGAAATTTAGATTATTTTCTATCATCTCTATTTAGGAGTGACAGAAGAAACTATAAATTTTATGCCAGTATACCTGATGTTATAAAATCCCTTTTATAAGATTGCTTGCCTCCCAATGTTTTATTTTACATTTTAACTCAGTTATTCAATGCTCCTTGTTCTGCAAACAAATTAAGATAAAATAAATTCAAGCGTCTTATATAAAACAACTTCAAACCAAAAATTTTCTAGGCAACCATCCTAGCAAAAAGAACATCCTGATAATGCAGAAAACATTGTATCCTTAGCACAAGTAGATAGTAAGACCTAGTAAGCAACTGGCCCCTAGCCATGAAGCATTTGCACTCAGAAATGTGGAGAAAAGTACTTAGCACCAGATCTGCATGTGACTGTTACTTGAAGTTGAATGTGAAAGCGAATCTGCAGTGATTCACCGCACTATCTCAGCAACACATCTGAGTGCCCAGGCTCTTTTTACACAATGATAAAATCAGAATAAGAGTGTCCCCTTCTAACAAGAATTAAAAAGATATTTTTCTGAAACCCGATGATTATAAAATGGTCTATAAAATAACACCTCATTAACAACCACTATCTTCCCTCCCCAAATCAAGCTGAAGCTGTTGGAGGTTGGGCAGAATACAAGGGGATAAACATTATTTAATAGTCTGTTTATTTACGTTTTGCTATTTTAAACGCTCTCCACTATTCAGTTTTCACAGTAACTCAATATCGTGGGTTCTTTGTCCCCATGTTACAGATGATGAAACTGAGGCTCATGGGAGAGCAGTGCCTTATCCTCTCACAGCAGAGCCTAGAATCAAATGCCAGTGCTCCAACTCTAAATTATGTCTATTTTATTGAAACACTCCCAGCCTGAAAGGTTGTGTAACGAAGTTACAATCAGCACACTTAATTGTTCTTTCTCAAGTGTTTCTGAAATCTCTTCTTTTCTACTCCTAAACTCTCAAATCAGAAAATCCACAGTTTTGATGCTAGAAGAAAAAAAAAAAAAGTCAGCCAAGATGTACTCTTGTTTTTTTCCTACTACCTTATAGCATTACACTTTGAACAAGAGAATCATGGAAAATTACATTTACCACTGATTTCCACTAACAATTAGCTGTTCACTAACTTCTCTGTGGTTTTTTTAGACACACTTCCAGCTTTTGATATTCTCAACCAAACTATATTTTCAAAGTCATTCTTCAAGGATTTTTGAATCCTTACGCTCTCTCTCTCCCCTTCCTTCATTATTTATCTTTGGTAAAATCATGAGAAAGGCCTTTATCAAGGCATTTTGAGATTTAATTTACATTTCCGATTTTCAGAATGGCCAACTTCTCTATATTTCAGTCTCTTAACAGAGATATCAACCAAGGCAGCTGTGAATGCAAGAAGCAGGAGTCTGAATTTTATCGCTGGTGCACTTTTTAAGAGATTCCAGTTCATCAAAATGCCATTCTTCAGCCATATGCAAAGCTATTGTTCTTGGAGGCTATTCATACATACTATTTTAGCAGTTACAGAGTATGTGGAGTATTAGAAGTATACTACAAGTGAAGAAAAGCCCCATAATTGATTTGTTAATGTTTTATTCTCCTCTTTTTCTATTGGCATGTTCTTTACATGCCCTCGATAAATATTAAACACTCAAACAACTCACTATTAGGGTGGCAAGCCAACCTTTAGAATGTCGAAACAGAGGAGTGAAGAACAATGTACCTAATTGAAATGGCAGGGTAATTTGGAAAATAAAATTGAGTTGCTGCAAATTCCAAATTCCGGAATAAAAATGTTTATACTCACTCAAATGCAGATTGTTACTGGCTTTGAATAATTATTAGAATAAAAAATACTTGAACACCAACAATACACTTGATATGCAGAGAAAAAGCACAGTCTAGATGTCTCTATTATTTTGCACAAGAAAGTGTGGGATGCAATGAGTCTGATATTTCTCCTGGTGGTTTTGTTATTGAACACAGGATATAAAATCCCCAAATGCAGTGAAGCAATAGGCCAAGCCACAAAATACACAACTAGTGTGAAAATTTCATGGGCAATATTCTTCAGAAAGTTATAAACACATCAAGGGACAAAGAAGTGCATGGAAAGAAATGAAGGGGTTAATGTTCTGTTACTCAGTATCTTTTCTGGCCTCAATTTATCACCAAGACCAACTCAAAACGTAGAATTCCTGATTCTCTTTGGCAGAAGCTAGCACCAAGAAAACTATGAAAAAATGAAAATGGGAAAATGCATTTGCATCTGGAATTATGACACAAAAACACGTAATGACTCTCTAAGAGATGACAGTTATCTGTACACCGGGGGGTAACCTGATTATCTACTTAGGGTTAGGCCACTTTGGGCAGAGATACCACCTCTATCTCTGAAAGACAAATTCCATATGCTCTGTGCAGTTATAGCATATTTCCCATAAATAATATATACAATAGACTATAAATAAATAATACATTTATCTGAACTGTTCAAGAGTGAAAGGCAGGGTGGCTACTCATGAGACTGGGTTTCTTATGAACAATTTCAAATAAAAGTCATGTCCAATGGGCAATTATCACAAAGTTCTTACGCTAAAATATTCTGAAGCACAAGTCAATGTTCCAACTAGACCCAAAATACCCCATTCAAATCAATGTTCCAACTAAACCCAAAATACCCCATTTAATTTTACCATGTAAGTTTCTATTCTGATTGTAGCATTGTAGCATCATAGCTAATAGCTACCTATTTGCTGCAACTTTTAATTCTCTTTCTACACTACTGATTTTTATGATCAGTAAAATAACTAGATTTAAAATGGCATGTATGGGGGTGTCTGGGTGGCTCAGTCAGTTAAGCGTCCAACTTCGGCTCAGGTCATGATCTCGAAATTCACGAGTTTAAGCCCCGTGTCGGGCTCTGTGCTGACAGCTCAGAGCCTGGAGTCTGCTTCGGATTCTGTGTCTCCCTCTCTCTCTGAATCTCCCCTGCTCTCACTCTGTCTCTTGCTCAAAAATAAATAAACATTAAAAATAATAATAAAAGACAAATGCCATGTGTAATGGGTGCCTGGGTGGCTCAGTTGGTTGAGCATCTGACTTTGGCTCAGGTCATGGTCTCAGTTCCTGAGTTCAACCCCACATGAGGTTCTGTGCTGACAGCTCAGAGCCTGGAGCCTACTTTGGATTCTGTGTTGCCCTCTCTCTCTGCCCCTCCCCAGCTCATTCTCTCTCTCTCAAAACTAAATAAACTTAAAAAAAATAAAAAATAAAAAAATGTCATGTATATGTTTTTGTCTCATGAGACACACAGTGGTTTTATTTTTTCTTCCATGTGAATAAGTTTTAGCATTACAGTGAATAGAAAAGAGGGGTACACTTAAAAAAATCCCCAAAAATCCCACCTGCACTAATTCATTTGCTAGGATTTTACATTGTAAAAATTCTTAGTCCCCACCCTCAAAAAATCTTCCTTTGAAACCCTAGAGCTATACAAACTATGTCCACTCCTTGTAAATAATGTAAGTAGGCCTTTAGAACGTCAGACACTGTATACCATTTAGTTAGAAATTAAGTTTTCAAATTGCTAAGGAATAGTCCCTGAATAACAGAAAACACCATAGGTCACGGTTAATTATACCTTGCCTATCAAATTAAGTTAATGTTCGAGAACACATCCAAATAGTTATGGAGACGTTAGGAGGTATTTTATTGTCAAAGAAATTCTTATTCATTCAGCTTCTAATTTTTTTTTTTTTTTAAAAAGAGAGATAAGCCTTTTACAAGTTGGGATGGCATAAGAAAACTCTGGGTTTACATCAAATTGCTCCCTTCATCGTCCTTTTGATGACTGTGTCGATTTCATTACAAACTTCATTTTGTCGAGTTTCATAATAGCCATAAACACACTTCACTTTAAAGAGTTTCTGTGGGACCTAATGTGAATGCAAATGCAGAATAAAATGCAAATCCTGGAGGCCTGGGAACAAATATGGACTATCCGTTACAAATACAGTCACTGAAAATAAACATTTAGGCCTTAAGAGGAAGAATGCAAAGGGGCTGATATGAATCTTTATACCAAGGATTCAGAGCCCTAGGGAAGGCAAACAAAAATAACAGTTTTCAGTTTTTCACCTAATTGTAAAGCACAGGTTGGGAATATTTGATGACTTTGGTCTCGACTCATGCCTGTCCCATAGTGAGTAATGTTTTTCATCTTCACAGGAAAATAAACCCACGTGTAGGTAATAGGGAAATGAGACCTAGCAAACGCATTCAAGCCTAGGAGATTCACATCTCAAGCCTAGGATGTTCACCAAACAGTGAAAAAGAAGTGATTAGAAAGAAAGAACTACAACTCTGCTTTGCTAGATAATAACCACCAACCCAGACATTTACAACTAATAACAAACATGCTACCATGTTGTGTCATAGAGTCTGAGGGAAAAGTCTAGAGAAATGGGAATTCATCAGCAACAACAATTAATTCTAAGTTATGTGTTGTCCGGGAATAATTCTAATATGACTCAAAATGTTAGTTATCTACTTACTACTATCTTCTATGTGAGTCAAAGTAATGTATGTTTAAATCCATTGTAAAATTTAAGACTTTGTATTGCGTCAAAATGAAAAAAAAGTAGTGAGACCAAAAGTGTTGCTTTAACTTGTTAAACTCATAAAAAGTTATGGCAATTTTAAGAGTATTACTTAGTAAACTTATTAATAGTAACAGCGTTTCCCTTCTGAGGAAAAATATGATTTCATTTAAGTTTTTTAAGGAACCATAACATTTTACATTCAAGTTTCTTTACCTCATGATTATAAATCCTATTAATTGTAAACAGACTCATAAAAAGTACCAAGGGAAGAATCAATTGTAGGAATGTACTTTTGAGGATTATAGATAATATAGAATTTATTTTCACTATTTATTTATCCTCCATTAGTTTAGGGCATATACAGTGGGGCATCTGTCATGGAAAAGTCATGGCATGATTATTGCATATCTTGAAGACAGTTAATGACTTAGTTCAGGCTATAATTTGTATTTAACTGTATATACTCATGATACCAATAAATGACAGGTGTATAATTCAATTAATGTAGAGAAAAGCTTTTTTTCCATCAGAGAATAAACTTTTAATGGTATGTTTTAGTCAATTTTAGGAATTCTTAATGAAGAGTCCAGAAATGTAAAATAATTTCAAAAGATTTGCAGTCTTGTATTTTGTTTTAACAAGAACATATTTCCTAGATTAAGAAACGCTATTTGGAAAAAAAAAAAAGTGTTCAGAGAGAATCTAGTAAAGTGTTGCCAATTGCTTTAATTCTGCACACATGAATGCATCAAATTGATTGAAATTGGATTCTAGTGACAAATTCTTAAATGACTATATTCGTGCTTATTTCACATGGTAGCCTTTATACCATTTATTAAAATGTCAAATTTGCAAGTGTGGGAAATCCAGCAATTTGCCCAAGATAGGTATACTTCCTAGAGAGGCCGTTTAAGACTCCAAAAACCTCTCCTAAATTCCTATACCCTTGAAATCATGGCACTTTTAATTAATAATATGGTAAGAATGTCTTTTGTTTTTACGCTACATACACACATTCATCTGCTTGAATTTTTCAAAACTGATTTTATACATGCAAGGTTTATTCACAAATATTAAAGATAACAAAATAGCCAAGATTTACTGGATCCCAAAGTCAAATAATTTGGGAATTATTATTAAAATTCAAATTGGAAGATTGTATTTTATGTTTTAGATTCTAACTTTTAAAATAGATATTATATGCTGATGGTTCCTGCTGAGTAAGAACACCAATCCCCACATGACTTACAGCAGTGTTGTTTTACTTTGGATTTTGAACACCTTTAAGTTTGACATCTACACAACTGTCAGATACAGCATCACATGTATTCTACTTTTATTCTTTTATCTGTAAAAGAATACTTTCCCAGAGTTTTGATGTAGCTTCTAAATATTAAGTTAATTTTTTGCACTTAGGAGCAATGACAAAAGATTTTGTTTCAGTTATAACATAAATTCGAGTAATACTTTGATACAAGTATGACAGATATCATAATCCAAAAAAGGCCATGTAAAATGTTACAAATGCAAACACATAAGACTATGTAACAAAAATGAATGAGAATGGTATCAGTTTCCTATCATTCAACTATTTCCCTGGAAGTGGAGTCAAATAATGTTGAATTATAGACCCTCCTTACAGAGTCTTATTTTGTGTTCATTTTTTTATCTTTTCCCTGCTAGTCTCTATAGGAATTTGGCTGTATGCCGACTGTCCTTTAAAAGTTTCTGTATACGTACTTGGGTTGTGTCTGATGATTAAATGATCATTTATTAAAACTTAAGCATTTCACATTTGTTTGACATATTTATATTTCATAAGAAAATATTGTTATTGCAATGGAAAGCATAACATCACGGATACCAAAATACTTCATTTGAATTCATGTTGACAATATTTTCATTTCTGACAAGTGTCTTAATATAACTCGTTAGGCATTCTTCAGTTCCTCCCAGTCTACCTGCGAGGGAAGGCATGCTAGTTTTACTACAGTAGGCCTCGTGGCAATACTTTAGCCTATCTGGTTGACAATAAACCTGTTTCCACTGTAGGGCCACAAATAGTCTTTGTTTTTAAGAGCATGGAGTTTTACTGCATAATTTTCCTTCCTTCACCCAGTAACAGCTGTGTTTTAAATCTTTCGGACTCTGACAAACATTTTAACATTTAAACATACAAGGATTTGAAAACATGATTTAAAATTTGTTTATTTTCAAAGTCGGGCAATTATAACATGATATCTGTTACATTTTTTAGAACAGTGCCCGTATGTTAATCCTTTTTTTTCCTTCCTCTACTGTGTAAGCTTTTCCATGGTTTCTAGTAAGAGTCTCTAAGGTAGGACCGACAGCAAGAGTACACACAACCGCTCTATATGTTTCCAAATCATGAGCAATGGAGTCATTCTGGTGGAAGAGGTATTGCTCTTTGAGTGACCATTGCTGCAGCGCTAGTTAAATCACTGAACGCTAGTTACTGTTATGGCTTTACTTGGTACAAAGTAGCATTAGTATCATTGCTTTCCATAAGCCATGGAACTTGCACTGGGGACTCCCACTTGAGAGAGAGACACAGAAAGAGAGAGACAGAGAGACAAGAGATAGAGACAGAGAGAGATGCGCTATGAACAGGGAATAACTTTCGTAGTATTATCGTTTACACTTACAGACAGTTAACAATGTAATTGATCTCAGTCCATTTGCATACACTCTTCACCTGTTTTTCATGAGATGTTTTTTTAAGGGCCCCTATTAGGAATCAATACATCCCTACTCTGAAATTCACACACAGATACACACTAAAAGCCAATCAGATTAAGAGTACACTTATCTTGATGAGCACTGAGTAACGTATGAAATTGTTGAATCACTATATTGTACACCTGAAACTAATATAACACTGTATGTTAAGTACACTGGAATTAAAATTTCTAAAAGCCAATCAGAAAGCAACAATAAAAACACACCTGGTAAACAACTAAATTTTAATTCAAAGGATACTAAGCCATAAAGGGCCTAGAATGAACATTCCAATTAGCCAATGGAGTGACAAGCACTCAACACCTTATTATTTAATCATTAAAGAGAATCTTGCCATAATTTCCCTTTGACATATTTCAAAAACAAAAAAAAGGAATTAGGAGTACAACACATGACCCACAACAACAATCAAAAAGTAAAGTTAGAGGAATGTAAGACCCCCATCAATGCCAAGGCCTGTGGACTGAGAGTTTCCAAGACAAAAGCATTAATTGTGACCCTGTGAAGTATTTACAATTTAAATAAGATGTGTCTATGTGTAAGCATTTAGAAACAAACTACCTGACAAAGGAAGCATTTTCCTGTCTCTTGCGTTTGTGGCCAGTTTTCTTATTGGATGAAAACAAATTGCCTACATTTCTAGTATTAGTAAATAACCAATGACTTCATCTATTTGTTTCTAAAGCAGCAGATCCAATTCATCAAAGACATCAGGCTATCCCTTGCCCTGCCCTCTCATCCCCACTCCTTACCATAACCCCCACCCCCCCACCCCCACAAAAAAAAGAGAAAGCTTAAATCTCCCTTGCATCCCTACCTCGCTTTGCAGGGAGGGGGCGTTTTCAGTCAAGTCCAAGTTCAGTTTTAAGATTTTTTTTTTTTTTTAACTCAAACGATGCTTTAGAAACAACATCCCAGACTTTTAAAATAAAACAACCGCCATCAGCGTTTTCCTAGCCCACTTGGGAACCAAAGCTCACTGGCCCAAGGCTGCCCCGTGTCCCCGAGGCCCGGAGGCCCAGAGGCCTGGCGCTCTCCAACCTGGACCGCACAGCCCCGGAGGCCGATCCTCCTCCCCTGGGAGTTTAGCAGCACTTGGCATTTAACCTGCCTGGCGTGCGTGGCTTTCTGGTTCCATCTCCTTGAGCCACATTACTTCTCCCCAGATGTCAGGCACAAATCTGGATTAACATGCAACAGGGCGCCCTGTGCAGGCCGCCAGCCCTCGCCCAAGAGCTGTTAAATGCAGATTCAGCCGAGGACCCCCCGGAGAGCTGCTGTTGAATAAAAATTGTAATCCAAAGGGACCATTTCTTTGCCTCCCGCTGCATGTGGGAAACCAGGGCTGGCGCCCGAGCACAGGCCCAGCTAGTCCGCTCTCACTGCAAGCGGGCGTGGCAACTTCGGGAGGCGGCCTTAGGGGCCCGGAGACTCCTCACTCCTCTCTCTCCACTCTCCGTTCGGGTTCTTGGAGTGGGGAAATGCTTAGGTTCAAGGAGTGGCGAGCCACAGACAGCCCTGGGAAGGAAGACTTCATTCGACGGTTCCTTCTGGGAGCGCAGACTAAAGTCTAGCGTCTGGGCGGCCAGGCTCTTTCCCGCCTAACTCCTCTGGACGCCCCCAGGTCCACCCTGAATCCCTCAAACAGGCGTCCCGCCTCCCGAAGGGCCCGCATCCTTCTCCACTGACGACCAGACTCAACCCTCGCCTCGACGCCTCGCACGGGTCTTCCTCTCTGCTCTGGTTCCCGGGGGCGCAGCCCTGCCCTCGCCCCGGAAGCCCCCGGTGCCCCTTGCTGCCCCCAGTCTCAGGGCGTCGGGAGCTTCCGTGCGGAGCGGGGAACGAGACCGTCGGGAGAGGGCGCCCGGGAGGCCTGCGCCCACGGGAGGTGACTCTCGAGCCTCACTCCTCGGCGTCTGGGAGGGGGAAGGGGGCGGGTACAAGAGGTGGGGGGACAACAAGATTACGGCTTCTACCGGCGTCTTAATCTGATATATATTTTTATATTTAGAAAAAAAGCATCACTACAAGGCCAAGTGGGTATTTGCCGACTTAGCCCTCCGGGAAACCGGCTGGTATCAAAGTCGTCGATTCCAGGTCCCTGCGCGGGTGGCAGCCTCCGCGCCCTCCGAGGATAAAAGTAAAATAAAATAAACCGTGCCGCCAGCAGACCCTAGAGACAGAGGGGTTAATGAGCTAACGAGGACCAGCGCTCACACTGCACCTGAAGCATCCCGTCCCGGGGCGCACCCTCTGCGGGGGCTCAAACTGGCTGGGCCGCATTCGCAGACAGGTGGCGGAGGTCGGCCTTTCTGGGCCCGGCCCTCAGGGCATCGCACTAGGGGTCTAGCGCCCCCAGGGACCGTCAAGGAGGCTCCAGTCCCGAGAACTGGCGCCCACAGGGGGGCCCTAGTTCCTGGTCTCTGACTCCCCACCTCCCAGAACAGGGGACTCCACTCAGAGTCCAGGTCGGAGGCAAGGTCCCCCGTGCTCCCTGAGCTCTGCGCTCCCAGCTCCAAACAGAGCCCAGGCACACTCGCTCCTGGCTCCCGGGAAGGGGACAATTAGGAAGAACAAACTTGGGTTTGCTGCCCACGGACCAAGACCTAGATGAGCTGGAGGGGTCACGCGAGCTCGCCCGCGCGCATAGGCCAACAGCATCACGAGCCCAGCCAAAGCTGCGAAGCCCACCAGTAAGCGGTGGGGGGTGGGATGCACGCTTCTCATTTTTTAGGTGAGGGAAGAGACTAAAATGTCAATTTTTATCCACTACAATCACCTGCCAGTCTGCATATCTCAAATTAAGGTAATTGTGTAGCAAAAGTTTACGGAAGGAGTAGGGGGGAAACGCAATGATGTTATACCAATTTTGTGCCCCCCTCAAAAAAAATCCCATAGCTTTGGTCCTTTATCTTTGACTTTAATAAAATAATGATTCGTTGAGAAAATGGGGTATAAATCTTCATTTTGGAGGCAATTAAAGTGTTGATTTCATTCATGCCCCTAAGCGATTCTTGTAATTTGCTCAAATAGCTTTATGTACCCAGCACTCCGGAGCTCTTAGAATCCCATTTTCTAGTTAGGCTTGTTGGATTACAATTTTTATTCAACAGCAGCTACCCGAGGGTTCCTCAGTGGAATCTGCATTTAACAGCTCCGGGGTGAGGGCTGGCGGGCTGAACCAGGAGGGAGGCCCGGCAGCCCGCAGGGCCCGGGCCGGGCCGGGAGCTGCCTGCAGTGTTCCCACCTCGGCGGGGCCGCGCAGGGATTGAGCAGATCGCCTGTACTGTGCACTCGTCTACACTGCCGAAAGTTTGCAACTTGCCAAATAATAGTAAAGACCTGGCGCTCTGGCACTTTTAAAGCTCAGCTCTGCCTGCCCTCCACTGCTCATGGGGAAAGGAGGAATTCAGCCCTGTCGCGGATTACCAAGAGAAATCCAAGCTGGGAATGTATTTTAAGAGGGTGATGTTGAGAGAAGAAAACTTCAAGAGGACACCAAGACCCACGAGTCGGACACTCCTGCAAGGACTTTACAAGATAGCCGCTAGCCAACAGTGACCATGGCAGAGCTTGCAAAGGAAAACTCTACACGCCCGCCCGTCTTTTGGCTTAACAAAGGCAGGCTGATCTCTCCCCCCACAAGACGGAACTCACGTGCCAAGTCAGAAAGAGAAACGACTCTGGGCCTTCACTCATTTATGGAGAGGCCAGAGGAGACCCGCAACCCAAATCTCTATTCGGGTTGCAGCAATTCGCAACGGAGAGCTGTTCTGAGCCCGTTTCATCTCACCCGCTCCTCAGGTTTTCACTTTCATTGCATTTTTGCAACTTCTTTGGGCCAATCCAGAGACGCAGCGACAGGAGAGGGAGAGACTGGGAGCAAACAGTGGTGCTGGGTTGAGAGAGGGAGAGAACCCCCCCCCCCCCCCAGCAATTCCAAATAAAAGTCGTCCCCACTTAGCAACGCAGCGGAAGAAGGGCCTGCAGGGAGGACCAGAGAGGAGGGGGCGAAGCAAGCAAAGGCTGGCAGTGGAGAGCGAAGGCGGCGCGAGGTCCCCCACGGCCACACCGAGGGAGTTTCCCGGGGTGCCCTTGACGCTTCCAAAAGCTGCCAACCCACAGGGCCCAGTGCACTACCAGCTGGAGGATGAGTGGAAAGGAGGAAGAGAAACGTCCATATTTATCTGTTTTTATAACCTCGGCCTGGTCTTATTTTTTCTACTAAGTACAATAAAATGGGCGAGCTTGCAGCGAGCACCGCACAAAGCAATGTTCAGTGAGGTCTAGAAGCGTTCGGCCGAGGAAAACTGACAAGACAGGCTAATGAACCGTATAGACAGGGAGAAAATAGCCAGCATTTGCTAGATTTCAAACCCTCGCTGTCTCTCTTAGACCACCTATCTTGGGTTTATTCCTAATAAAATAAGAAATAAGCAGACCCTACCCTTTCCTTTTCTTCGAAATAGAAGGGGGAAAAAACGCTCCAGAACAGAGCCCTGCAATCAGGCGGTCACTGGCAGTTAACACTCCCATTATTATACAGGGTAAATAAAATAAAGACAAAAATTAAAAGCGACAAGAAACAGGTCAAGTTTGCAGGCAAAGCTTTTACAAGCTCATCTCTCCAGGTCGAATCCCAGAGCCAGCCTTAATGAAGCAATAATAGCCACATTATTCAAAAATTTTCATTTCGATGGAAATGTATCTAAAAGGGACTTAATCATATGCAAATAATAAAAGGAGGTGGTAGTGACCCAGCAAGCAATATGCATACAGATTTTTTTTTTCCCAGGGATGTTGAAATTGAAAAACGCATACCTGGTCGGTTAGATTTGCTGATCTTGTTATATCTTCACTGTCTGATTTTGATCCTCCTTCTCTATCGTCTATCACCAAATCGATAGGCATTTTCCCTTTCAAACAGCTAATATACCGGTGGCAGAAATTGTCACATAATTCGTGTACCTACATTATGACAGAAATAAAAAAATGGAAATATAATCAGGAGTGCATAAATGACATTGACAAGTGCAATCCACCCCCCTTGTGAGATCCAAACTTCCAAATAGGGAAACACAGAGCAATTGTCCTCCAGAGACCCCCAGACGCATCCAGAATTAGGAATAACTTTCTTTTCTTGCAAAATAGAGATATCCCAGAAAATTGACAGTGACAAGATGATTCACAGGCTACAACATATTCAACACCCGTGTTAAATTCATCTGCTCCCAGGGCTGTGGCCATTAGAGAGGTGACCTGCGTGGGTGACATTTAAGGTAAACTATTTAATTTCATCCACTTACTTTATCATAAGTCCTTTTCCAGTGTGTCTAAGAGAAAAATGTGAAGATATATATATATATATGTAATATATGAAGACATATATTACTATATATGTGGGTGTACATACATATCTATATCTATATCTATATATCTTTCTCCCTATATATATCTATATATCTCCAAAGACCAGTACTGTGGTGGTATAGGGTATATGTTTGATAGCCCAAGTCCCGATAACATTTGTAATTAGGGATTCTACCTGAAAAAAGCATATTTTAGGACACTTTAAAAAAAAATAGAAGAAAATCAAATTGCCAGTACTCATGATATGAAAAAAAAAAAACAACCCTACAGCCACGAAAAGGTATCAAACTGATCCAAAAAAAAAAAAAAAAAAGGGAAAAAGAATGCTTCGAAATATTTAGGTATAAGTGGAACAGTCTTACAGGCCCCAGGCATCACTGACATGCAAAAACTCACAAGAAACCCCAGTGTGCTTGCAATTTAATGTTAGTTTGAATTACAATGCATTAAGTTTTTATTGCTGAGATTTATAGAACAGCTAGCAAAATCATGTTATCCCACACCCTTTCTTGAGTGTGAAGGTGGGGTGTGTGCAGGATTCACAGATTCAAGAAATTGACACAACTATCAACTCTGCTTTGTCTCTGCAAAAGGTTTAATGTGCCTCCCCCACCACCTCCTCCAGACTCCCTGCCCACTCCTCCTCCTCCCCCTCCACCTCTCCTCTGTGTCTGACCTGCGGCTGCTCTCAGACTGTCTTCCAGAAACTCACTAAAACTAAACAAAACCCCCCTCCCACCCACCCAGAGGTAGCAAAGAAGAGGGGGAAGAAGAAGAGAAGAGATCACAAAGGTATAACCTGTGAAGCAAACTCACAACAGCATTCTAAACATCAAGGGAGATGCATAGAATTGCAACTATTTATACAAAGCTAGCAAAGTATTAAGAATGAATACAAGGCTAGGGCATTTGAGATGCCGGTTTTAGTGGCTGAAATTGTAATTAAACCGCAAAGAGAAATGGACGCTAAGATTGGCCTTGACACTAATTACCAGAAAGAAAGACATTTATGCAAATGTCTCAGAAGCCTGAACTTCAGCCATTCAGAACCTCCCCCCCCACCCCACCCCACCCCACCCCCTTGAGTTTGGGGGTGAGGGGAAAGCAAAAGGAAAAGAGGCTAGAGAAATTACCTTCTCTAATTCCAACAGATGAAACCTTAATACTTGTATGGCTTGAATCATCTGCAAAGATACAAAAAGAATGAGCACCCTATTCCTAGTTTGCAGAAAATTGGCTGTCACAGCTCTAGCATCTCCAGCCTACACCCCCCCCCCCCCAGTAAATAGAGTTATTTTGATTTATGGCAATAACACTAAAAGTTAATAGCAGTGACTGGGTACCATCTAGAGGTTTATATTTCTTAAGGAGAAAAAAAATAGCTAAAACAACAACAAAGCATCTAAGTAGGGATCATAAACACTCTCCTCCCCCATGGCTCTTCCCTTTCTCAGCCCCACTGGCCCCACCCCACCGAAAGGGCCACATCCCTGGACTAGATGTTTCCACGTAAGGAGTGCACGGAAAATATTCCAAACAGTCCCCCAGTTGTGGCTTTTCACACTGCAAACTTTCTGCTGCTTTCCTCACACCTTTCAGGCATACTGGTGGTTTGGGGGCTCTTGCCCAGTTGCTGCCCTCGTGACGCGACTTTGAGGGCTGGGAAGTCCGCAAAGTTTAAGCACATACGCTGACAAGCCCGGAGATAAATCCCCGCGCTGATTAGAGCTGTGCTGCCCGGCTGTCATAAAAAACAAAAGCTCGCGTTTCCCCGCGCGGGCTTGCCCGGCCCCTCTCGAGATGAATTTATTTCCCCGGGATCTTGCCCGGGACCACTTGTCCCTGGACAGAAACGTTTGCAGCCGCCTTGCAGCTACGGGAAGACCCGTCTAGAAACCTTGGGGGTCTTTAAAGCAAAGCTGGTGGCTTGGGGGGAGGGGAGATGGGGGTGGGGAGGTAGGGGTCCGCTCTTACCAAGTTATCCAGTTCTGGATTAGAAGAAAATAGAGGTTTTTCTGCGCGAATCTAAATACAAGTGAGAAGGGGGGGGGGGGGGGGAGAAAGAACATTTGAAATCTGGTCGCTTTCCTGGTTTCTTGCCTCATTACACTGTCGGGGGCAAGATGTAACCTCCGGGAAGGACTCGGTGACACCGAGTGCATCCCTCGCAGAAACACTTCAATGTGAATCAAATAAGCCAACAACAAGCCCAGAGCTCAGGGTTTCTTCCACCAGCAAAAGTACGCTTCTAGAGGACGCTGCCCTGCTCGCCAAGACCAAGGCGGCTACAGCGTGTAGGGTTTGTGATTTTATTTTATAGAGTGGGCTTTCTGCGTTAGGTTTTGGAGCGTGAGTTGGAAAGCCTATGGGTGATTTTGAGTCGTCCGCAGACACTCATATAGGAAGAAAACCCTAGGGTAGATGTCACAGGCATGGCTTAGGGTGGACTAATTTGCTGGTTACTTTTGAAAATGTGCTGGATGGGGGAGGGAGTTTCTCTTTCTTTCTTTCTTTTTTCTTTTTTCTTTACTTTTTAAACATATATTTTGCTGACCTGTTTGGCGAACACGGCTATATCTTCATTGAATGACTCTGACGAGCAGACGTCCCCGCCCGCCACCCCCGGCTCGCGGGGGGTACAAGTAGCTAATTCACATTTCTCAAAAATCAGTGCTAAGAGAGGGAAGAGGGGGTGTCTGCAAGAAAATACAACAGTCACAAACAACACAATGGTTAGTCCGGAGTCAGTGAAAAAGGCGCCCAAGAAAAACAGCCAGAGGAGCTCGAGGCAGGGACCCTCTCTCTGATTTTGTCATCTACTTTTTTCCTCCCCCCTCCCCGCCCCCAGGTGACTGCTCGCCTCCCCTTCCTCCTAGGCCTCCGAAACCGGAGGCCCTAAGCCAGGGACCTTATCGGAGGGTTGGTTCAGCCTATCTGGCCGGAGAAATTGGTAACATTTGCTAAGAATAAAACCCAAGCGGTTCCAGCAGCCATTTTGAATTAAGTTTCCCACCCCGACAAGCCCTCGTCCCTCCGCTGCACATCTAGGACCTGGTGGAGGAGGGAGGCGCTGGGCGCAGGGGTCGGGAAGGCTCGTGCAAGTGGGTTCCTCCAAGGCAGCCTCGCGGAGCCCAAGACTCGGGGGACCTCGGTGGCAGGCGCTCAGCTAACTTGGGGAAGGGACCTCTGTGGCTGCGGGCCGACTGTCAGCGGGCTGCGCCTACCGATCCCGGACCCCGCGGCCCTCGGAGAGCAGGAAGCCTCCTCCACAGCTCCCTGCACATGTCTCTCCCTTAGTCAATGGCCCCCACTCCCCGCAAAAGTTCCTTCAAATGTCCCTGCGGTAAAGCCTTTCATTTTTGTCTCTACGGAATGGCAAAGCAGCTAGTATTTCCAGGGGCCTAGATGTCGCTTATCTCAACCCATAAAAGAAAAAAAAAAAAAAAAAAGCTTCTCCTAATGCTCAAGGAGGTGTCTCAAGTCTTTTATTAGCTCTCACAGCCCAGCCGGAAATTTAACAGTTTGGGGTCCTTTTCAAAGCTTCCCCAAATGTTCTGTCCTGGAGCCTAAGCCATTTGCAGTTAACGCTGCGGAGAGAACGCTGGGATTTAAACCGGCCCATCGCACAAGGGACCAGGAGATAAAGCAGAAAGGGTTCGCAGCTGGGGAGGGTCGGGGTTGCCGGATATTTTCAAAAGAAGACATCAATAGAAGTAAAAGTTGCTGCAAAGTAAAAAGAGGTCCCCAAATTCATGAGCACACAGTAGGCACAAGTGACTTTGGAAAGATTTTACCAGCCCAGGGTCTAATCGACTGGCCTGGGAGAATACGGTGTAAACCACAGTCTGAAAACCACATTGGCCTGACAGCACCCCACACCTACTTCCAGATCCTTCAGGCTTCGCCTTTGAACACAAAGTACTAAACCGGCTAGAAGTTTCTTGATGTCTATAACAATTCAGAGCGAGCTCTCTCCTTGCCTACGGTGGTCAAACTCCCTAAATGCAAAGCATGTTCCCCCTTGCCTGACCTGCAACTGTCCTCCCTTGATTTTTATTGTGCGGCGGCCGAGCCAGCATAAGGTTGCTGAGTAAACTTAGCAAGTCAGAACAATCAGTGGCTTAAAAGATTTTCCCTTAAACTAAAAGTTTCGTTCCAACACAAAGGCGCCTACATTTAGAAATCCCCAACGCTCTCCCAGCGAAGCCCAGCAAGCGAGGACTCCAACCCGCTGAACTACAGAACCATGGTGTGAGAGGGGACGAAGGACCTTTGGCAACTCCTCCTGCAGGGCGACCCCTTCGCCGGCACGGCCTCGGCGGAGCTGGACGCTGGGCAAGCGCGGAGCGTGTGTGGAGATGGGGGGCGTCCAGGACGGCAGGCCGCCTTCCCAAATCCTCCATGCAATGCGAATGAAAAGTTACCGAATAATGTACCTCCAATCCACAGAGCTCTGGCTTTCCTTTTACCAAAGGCACAGGGAAACAGAGGAAACATCGCGTCTCTACCACTTAACCTGCTGCCCGTCGTACCTACCCATAAATGGCATCTTTATCTCTCTTTAAAGCGTCATTGACGGAGGAACCCATGCTGGGGGCCATGGCGTTGGTGTGAGCTGTGTGCGGGTACTGATGCGAGTGCAGAGGAGGCCCGTGGTTCAGGTGGTGGACCGGCTGCATGGACCTGGCCGCATGCGGGTCCCCATACATCGTGGAGGGGATGCCTACTCCATCCATGCCCCCGTAATGGGGTAAATCGTCGTACTGCATGACAAACAGGAGAAAACAAGGTTCAGAAGGCCAGGCCGGCAAATGGGGAACCGGCAGGGCATGGAGCTTATATAATGTCAGTCCAGCTGGATCCTTCAACCCAGAATTCAGTGGCCTTGCATCTCTCAAGTTGAGGGTTTTTATTTTAAAAATAATTCCTAAAGTAAAAATCCTAGGATTCTCTGAGTCTCAGCTGAGATGAATGGTCTTGCCCTAACTTGTGTCCCTATCAACTAGTTCAGAAATTCAGGATCCTTTGGCAAGGAAGGAGGGAAGAAAGAAGGAAAGAAAGGGAGGCATTTTCCCAGAGGGCGGAAGGTAAAACGTGCATGTCTCTAGAGGAGGAAATTCAAAATCACAATAATAAAACGTGCCAGGACAGTGCAGCAAACCCGCCTAGTTTCACAGCCCCTTCCCATCAGGGGGAATTAAAAAAAAAAAAAAAAAAAAAGTTACGATGGGAACAGCTAAGCTAAGCACATGAATTCAGACAGGCTTCTCATTTTATTTCTCTGCCAGCGTGGGGTTAAGGCAGTCCTGCAAGACACTGCATTTCCTTTGCTTTCCAAGACAAACTCTGCTAAATTACACAAAACTAACTGGCCTTCTCGTAAGTGAAACTCAGAGAAAGGTAGTTTTTCATGTTCATTAGAGCTGAATTTAGAATTGGGCAATTTTCCCTCAAAGTTAAAGGAAATCTATAGTTGGAGCAGTTATTCTGTTTTCTCCACTGTTAAGAACTTTTCCCCCAGACTAAGAGTCAATGAGGCAAATGTAACTCATCAGGTGTAAAGTAAATTCAAAAGCAAATGCACGTACAACCCCTATCTTCTTTCTTCAGAAAAACTACTTTCATATTGATTGTCATTATTTTGGGGTGCAAAATTTAGCTATTTAGATTTTTCTCATTGCTTCATTCCAGGCAAGTTCTTTTCCCAAGAATTGGAGGCACGGAGAGTGAAATGATTTTCAAAGAAAAGAGGAACTGCCACTTTCATGTCCTTAAAGCCAGAGGTGTGAAAATAGTTTGGAAGAACGCTGACATTTGCCTGAACCAAAGGAGTAAAGAAGAATGTGTCAGCCTGGTAACTTTCTTTTGCAAACAGGGCTTTGAGGGCCAGGACGCAAATTATGCAGGGAAGGCTTTCTGTAGACCCCCCTGTCTTTTAAGAAACTACCTCAGTTGGGTTGTCATTGTCTCACTTGACTCTCACTACGTTTCCATTCAAATAGGAATATTGGGGAAATTAGTATTGCATTTTTAAAGTGAGTCGCTGTGTGCTTAGTATCCAATTAGTGAAGGGCTTTTCTAACAAAAACTTTCCAAGTATTACCTTTTATAAAAATCCATGCACATTAAAATCACTTTTAAAAGATGAATGTTTTCCGACCCCAAAAGCCATTACACGATGACAAAGTTATTTGCTTAAAAAAAGCTAAGTACTTCTAATGATATTAAAAGATGAGCATAAGCAGTAACACATCAGAAGTTTCTAGCTGCTTATTTTACTTTAAAAATAGCTTTAAACTTCTGCTCCCTGAACCACTCACTTTATAGCATTAGGTATCTAGCGCCTTTTGTTTTTGTTTTTTAAACAGATGACTGCCTGAGCTTGTATTTTTATTTAGATAGCTGCTGGTTAGGATTCTATAGAAAACTTGATTACTTGAATTAATTACATGTAACATACATAAGTCTACAAATGCACTGAATAAATTCTCTCGCTTTAGGCCACGGCTTTAGGAGCCTCATTCAAAAATACAGAGAAAAAAGGAAACTTTTTAGCAGTGTCTTTCGGCCACGTTTCAATTTAATCTCACATTTGAGTTCCACAATTGTTTTTTAATACGTACCCTTTGCGCCATCGGCCTCCCTGGCTCCCTTCCTACTTCAACTTCTAATATATCCTCTTTAAGGCCAGTGTGAAAAGAAACAAATAAGCAAACTCCCCCGGAAAAAAAAAATGTAAAGCACGACGAAAAATCCCTTAACGTCTCCAGCAACGTGAGCTACTGGTCCCAGATCTTCGGTCTACGGGACCTGAAGCAAAGCGCCCGAGTCACTGAGCATAAAAGCGCTCCGTTTCCAAGACAGCAGCGGGGGCAAAAAGAAAAAAAAAAAAAAAAAAAAAAAAAAAAAAAGCAGATCTTCTCTCCCCCAAAAAATCAGTTAAAAAAAAAAAAAAAAAAGAGCGCCCCTCAGACCCAACTACCAAATCTCATGGCTTTCTGCCACTCCGGCTGTCAATCACAGGCGAGGTTGTCAACGTGGTGAATGAATGATCATCCGCTCTGTCTTCTTCTGGTCAGAACACCTCAAATGTTAATATTCAAATGCACAAAGCCCTAGCGCTCGCTTCCCTTGAATCAGTCCTAATTCCTAATCAGTTTCTCTCTTCTCTCGCTCGCTCTCTCTTTCTCTTTCTCTCTCTCTCTCTCCCTCTTTGCAACTGCTGCACTGGAGGGAGATTAGAGGAGGAGGGTTAAAAAAAATGTCTGTCTGAGTTTGTCTTAAAGGAGCCACGATCGATGCTGCCCGCTTGCAGTCCCCGTGCGTGTGTAAAGTGTGTGTTGCACAGGCGGAGAGGTGGATTCCGACCAGAATGCTAGAACCCGGAAGTAGTGGTGGCCATAACAGGTCGCGTCTTACACAATGCATTGGGCTGCAGCAAGTAGGATCCTCGGCAGGGGTGGGTGCGCGAAGCGAGCTCTGGCCGCACTGGAGAGGCAGAGAGACGCTCCATTAAATCGCACGCCCAGGCACAAACACACACACACCCAGGGCACACGCGCACAAACGCGGGCAGCAGCCCCCGGCCGCAGGCTTTATTTTCCGTATTCTTTTCTCTCCCTCCCCCTCCAGACTCTCTCCCCAAAGCCAACTCTCTTGAAATAAATTGGGAATAAACGCCGGGCAGGCAGCAGCAGGAGTTATTTTGCACAGGGCTCTGAGCACAGACTTCATGACTTTCCTCGAAATTATTGGGGTCTGCCAGTTTTTTCGGGGGCAGAGGGGGCTAATGCAGAAAGTATTGGATTCTCAGGACGGACCACCCCAAGTAGAAAAGTCAAACGGGGAGACAGAAGACTGAGCAGGAGCAAGGCTTGGAAAGGCTCTGCTGAGTCCCGAGAACGTGGGGTGAAGAAGGCTGGGGCTTTCTGCAGATCCAGCTTAGAGTTGCTGTCAGAGGTGGACACCCGGCCCAAGGAAAGGAAATGCTTGCATTTTCTCACTTTGGGATCTGGACACCCCCGCCCTCCACCTCCTAGCCCCGGAGGCCCCCAGCCCCAGCCCCGGCGTCCTGCGCGAAGTGGGAGAGGAAAGGAGGGAACAATGAGCTGAGAGCCGGGAATGTGCCCCCAGCGCCTGTTTACAAACACGAAGCTATTTATGATCGCCGGAAAACGAAACCCGACGCGGGCTCGGAGCAGCCCAGACCTCGCGGGTGGAGCCCGGGCCAGGGAGACTCGGGGAAGCAGGCTGTTTCTCCGACCCTCTCTGGGAGAGGCAGCTGTGCGCCCAGGGCGCGGCGCAGCAGGGTCAGCGCGCTCGGCTCCGGCTCCGGCCGCGCCGCCTTTGTCTTCGAAGCGCCGAGGGGCTCCGGCCTCGGCAGTGCTCGGGGCCTGGAGGGACCCTGCGCCCCAAGCTCGTTTGCCCCGCGAAGCTCCGCGCTCTCCTCCCCAGCCCTTCTTCTCCCCACCCCGCTTTCCTGTCCCCAACCCGGCTCAGGGAAAGCTCCCAGTGCCAAAGAAAAAGAAATTCACTTCGGGAGCTGAGATTTCAGACAAAAACCTGCCCCTACCCACAACTCAGAGGCTCCAACCAGCCACTGATTTTAACTTTCTCCCTTCAAATACCTATTCTCTGGCTTAACAACAACAACAACGACAACAACAACAACAACAACAGCAGCACAGCAACGAAATCCTCTCCTTATTCTCCCACTCTAAGCTTGCCTTTTATTATTGTATTTAGTGGTGTTATTTTCGTTTTTATTTTTCTGCGCGCCCGGCTCTATATGCCGAGATGGCTCAGCCACAGCAGCTCAACCAGCGGGTTGGAAACCTCACATCCTCGAGCAAGGCTCGCAGCTCGCTCGGCTCGGAGCAGGAATTTTTTTTCCTCCCTCCAGCTGAAACCTCACAGAAAACTCCCCCTGCGGTCGACTGGAAAATGAGCTCACCCAAATCTCGGTAGGCAGCCGTGGAGGAGGGCTCGGCCAATCAGGGGGCGCTCCTGCCAAGGCGGCCGCGCATTGGCTGCGGGGAAAATCAATTATCAAATAATCGATCAGCAGGGAGCTTCGATCTGCCGGGAATGCAAACTGCCAGTCCCGATTCCCGCCCTGATGGTGGCCAAAAGGCTGACTCCTCCAAAGCCGTCGGCCGCTAGTTCCCATCGCCCCCACCCCCCATCCCACTTCGCCAGCTGCGGACCGAACCCTCATCCCAAAGGGGGGTGTAGATAAGAGAAAGAGTTTTGAGAAAGATTAGGGGGCTCGTATCTGGAGAGGTTGTTTGGACAAGGCTAGGAGCTCTCAAATGTATTGAGGCTAACTCTAAATGCGCAAACTAAAAGAGAATTTGCATCAGTTTGAGAGGTAGGACTCAAGTTTTTGTTAAGTGGGCTTTCAAGAAGCCAGAGACACTGGGCAAGCATCAGAGCATATATCTGGAATCAGGTTCCCTCCAGCACACGTAGCCTCGCTGAGCGATGTCTATTCCTTTAGTACTTAGCAGGAGTCAACGCCCAGTCTCCCCCCCCTCCACCCCCCCACCGAATAGTGGAGTTTTCATAAAGCCGAAGCAACTGAACCTTCCCAGCCTCCCGCACACCTCCCCAACGCCGACACCGCACTCCCCCCGTGTGCACCTAAAGGGCTGACACATTCACCCGAAGCCTTCAGATACACTTTGCCTTGAAAGAGCTCCGACTGTTTAAAAAACATCCTAGGATCCGCATCATTTGCATCTCTCTTCTTTCTTCCTTTCTCTCCCTCCCTTTCTACCCCCCCCCCCAACTTTAGGATCTTTAACTTTTTTCCATCGCAAACATGGGTAAAGTTTTTGGGTACCGACGCCCCGGTACATTACGCAGGAGGTTAAAGCAGGCCGCGTGTCAAAGCCGAGGGGATCCAGGTGAATTACCAGCTTCTTTACGCCTTTGCCTGACACTCCCACCCCCACCCCCACCCCCGCTCGCCCCAACATGAACTTGGAAACCGAACTTCAGGCCAAGATGGAACCTCCCGGTCTCCGGAAGGCGATTTCTCTGTTTAATTCGCGGGAAGCTGCGCTGGCTGGGCCAGGCAACGCAATCCTTTTCCAATTACCGGGAGGACCAAACTGGGCCGGCAGCCTGCAAGCCCTCTCCGAACCCCAGGCGGCTTTGGCCCTCACCTGCGCCTTCCGACGGCTGCACGCGGACGTGTGACCACTGCAGTCCAGCAGGCCAGGCTTCGGCGCGGCTGGCTGTAGGGGAGGGACACAAGGAGGGGGGGTCAAGCCAAACATCGAGATGGGTACATCTACGTTTATGATCCTTAAATGAACTGCGAGGGAAATGGTGTAAGTATAATTTAACGGAGAGAAATTTACTGCGAAATACATTTCGATGATCATCGTCTTTAAGAGTCCTTAGGGGCTCTCCAGCAAAGGCTTAAGTAACCGGTTTGGAGTTACCTCAACTCTGCGGCCATGTTTTCAAATTTGGAAAAGGCCAGTTTTGGTAAAGATTTCTTTGACAATGGAGTTTATTTTGTATTGTTGCTTTTTGGTAAATTTGTTTTCTAGCAGAGATGAAAAAAGAAGGTTCAGGTAAGTGACTCCTTTTCAAACATAACCAAAAACTTCAAAGCAGTTGGAAAACTATTGTGAGCTTCAACCATGATGTGTCGGGTTACAGTAAAAGTACTTTCAATTACCTACACACAGGTTTCCCTCAAAGAAAGAGATAGTTTGCGTTTGTTGTCTTAAATAAACTCCTTATAGTTTTAAAAAGTGTCTTCTTTCTTCTCCCCCACCCCTTTTCCATTTATAACTGCTAACCTAATGCTACTCCTAGGTCTTTATAAGATTGATTCTGGACAATCAAGGGACTAAAACACTTTTACAATGTAATTACAGTAGTACAAATTGTTTGCCCAAACCTCATTCTGGATAAGGATTTTACAATTAGCAAACAGTTATTACAGTTGGGGCTTGCTGAGAGAAATTGCACAGAGGAAGTCTAGAGTTGTAATATAGTAGCCATAAAAAAACCCCTCCTTTAGCAAGGCAGCAATTAATCATCTATTAAAAGGAAAAGGCAAAGGGATAGTTCTAGGTATCTTAGTAAACTACTACTGATATTTACCTGTTCTGTGATAGCACCTATCCCTAACTTATTTCAGATACTTCCTTTTTCAACTAATAGCACATTTATTTTGCAAAAACTTGGCCTGGTGAAGGGTTCTGGCACTTGCCCGTAGCTCTCGAGACATGTGCCTTCCATCCTCAGCTTACTCTAAACATCCCAGAACATCTTCCCAAAGATAGAGAGCTAAGACTTTAAAGGGGCAGGCTGGGGCCTAGGTCTCTATTGTTTAGACCTTCCTAGCAAGGAGGCATTTAAAGCAAGTGGTGCCCCTTTCCGATGTTGGTACAGTCCTTTTTGAGCACTCCCCTCTAATTTTCTGTTCTCCTGTAAGGGATTGTGTCTCTGAAAAGACATATATCCTGAATTAGGCTTTTGTCCCCAAAGTTCACACTGATGAGTCAGCTCCAAAGCCCTCAGAAATGAAAGAGGCATCTCCTAAGGTAAAATGTGTGTGTATTTGCCAGCCCAGAATAAACAAAAGACTGTTAATCAATTGAGTTTGGCAGCTGTGTTCACAGAATGATAAGAGTTTATCATCTGCCACCTAACTTTAAGATGCCTGTTAAAATGTTGTGATTACTCCTTAGGTTGTCCTGTGGTGCGGAGGCTTGGGGTTTGTCCTTCAAGAACATTCATCATCTGCATCTCAACCCTCCACATTAATATTTGCATTTCAAAAAACAGAAATAGGAGGAGGGAAAGACAGTTTGAAGAAAATGGATTTAAAATCTAGTAGAGATAATAGAGGAATGCTTGAGATAAGAGCCTGGATGTGATATGAGAGAGGTACCAAGAAGTCAAAGCTAATGAATAGCTCTGAGAAAAGTGAAATAAACTATTTAGAGGTCTATAAAAGGGGGAACCTGGTCAGGTGATGTGAAAGGGGGTTAACTGAGCGGATTAGGGAAGACGTTAATCATGTGCCCCAAAGCCATCTGGGCTAGAAGACCTGGGAGATTTGTTTACTGCATTTTGCTTCAGAAAACAATGTCTGGGTCCAGTTCAGAAGTCAATGAGAGGTCAGTTCAGGCTCTCCAACCATTGCGGGGGGGGGGGGGGGGGGAATACCTAAGTCACTATATTCTAACTGGATAATGCAAAAGTTAAGAAAAAAAATTTTTTTTTAAGTAGGGGGAGAGTTGTTTTCATTACTACCTTTCTATTTCAAATCATTAAAATGCTTTGGTCTCCAGAGGGGGAAAAATTACACTGGTTAACATAATTACTAGCTCTGACATTTTCAGAAGTTATAGAGGTCTTTTATTAATTAAATGGAGGGCTTAATAAAATATTCCTAATAAAATTTATGGTTGTCTTAAAACTTTCTAAACAGTGCTATAAATTCTTAATAAAATTAACTGGGAAATGAGTTATTAGCCCACACTTTACCCTCCCCCCCCCAACTTCTACATAAGGAACGGCTGTAGAATGAAAAAGGGAAATAGAAGCCTTTTAGTAAAATATAAATATTAGCCAAAGACACACATTGCTTTAGAAGATGTGAGCTTTCAACTAAGTTATTTCTAATGGTTTCATCCTCCAATATTCCCCCAAAGCTACTCACAACAAAACTTAGAAAACTCCTTCCCCTTCTCTACCACATATTATATATGCGTGTATACGTCAGCTCATTTGAAATACAATGCTCGATTTTCTGGTCTGAGTTTTGTGTTAAGTTTAATAAAAAGCACAGATGCCTCATGCAAAAGTCCAATATAGGACTTCTGAAGGTTCAGAGAGTAAATATTTTATCAATTCAAAGATAATTAAAAATGAAATGTCTTATAATTTCTCTCAGTATAATTTCTTTAAAGGTAACTTTGAAATAACAAATTTCTCAACCTTCAAGCTCCGCATGTATAACAGTGGTGCATTATCTGAAGCAGCATTTTGTCGAGCAGATATACAAAACTTTTTCATATCACTATGTTTTAAAACCTTGGCGAGTTATCTTAAGTTTTGAGATACTTCTCTGCTTCACAGATACAATATTGGCTGGTTGGCTGTTTAAAATGAACAGGACTCTCAAACATACTTCAACCAAATAAAACAGCCTTGGTGGATTTTTCAGCTTCTGAAGGCTTGATCTTTTGTGCCGTCTACTGGACAATGGAAAAACTACAGCCTCTATGACTTAAGAAACTTTTCTAGTCCAGTATTGGGGGAGGGGGAGGAGGTAGTGGCAAGAGAGTATGATTTGGTGCTAGTAAGTCGTAGGAGAGGATAACAGGACCCAACCTAGACTCATGGGACAGGTTTTGTGGTCTAATCACATCTATGTTTTCATATCCAAGTTTAGGACCTTATTTTAAGCCCAGGCACACCTAAACGACTTGACTAAGGCAAAAGGCTGTATTTAATACAACTGTATACGTGTCTGAGTACACAAAGTTGGCTTGGGAATAGAAAGAAAAGATGATAGGACAACTTTAGCATCTCTGAAAAACAATATTGGTGGTTTGCTTCGCTCTGAGTGTGCATTCGCTTGATAGTCAAGGTAAATATATCTACTGCCTAGATAATCGAAGATGCACAAATTAACCCTTGGAATTTGAAACATGATGTTCAGTAATCAAGAATTGTACTTTTAGGAGGAGGGGAAATGAAACTGGTAATTAGAAAACTTTTAGTGCCGTTCTTTTTGGCAATCTTGAATGAAAATGTAAAACTTCAGTGTTTTCACTTGGAGACCACATGTGGGAGAAAGTGGGTGAAATTCATAGTCAGATGCCTTTATGTAGCAGAGGCTGTTTGATGATCTATTAAACATTTAAGAAATATTGTATATATTTTGGTCATGATTTAAAAAAAAATATTTATGGAGCCCTAGCATTCTGGAAGCTTTGTACAAAAAAAAATCTTGAAGCTAACTTTGACCTGTTTGATATTGACATAGTTTCTGAATAATAATTACCTTAGAGAGGTTATTTTGTGACTTAAGAAACAAATAAACAAAACCCAACACCAATAAAATGCAGAGAACTCAAGACGGTTTTGGTGGAAGAGACATAAACTTGGGTGCAGGGCTCTTACAACTGTTCGTCTGCTTTTCTGAAGTTAAAAATTCTTTAATGCATTTTAATAAAAACTACTAGCACATGACTAGTTATTAGGGTGCCTTTTAATAAAAATTGAAGAGTGAAAAGGAGACAGCTTTAGGACATTTTATTGATGCATAAATATATTTCAATGATCTACTTCAAATATACATTTTGATGTGGCACTATGTCAGAATGACTTTAAAATATTGTATTAAATATAGATATATCAGAGAACCTGAACTGACATTGCCTACTTAAAGCAGTGAGATTTCTTGCACTGCAGTGTGACAGAACAGGATGGTTTCAATTGTGCTACCCAGATGGAGGGGGTGGTGGTGTGGTGTTGGGTATCTTTTAAGCTTTAGCATAACCAACTGAACTATGTGACAGATTATTACTTTATGAGATGCTATGTGGAGCCATTGGTCCAGATTAAAACAACAAGGACAACCACCACCCTACCCACAATCGCTAGAAAACATAGATAATTCTTACAAGAACCAATCACAGTTGATGTATTTTAAACAGCCGAGTGCTGTGAGAGGTCTGGGGAAAGTGCTCTAGTCACCAAAGGCAAACATTTACCTTTCAAATAACAGGATGAGCCAGAACGGTCATGACTAGTATCCATGTTCCGCTGGATAAAGGGACATATTTTGCAAAAAAAAAAAAAAAACAAAACCTTCAGGCAAAACAAAACAAAACAAAAACAAAAACAAAAAACCAACAACAACAAAAAAACACAAAAAAACCTGATTATTCATAAATAAATATTTTAACATTTCACTGACTTATCTAACGAATAAGAAAAACATCGAAGGCTTCCTGCAGTTCAGAAAGAATTCTAGTAGCCTGGAAAACACAGAAGGAAAGCACGAGAAGCCCAAGGACGCCTGCTGAGTAGTGATTCACTTGTGAATATCTGAAAACGTACGTTTCGTGCCCTTATTTAAAAATGAAAAATAAATATCATCCTTCCTTGTCTTTTTGTTTTGTTTTTAATTAACATCAGACTATGGTTATGCTTGCTAAAAAGCATAATTCTTTCCAGGGGGTTTCTGCAAGAAAGGGCCAGTTTGAAAGCTTATAACTAATGGCAGAAGTGGACGTATAAGCCGCAAACAAATCGTTTCGCAGCGGAGCCCACAGCCCTGAGAGACGTCCCTTCTTGCGAGCTCATCAGGATAACTTCATTTACTGGCAGGTCGGCGGCCACTTCCGGGACTCTCTGTCGAGCGGTGTCCTTTCACCGCGGAGTCCTCAGCAGGGCTGCCCTGTCACCTGTGTGTGTTGAGGTGGCAGGTCCCCACGGCGCCCTGCAACGCAGGCTGGTCCCCGTCCCCAGCCACCCAGAGCCCCGGGCCTGCCTGCATCCCCCGGGCGCACGGACTCCCCGGGCTGGGTGGGGGACCCTGCAAGGTACGCTGCCTGGGGGTGGCGGCCGCGGCCTCTGCTCACACCTGGCTTGACGCAGGGGTGGCGGCCTAGGGGGAGGGGTTTGGGAGAACCTGTTCCCCGGGGACCTCGAACCATCTAGAAAAAGCAAAGGGTGAAAAGGCCCCCCTCTCCTGCCAGGGTCCTCCTCCCCCGCCATTTTGGACTCTGCCGTCCCACCTTCTCTTTGGGGTTCGCCTTAGCTTCTGCCGGAGCGAGTGGGTCAGGCCTGGGCGGCGTGGGGGGGTGTCAGGCGAGGCGGGAGCGCGAGGACCCGCAGACCCGCGCGCCGCGGCTCGGGGCCCCGGCCTCTGTCTTCCTCTTCTGCGGGCTCAGCACCCAAGGGCGCCTTTCCGCATCTGGACTGGAGGACCCCGGCTCATCCCACCCCTCGCCCCTTTAATGCAGTTCCGGAAGCCTCTGGCCCCCGCTCCTGGACGGCTCTTCCCCGGGGTGCCGCCCATCTCCCGCTTCTTCCTCCGAGGCCAAATGTGCGCTGCAAGACTGTTCGGGATGCGGGAGCCTTTGGGGACCCCGGCCCCCGTGCCCCCTGAGGCCGCGGCGGGCCCCTTACTTCGCAGGGGCTGGAACAAGCCCGCGTTTGTGGCCGCGGTTATTATTTCAGGTGCGCTAATGGGATTGGAGGCCGCGGATCACCGTGTGCGGATTGAAGCGGTTCCTTCTCCGGGGTTCCAGCAGCCGCCGGGTGGATCGGAAGTCACCGCCGAGCCCTGGTGGCCTCCCGGGGCAGCGCGGCCCGCTCTGTGTGCCCGCGCGGGCGCTCACACCTGGGCGAGAGGTGGGGGACCCGCGCCCGGGGAGGGGAGGGGGCGGGGGAGGGGCGGGGGTGCGGGAAACGATGGGAGACCCGGAGGAAGGGAGAGAGGCGCAGAGTGGCAGTGACAGAGACTAGGAGAGAGGGAGAGGAGATAGAAAGCGGCAGAAGCAGAGACAGAGTCGGGGAAACCGACCGACATGGAACCTGAACGGGTCGTGTCCGCCTCCCCACACCAGCCTCCACTGCGAAGGAGAAACGCGCCCTTAATTCTCGCTTTCAGCTTCCGAGGGAGCCTTATCATAGACTTCTGCATAATTGCATATTGACTTTCCTAAATAGTTCTGCAGAGCTGTTTGCTGCTTTCACTTGTTCAGTTGCAAACAATTCCCTTGGGGAAAAAGAAAAGGTGTGTGTGTGTGTGTGTGTGTGTGTGTGTGTGTGTGTGTGTGTGTGTGTAGGGGTGGGAACTAAGGCCAGAGGTAAATGCTCCCGTGCTCTGTCACCATGTCCCTTTAGCCATCCCAGAAATGACCATCCTGCTCTAGGAAGTGCCTGTCACCATCACAGGTACCGTGAGGTGATTGCTCTGCCTTGGGCCCACTTTTTGCAGCCCCCTTTCCACCATAGAGTACTGGAGAACGTTAGGGCTAAGCATTTAGTTCCATTTGCCCATTTCGCAGATGAGAAAGAGGAGACTAAGAAAGGTGAAGCGACCTATTCAATTTCTTCTCTTTCTCTTCTGCATGTCTTAAAGTTCTCTTTTTTAATTTATATCTCCCAACACTTAAAATTCACAACTACACAAGAAGGCTTTCTTAGTCTTCTTTCTTAAGATCACCGGAGGTCAGTGTGCCCATGTCTCCTGTCCGAAGCAGCTGTGTGTGCAGTTGGTGGTGTGTGAGTGTGGGGGCTGTGTACTGGCTTCTCCCTCCTTCCCGGCTCCCACGCTGATTCCATCACTGGACCCCTGGAGGACAGCAGCAGGCAGGGAGCTTACTGACCTGTGGAAGACCCCTCCACACAGCAGGAAGAAACAAGCCAGGAGAGCTTGTATTTGGTGGTGATGGTGCTGGGGTCTCACAGGCTTTGCTTTTCTCCAATCAACCCCCAAACAAATAAACAAGTCCTGCCTTTTGCATCAACTTCCTGTGGACGGAGTGACCCTAAGTCACCCAGGGAAGGAGTGGGGAGGTTCAGGCCTTATTTACCCCAGAATTAAAAACAACATCCCCTCAAACTGTCCCTCCTCAGTAGCTTGCCTTTTAAGGATGTGAGAAGGAGTTTCTTGGAGTCTAAGCAGACATAATAACCCATTGAGATGTTTAGGTTTCAAGTCTACAACAAAGCATTTTACCCTGCTTACCCAAACCCCACTACAGCCTAGACCCTTTACAAAGACATTCTGTATCTTCTATGGGCAAACTAAAGTTTTGAGTAGACACTTCTCTAATTCTGAAACATTTTTATTTTTAGCTTCAAATTTTTGCTAAAACAAATCAGTTGTTTACTGCCTTCTTCTCCTCATTCCCTGATTTTCTTTCATTCAAAAATTTTGTTACTTTGAATTTTGTATTGATTTGGGTGTTTGGTACAGAAAATTTGTTTGTAGGTTATCTTCAGTCATATACATTTATTTTATTTTGTGAAAAACTGCAGTTTACTGTTTGTTTGTTTGTTTTTTACTTATTGAATATTAACAAAAAATAGCCTAATGTTCTTTGAGGTTTAAACCTTAATAATGTGTTACATCCTAGCCTAGCTTTTGAGATAAGCCCATTGCATTTTCTTCTTGTTGAGTCACATAGCTTTTAGTTAAAAATCTTTCATTTTAAAAAAGATTTTATTTTTTAAGTAATCTCTACACCCAACATGTGGCTCAAACTTACAGCCTCCAGATAAGAGTCACCTGCTCTACCGACCGAGGCGGCCAGGTGCTCCATCATTAAAAATCTTCTGAGGAAACCAGAACTTTTTGATATACTGCACTATTAGCTATTTTATTTGCAACTATTTAGTGCTCGCAGGCTGAAATTGAAGAATGATTTAGGAAATTGGTTCTATCACAATGAGCTCTTAGCATGTACAAAATTACTCAGTCAAGATTCTGGGAAGTGGGGGGCGCCTGGGTGGCGCAGTCGGTTAAGCGTCCGACTTCAGCCAGGTCACGATCTTGCGGTCTGTGAGTTCGAGCCCCGCGTCAGGCTCTGGGCTGATGGCTCAGAGCCTGGAGCCTGTTTCCGATTCTGTGTCTCCCTCTCTCTCTGCCCCTCCCCCGTTCATGCTCTGTCTCTCTCTGTCCCAAAAATAAATAAACATTGAAAAAAAAAAAAAGATTCTGGGAAGTGGGAATGAGGGAGAGTGACAGAGCTGAGAGTTAAGATACTCAGAGTCAAATTTGAACTCAGTCACTAATAGGCTGATGGCATTTGAAGAAGTTATCTTCTGCAAAAGGAACTGGCTAATATTATTTTGTTTTCCAATTGTACTTTGGATTCTCGCATTTAATGATTCTGTATTATAAAGTTAGATACACAGAAAATGTGTAGCTTCAAAATAAACAAAAATGTTTAGCATTAAGACATTGCATTAATACCTATTTCACAGTACATTTTATAGAGGTTGATATTTGGATTTGGATAGGAGAAGATTATCCTAAAGCAGTGTTTCCCTGCCTCTACTTCAGCCATTTACATACAACCATGGGCTTTCTGCCCTGCTTTAATGCCCTATGAATTACCATTTATTTGTTCTTTACAAAAAAAAAATAGTCTCACCTATAATAAGACACATATACATATTTTAAAATGAAAATTTATATCATAGGATTTCTTTTATATTTTTTCCTAATGCAGAGTACAATAAATACAATAATAAATTTAAAACAATGTGTTGTGATCTATGCTCCTAAATCATCTTTACTCCTCTTTAGGAAGCAATGACCTAAGGATGTCTTAAATCTGCTTAATGTGCCAAGTTCTAAACAGATTCTACTTTATATATCAGCGTGACCAAGTACCACTCAACAAATATCACAGAATGAATACAGAAAGAAGAGGTATTCAGTTGAGAAAGAAGTGAACACTAATGATTAGGAAAAATGAACACTAATTTTAGGAAGAAATCAACGCTGATGTCTTGCAATTCAGCTTTGGTATTTAAAGTGGTAATGTATCTTGTAAACCTGTAACTGCAAACTTGTTGATATTGATGAAGTACAAAAGTCCCCATTTTCTAAGACAGCATTTTGAAATATAATCACACAGATTTGGATATTTGTGAGGCCCAAATGTATGGTAATAATAAGCAATTTTGAAAACTATACTTGATTCTACAAAAATTACAATAATTTCTCATAAAAACCTTCAAAACACTGAGATCTGAAACTCTTGAGCGTTATATTCCAGGGAAGGAAAACATAAATGCTTCTACTTCAGACTTTTTCCCCCCAATTTATTCATGCTCAACTCCTCCCTCTTTTGAGATTCCCCCCCCCCCCCACAGGGAACTCAAGGATCAGAAGAATTCCTCCTTAGGCACTATAACCTCCAGATATTACTCCCCAAGTTTGCAAATGACATCTTAGGTCTTTGTTGAAAAGTACACCTGAAAGAACGAAAGTGAACAGAAAGATGTCAAAGCATAGGGTTATTTTTGTTACTATTACATTTTGTCTGGATATTCTTTAGTGTGGTTTAGGGGGTAAAACATTTAATCTTTCTTCACTGGCCAGGCACCCCCCTTTGGAGGCACTTTCTTTCCTGATTTCACATTTGTCTTTTCCTTGTAACACTGCACACTGAATCTGCCGGGCAAGAGGTAATTTACACACAGGTTTTATTTCCTTATGCCTAATCGCGGTTACACATCTCAGCAAACCAAATGCCATTCACTGGAAGCTTTTGTTCTGCCTTGTTTTTTCTCAAACATGGGATTAAGTTAAAATAATAATTTATTGCAACAACATACCACCTGACCATATTAAAAATCAAGGAAAATCAAAACCAAGAGGCATTGCTTAGCACAACCAGAATGCTGAAGAACTTAAAAACCACAAAATTGAAAATGGGTAGTTACGGCTCTTTTAATAACTGTCGTGTTCTTAATCAGTATCCGAGCACCGTGGGGAGTGTGGCTGAGCCTCAAGTGCTCTAGAAACCACTGTTCTGAAGGTCAAACTCAACCGACGTTCAGTGTCCAGCTATACTGTGCACTGCCAATCTTTGCCTCCATGGGACCAAGCACACCCCTGACCTAAGGACCAAATGCCATGGCCAGTTTGTTCCCTGACTTGTTATTCTGTCCCTGGCAGTCACCACTTTTCTTCTTTGAGCATTTAACTCTCTTACTTTTGTACTTTTGCATTTCTATGATAGTTGGCCAGCACCCTTTTTTTTTTTAATTTTTAAAAAAAAATTTTTTTTTTAATATATTTTTTTTCAACGTTTATTTATTTTTGGGACAGAGAGAGACAGAGCATGAACGGGGGAGGGGCAGAGAGAGAGGGAGACACAGAACCAGAAGCAGGCTCCAGGCTCTGGGCCATCAGCCCAGAGCCCGACACGGGGCTCGAACTCACGGACCGTGAGATCGTGACCTGAGCTGAAGTCGGACACTTAACCGACTGAGCCACCCAGGCGCCCCGGCCAGCACCCTTTTTAACCCTGAACTAATTTAGACCAAAAAGTATTATGTGTTTTCGGATACTCTTACTCATTCAATGCTTAGGGCTTGTTTGTTCGAGACCCTCAGCCAATGAGCCTTCCTCGGTGCTTTTAGCTCTTTACCCCAGGAGGGGATAGTTAAAATTTGTTTCAAAATTCTCTTCTTTTATTTGCTTTTTCCTTTCCTATGAGTCTGTAATTTAGTTCTGCTGACACAGTTGGTTAACCCCATACTGGGGAGCTGATTAAAAACACTTTCTAAAAATGTCTGTTCCTGTTACTGGTATTAATCAGCATTTTTTTTTTTTTTTTTGGCCTATCCCTTTCTTTTGACTTGTTTATCAAAATCTTTCCACCCCAATAATTCTAAGTGGGCATAGTTAAAATGCTACATACCCAGTTCTTTCTAGGATGAGCGACTTCTACTTCCCCTGTCTCTGATGTACCTGCTATACTGGAACGACTCCAGACAGCAATTCGTGGTCTTAGAGATTCTATCAAGCTGTATATGTGCCAGAGCAAAGGTGAGCAATAATCAGATCTGTTCCCATCCCTGTGCTTAGAGGACCATTCAGTTACACAACAGATCCCCCTCTTGAGGAATACGTTCTTGAAAAATCTGAGTCGTTGTCATAGCTATGCTGAGGGAGGCTACCCAGGGTCCCTTTACCCAGGCTACTTTATCCACTCTGGTTAACCTAGATACCAAGGCCAGCCCCACTGTCCTACCCCCGTTCTTGTGGAAACTTTCAAGAAGACACGAGGTCCAAAACAGTTTCAGACTTGCTTTTCTCATTGTCTGCTTTTCTCATTGTCACTGACATTTTTTGGATAGTGATAAAAAGGCAAGTCTGTTGCAAATTTCATAAATCAGTTCCTTCTCTCTGTTCTACTGTCAGGTTGCCCTTCTCACTAATGTCACCATATGTCACTGCTTGTCCCAGCCAATCTCAGGTTGATGGAAAGTGTTTGACTAACTTTTGGGTCCCATTGCCTATCATTGTGAGACTGAGCGAACGTTTTGGTTTTATACTGCTCCGTTTAGAACTGTGCTATTCAGGTAAAGTTCACGATATGTCCTAAACTAGTCTTTGATATTGAGGGATAAAACTGAGAATTTAATTTTTGTTCCTACTTAAGAAACTATTTTGTAGTTTGCAAAGCATGCCCCACCCCCAGGCCTAGTATCTTACTTTGCTCTCCCAAACCTTGTGACATTGCATTATCATCTCCATTTCACAGAGGAAGTTGAAAGTCACACAACTGTTCAGGATCAAAGGCTATATACCGAGTTATGCTATCACTCTGGAAAAATATCTTTGTAACTGCATCATTTTGTTATGCTAAATATTGGGGGGGAGGCTTCAGAAAAAGTGAGAAAGGATTTTTTTTTGCTTGAAGTTTTTAGTTCTCTTTCTTTCCTATCATCTGCTGGAAGATTAAAAATATTGAAACTCCTGGAATACATCCTCCAAATTTTCACCATTTCCAGTGTCCAGACATTTTGAACTGTTTAACCATGTTGAATATGAAATTTTTGCTCTATTTCAAACTTATTTTTTATTGCACAAATATCTCTTTTTGCATAATTTTGTTGCACACATATCTGTTTTTGAAAAATACTCGAAATCATATATAGAATACAAGTTACTAAACAGAATTGTTATAATTCTTTCCTTCTACAAATATATTTGTTTTATTTTGTAGTTGATGTGTCTTTTTTGCCTTAAAGACTATACTGTATATAAGTCAATTTATGACATATTACAGCATGGTTTTCAAGGAGATAGCATTTCAAACTTTCCATTTAAAGAGAAAGAAGAAAACTGCTTTCAGGAAATATTAGTTAACCGGCAGGAGTCCTTTTCAGAGCACAGTTACCATGGGATTGAGAAGTATTTGCTAATTATAACAGTGCACTAATTATCTGCTTTTACATCTCATCTTTCTGTCTTTCTGTCTAAATTCACTTCTAATTATATGGTACCCTTTTTGCATATGACACATCTAAAAGTATTGCTTTTATCAGATATGAATTCTTTTCCTTGGAAATATTAAAGACATAGTTTCACTTCCAAAATATTTTCTCCTACAATGTAGTGAAATCTTTTGATCGTGGGTTGAATAATCTGTCATGTTGAGGGGAGGGAGGGACCAAGATTTCAATATTAGACATTTTGTATCTTCCAAAAGAGAATAGAAGAAATGATCAGCCTTGTCACAGTCTCTATTTTTCCGGTGCAGTTAAGCAGAAATAGCCACATCACCCACTCTTCCTCATCACCATCATTGCCATTATATTTTATTAATATTCAGAATTTAAAATATGGTAATTGATGGAAAGATATTTTAAATACAGTATAATAAAGGAAAGGTCACTGGGTCACCAGGACTTATTTCTGTGGGATTACTGTGTCATCCAAACTGTAGAGGCAGGCTTCAAACAAAAGCAACAACAACAACAGCAACAAATGTCGATTTCAGTTCCTATATTCTGATTCCCTCTGGACTTGTTGAGCAAATAGAAACAAGGGTTCACTTGATGTGCCAAGAAAGTGAGTCTCGCTCATCCCCCCCCAAAGCAGGACTTTAGCCAGGGAAAATTACAGAATCGGGGGTCTATATCTTTAGGATACCTCAGGTTTGATTCCCAAACACAGGCTCATGTGACAGCTATTAGTCTGACTCACTCGTGGCTATACACTTCCTCTAACTCCACTCCTGATCACACTTTATTGATTATGAACTTTAATGCATACATATTCATTTTAATGTTTATTTGTTTTTAAAGAAAGCTTAGAGAATAATTTATAAGCTTTTAAAGAAACATCTGATAGAGTACTTGAAGCTTCTGCAAACATAAACAAAGTCTGCTCTACACGATTTAAGGCACATAGATATGTGCATCAAGCACTTTTAGATCTTGGACTCCAGAGGGGTAGAAGGGGATTCAGTGGTAGGGGTCTGGGTGGAGCACAAGAGGAAGCATTTATCGAGGGCCTTCTCTATGCCAGGCAATGGGATAGATGCTTTTACATACATTATTTCATTTTGGTAGCACCCAGCCCATTGAGGGTTGTTATAAGAATCCAGTTAGAACTTTAGAGTTTGATACATTCTTTTTTCGCTGAGTCGCTGAGTCGCAACTGAGCTGAAAAGTTGGATCTTCTGCCATCAGTCTCACTTTTATGCCAGACCACAGAATCATTTACATCCATTCAACTCAAGATGCTCAACTGCCTAGCAAACTAATGGTGCAGTCAGGGCCTTAGGGACCATGTGGGGCATTCTCTGCAACTACAGACATCTCAGCGATGGTAGAGCCTCTTCACTATTTGGCCAGGGACCCCTTTCCATCCTTTCCATCCCCTTGGGCCTGAGCCTCCTCATCTGGACATCAAGAGGACTTGACTCTATTTTTGATATACCTCCCAGCCCCAGTGATTTGTGAATTTCATATTTGATTCTGCTGATGCCAAATGTTTACAGCTGAAATGGGGAGGACAAACTAATTATACACAGAACTTTCCCAACTAAAATCTCAGGGGGTCAAGAGAAATGACTTAAATGTTTTCTGACTCTGACAATCAGAAATGCAATCTTTGTGGGCAACAATAGGACACACTGAGAAAAAAAAAATGTTTTAAAACCATTTTAGCTATAATACGTTATAGAAGAGAAAAGCTTCCAAAAGGGTGGAAAAACAGTTCTCATATCAAGCCACTGCAGATTGGGGTTCTTTTTTCACTGCTTACTGTGTGCTTTGGAATAGGAAAACAGTCCTCTCTGGGCTCCATAAAATAGCATTAATACCATCTCCTTTAAAATGGTGTTCTGATGTTTAATCAATGTTCATAAATCTCTTCAAGATCCTTGCATGTTAATTGTGACATTAACTACAAAGTATTATTCTTACAATGGGGTAATTTTATCCAATTAAATCTCCTCTGAGCTACCACCTGGGTAGGAAACATTGTTATTACTTTGCAAATTACTTTGTACTAAGGTTCCTTATGTTCCCTAACTATGAGCAAAAGTCCCATCAGAAGGTGTAGAATATTTAATATTTGCAACATTGACTTTGATGGGACATTACAGCAAAGAACAATATGCTCCAGTGCTATACTAGGGGCAGGGCAGAAGGACCTAAATCTCTCCAAGGATGCATCTTACACAGTCCAATTCACCATTCTTGGAGCAGCTGTGTAATTAATAACTGGACACAGCATATCATTAGTTTGAATGGGATCACAGGAGACTTTCAGTTTTAAGCTAGGAGTCAACCTAGTGTTTTAGATTTGCCCCACTTTCTAGAGACTGGAACCTCAGGTACAGTTGGTAGTGTTTGCTTTTTAAAATGTAGCCAGTCCTTCAAAGACAATTGCCAACCATGGAATTGACAGTGTATTTAGCAAGCGCTAGAAATTACCTGTCATGTATTATTTTTTATTTTTAAAGATTTTATTTTTTAAGTAATCTCTCCACCAAATGTGGGACTTGAACTTACATGTGCCACCAACTGAGCCAGCCAGGTGCCCCTACCTGTCATGTGTTAAATGAATCAGTCTAGACACTTCTTTTCATTAATTAATGCATTTACCCAATAAATTATATATTGATTACCCATGTGCCAGGATCTTGATTAAACATGATCTTGAGAGACACAGGAGGGTGAGAATCTTGTGGAACTCTCTGATCAGTAGTAGTTGCCTTCATGGCAGTTCATGTGTCACTTTAGCTGCTGGTTTTATTTTGAAAGTTGCTCTAGAAACGTATATTGTCACACTGAGTGAAAATGACTCCCTACCCTCACCTCAATCCACAGCTGGGGTCAATTCATCAAGCATTCCATGAACTTTCATTACATTCAAGGATAAAAGAGACATTTATGATAATTAACATAGAAAATGAGAAAAGAATGGCTCATATTTTAGGCCACAAATTTTTGAAGTTTATAAGGCAAGTGGAATGAGAGAATTCCATCATTTTTAGTGTAGGCAACTGCTTAGATAGTTTTTTCAGTAACAACGTTCTCCTTTTCTTTCCCCTTCTGATCATGTCAAAATTGTAGTGACTATTTAAAGATTGGATAAGCACACCAGCAACTTAAATATTAAATTATCAAAATGGTTCTAAGAAATAAATGTTACAGAGAAAGGAAAAACATCTCCAATGCCACCATTCAAACATGCCCCATAGCACTTTATTTCTTCAGATGTATGTTTTTATACAATTATGCGCTTTTGCTTTGCAATGTATTGTATATTTTTTTCAAATAATTACATGCATTTTATATCTGTTTCTAATGTCTATTTAATGTTATAAAGCCTAGGTATATCATAATTTAGTTAGGTGTCCCCTATTTTTGGATATTTAGTTTGTCTCTAATGTTTTCCCCCCATGATTTTAAATTAAGCTGCAGGGCATATTGTGTGTATGGAGATTTCTCTATATTTTTAAGACAGATATCTGGAAGTTGGAATTCTAGGTCTTTAAAAGATATTAAATTTTTTATGGCTTTAAAGATTTTTTTTTGCTGAATTACCTGTCAGCACTGGATACAATGATTTAGATATCCCCCCTACAAAAATTTGTAGGTAAAAATGAACCCTTATTTTTTTAAATTACATTTTTTATTATATGCATATTTTAACCAGTAAGTATTTTGCAGTTCCTTTCCTTCCTTTTTGAGTTGTCTGTTTACTTTCTTTGTGAATTTCTCTATTAGGGATATTGAAGCTTTGAAAATTCAGGATCCTTTTTCTTATCTCAAGGAATACATGAAGCCAACATATATGATGATGTTTAAAATATTTGTAAAAGTAAAAAGCAAAACTGAAAATAGATTTATCATAATTATGTGCATGTTTGAGTATATCTGGGGGGGAAATCAACAGAAATATATAACTATATTAATTGTGGTTATAAAATGATCAATAATATTTACTTTTTTCTACTTTTCTATGTATTCAAGTTTTCTAAAGTGTATGCATACTATGTTTCTTAAATCAGAAAAAGCTGTTATTTGGAGGTATGTCTATTTTCTCTCAACTCAATTTCTTTTTCACTCGGATAATTTTAGGAGCTCAAGTTTCATTGAAACCGGTGGGAATATGCAAGTTTGGAAGCTGTGGACAGATGAAAAAGTACTTTCTGGAAGATCCTTTCCTTTGTGAAACCAGAAATCCCTAAAAACACGATTGGAAATAGAGACCAGATCAGTTCCTCTGAGTGGGTGAGGGATATTCAAAGTGGGTTTTCTGGGGCTGAACCATGTGGACAAAACGCTACTCAGGCGCTGCTCTGTCATTTTCTAGGCTGTCCTGAGGTGTTGCCCTGTGAGGTCTGTGTGTTATCTCTGCCTGAATTTTTATAGTGATAAGTTATCATGGGCGAAAAGGATACACAAACATATACTTAGAAGTCAATTTTTTAAAAGTTTGTCCTTGATTTAAAACATTCTTTTTTGGAGGAGATATTTGCAAATGACATTTCTGATAAAGGGTTAGTATCTAAAATCTGTAAAGAACTTATCACACTCAACACCCAAAAAACAAATAACCCAGTTACAAAATGGGGCAGAAGACACGAATAGAAATAGACTCTATTCCAAAGAAGACATCCAGACTGCTAACAGACACATGAAAAGATGTTCAACGTCACTCAACATTAGGGAAATACAAATCAAAACCATGATGAGACATCACCTCATACTTGTCAGAATGGCTAAAATTAACACAAGAAACAACAGGCGTTGGTGAGGATGCAGAGAAAGGGGAACGCTCTTGCAGCGTTGGTGGGAATGCAAACTGGTGCAGCCACTCTGGAGAACAGTAAGAAGATTCCTCAAAAAACTAAAAACAGAACTACCCTATAACCCAGCAATTGCACTACTAGGTATTTACCCAAAGGATACAAAAAATACATATTCAAAGGGTGCATGCACCCCAATGTTTATAGCAGTATTATCAACAATAGCCAAACTATGGACAGAGCCCAAGTGTCCACTGACTGATGGATGGATAAAGAATACACACACACACACACACACACACACACACAATGGAATATTACTCAGCCATCAAAGAATGAAAGCTTGCCATTTGCAATGATGTAGACAGAGCTAGAATGTATTATGCTAAGTAAAAGAAGTCAATCAGAGAAAGACAAATACCATATGATTTCACTCATATGTGGAATTTAAGAAACAAAACAGATGAACATATGAAAAGGGGTAAAAGAGGAGAGGGAAACAAATCATAAGAAACTCTTAATGATAGAGAACAAACTGAGGATTGATGGAGGGAGTTGGGTGGGAGATGGGCTAGATGGCTGATAGGCATTAAGGAGGGCACTTGTTATGATGAGTACTGGGTCTTGTATGTAAGTGATGAATCACTGAATTCTACTCCTGAAACAAATATTGCACTGTATGTCAACTAGAATTTAACTAAAAATTAGAACCAAAACCAAAACAACAAATGAAAAAAACATCCTTTTTTCTATATTTGGTAAACTTGAATAAAGAAATCTATTGTGTGCAAAAGAATAAGTGGAAAAGCCTTCAAATTTCTTTCTTGGTTAGTTAGAGTAACAGCAGAAGCCTGATCATCCTGACCCCCCACTCTCAGTAGGTACCCAACCTTACCTGACAGTGCTACACTGATTACAGAGAAATATCGGAGAGGAATTAAAACAACCTCTGAGATATTGAGCTAAAAAAGTCTCAGTAAAGTATGATATCCAAGAATGTTGCAGAGGTATATATTTTAAAAATCCCTCTAAATCTCCAGGCTAGCCCCAAAATGATAAGAATTCCACAGAAATAATAAATTCATTATTTCTCATTAGTGCAGGTATTTGGTCCTCTACATTTAGGAGTTAGGTCTCCATGACAGCATACATACATATGTTAATCGGGATTTTGTCTTCCTCTCAGGGTAATATTCCTGGATTAGGTAAAGGGAAAGGGCTCCCTTTGTTCTTTGGGTGTGCAGTTCCTACAAACTTGAGTGAAGGAGGGCATGTTGGGGTTTAGGGGACTGATGAATAACAACACTCTTGCTCACCCCCAAAACCCTGGGTGAGGAACAAATGAGAAAGTGTGTGCCTAAACTGGCATCCTTAGGACTTCCAGAGGGAAGTTGGCAGGGTATTTACAAGATGATAATTCTCTTCTTCCAAAACTTGAAAACAAACAGCAGCAAAGCTGTTGGAGTTCTGCAGCACTCCTTAAACAATTCTTGATAAAGTTTGCAAAGGCAAAAGATACTGGGAATCTTATTTTTATGTTTATTTATTTATTTTGAGAGAGAGAGAGAGAGAGAGCATGAATGGGGGGAGAAGCAGAGAGAGAGGGAAAGAGAGAATCCCAAGCAGGCTCCACACTGTCAGCTTGGAGCCCAACCTGGGGCTCCATCCAACAAACCATGAGGTCATGACCTGAGCTGAAATCAAGAGTCAGACACTTAACTGATTGAGCCACCCAGTTGCCCCAATACTGGGAATCTTAAAACACAGATCCTATCTTACTCCTCTGGATCCAGTACTATAGGGAACATGAAAAGGTGTATTTTTCAAAAACTCACCTTGTGCCCTTAACTTGTAAGGAAGTGGAATATGTGTAGTCAGCCAAGGGGAGACCATCTGAACAGCTCCTTCTAGAGTGTAAGTTCCATGGGTAGTGGGTGACTCACTCAAAATGGGAAGAATCACCAGGAGTAACAACTGTGCCTTTATCTGTTTGGGAGGAAGATGGGAAATAGCCCAGAGCAGGGTCACTCAGAGGTAGTGGGTTCCAAACACAAGCTGGGATTTTACATGAAGAAAAGAAGAAAGCAGTAAGACAAAGACTTTTCAAGGTATAATGGCCCAAGAGAATAGCACAGTCAAAGCCCTTGCAAGTTTCTTCTGATCTCTACTGTAGATTAAGATTGTCAGTTTTAAATTCCTGAAGTTTTGCCTATTTAAACATCTATCCCTTATACTTCGGTCTCCAGGGATGAGAGAGGAATGGTAGCAAGTCTTGGGAGTGGGGAGGTGGGGAGGATGAGGCTGGGGAAGATATTTGAATGCTGTTTCTTTCTGAAGATTAGATGTCTGCTGTTCCCTGAATTGGGAGAAAAACCTAAAAATCCATGACTATGCTGCAAATGAAGAGGCTAAACTAATTAGGGGAATAAATCCAAGTAGGGAGATTTAAAACATTATAAGAAGGAGAAGGAGGAGAAGGAGGAGAAAAAAGGAGGAAGAGGAGGAGGAGGAGGAGGAGGAGGAGGAGGAGAAAGAGGAGGAGACGGAGAAGAAGAAGAAGAAAACAGAATCACTCCACTAATTATAGCTGATTCAGCCTCTGGCCAGCTCACTATCTCCCCTTACATGATAGAAATTCAGAGTCTAGAACAGAAACTCTCAACATATAGACTTCAAAGAGAATCTACAAACGGGGCCCAGATGAGGAGGCATAGGGAGTCACTGAGAATTCATGCACACAGTATCCAGACCAGAGAAAGTTTGTGTGGATCTACAGCCATCAAATGAAAAGGAAAGAGCCAGCATCTATTAAAAATACCATAAGACAAAAAGGAAGAAAGAGAGAGAAATGATAGGGTAATGATACCAAAATCCAGTATGAAGAAAGATATGCCACAGGAAATGAAAAATATTTTTGTTTGCAAATGCTAGGCACAGTCAAATTAACTAAAGGGAATATTAACTTTTGAAACAAGTCATCAAAGTGTTTAAACTCAAAAGAGTTTAAAAAGAAAATTGAAGGGGTGCCTGCGTGTCTCAGTTGGTTGACGTCTGACTCCTGATTTCAGCTCAGGTCTTGATCTCAGGGTTGTGAGTTCAAGCCCCCATTGGGCTCTGTGCTGGGCATGAAGCCTACTTTAAAAAAAACTGAAGAGTAACTAAAATAATAGAGACAATTATGAAGAAAAATCTTGAAATTCTACTGGAAGAAGATAAAAAGAAGACTTAAATACATGGGAGGGCATATCTGTTTCCCAGACAGGAAGACTAAAGACATTTACTGTCACTAAATTATTCCATAAACTCAACAAAATCCATGAGTATGGTATTCAACAGGATTTGTAGGCATAAGCAAGTAAGAATATTCAGAAATAGTTGTAAAAGGGAAAAAAATGGTGTTGGTCTTGCCGGCAACAGCAGCTAATATGGTATTTGTCTTTCTCTGTCTTATTTCACTTAGTATAATGCCCAGTAGGTCCATCCATGTTGCTGCAAATGTCAAGATCTCATTCCTTTTAATAGCTGAGTAAAATTCCATTGTGCGTGCGTGTGTGTGTGTGTGTGTGTGTGTGTGCACCACATTTTCTTTACCCATTCGTCCATAGATGGACAGTTAGGCTGGTTCATATCTTGGCAATTGTATATAATGCTGCAGTAAACATAGGGGTGCATAAATATTTTTGAATTAGAGTTTTTGTTTCCTCTGAGTAAATATTCAGTAGTGGAATTGCTGATTGTATGGTATTTCTAATTTATGGAGGAACCTCCACACTGTTTTCCACAGTGGTTGCACTTATTTGATATAGTTTTAAGGTGAGATTTTCAACACAAAAATGTCTGTAAAACAGAATGTAAATGTCTTACATTTTCAAAAAAGGAATCAAAACCACTTTAAATTGGAAAAAAAAGATACTATGTTTAAGACCATTCCTCCTTTACAAATCTTTATTTCCTTGTAATGTGAACATGATATATTTTTCTATGAAGTTTTCTGTATTCTACAGAAGGAAATTTGAATTATTGGAATTACATTTTTCACTCCGCTGGGTATTGTTTGCTTAGCAAGGGGGAAAAATGAGGAGATAAAGACAGTGCAAATTCATTAAATTCAGTTTCTAATCTTGTTATTATCATTACTTAAGTTATCTTTTTCTGTTGATGACCTCTTTAACCAGAAACCTAAGAACATAATTTCTGTTGTTAAAATTCTAAAAGGTTCTCAAAAACAAGAAGAAAAAATCCCAACGTTACTAGCTATCTCAAATCATCTTTTGGAATTTTTTTTACTTATTCAGGATCTATTTCTTTAGGCTTAAAAATCTTATTCAAATGGAACAATTTTGGAGGAGGTTAGACATCTATGGATTGGAACAATTCTCCTGTAGTGAATGAACAGCAGCGTACTCAATTCCCTCTATTAAGGTTTTCCTAGAAGTGAGTGATTCCTGTCTACTTTCCATACCACCTGCCATGCCCCCCTTCCATATCCATTTTGCTGTCTATGAGCTAAGGCTTAACCTTGGTTCCACCTGACCTGGGACAGCCAGGAGCTATTGGAATCTTTTTGTTCAGAACACAGGCTATAACACAGGATTTGGAAGAGTAGCAAAAAGAGGCACAGGAGGAGAGGAAGAGAAATCCTTCCCACCATGAAAAGCAAAAACTAACTTGGAATTTTTATAATTTCTATATGGAAACCAGATAGGAAAGAAACGGAGAAACATGAGATCATAGAATTATAAAGCTAGAATAGCATCTCAAAGGCTATCTCGTGCAGGTTAATCCTCTTACTTATGAATAAGGAAACTGAACCCCCCAAGAGTTGACTTGCCCAAGGGACCATATATTTGGATACTAGCTAAAACAGAAGTACTGATTTTTTTAAAAAAAATTAAAGTTTATTTATTTATTTATTTTGAGAGAGAGCGAGCGAGCATGAGCAGAGGAGAGGCGGAGAGAGGGAGAGAGAGAATCCCAAGCAGCCTCCACACTGTCAGTGCAGAGCCTGGTACGGGGCTCGAACTCACAAACTGTGAAGTCATGACCTCAGCTGAAATCAAGAATTGGATGCTTAACCAACTGAGCTACCCAGGTGCCTCCAGAAGTACTGATTTTTTTTTTAAAAAGTTGGCTCTCTTCTTCTGTGAAGAATAAGAAACAGTAAGTTAGAAGAAGTGGAGATCATTCTTAGGCAATTAGAATGGAAAAAGAGAATTCTGAAGCAATTCACATGTTTTTTTTTTTTTTTTTTTGTCCCTTTAAAAAAAAAAAAATTATGACTCTCTGAAGACCTTGATGGTAACAGGATAGAAATAGAATATAGTAAAACCAAAGCATGGGAGAAGGGTAAGGAAACTGTTTGGGAAGGTCAGTCCTCCTTCCCCCTTCTCTATCAGTCTCTATATTGTGTACACACTTTTGCAACCATCAATCCCCATACTGCCTCACCCCAATCATACAGGGGAGGCTTGCATGGGGAGTGGGCCCTAGATTGTACAATCAGGCAGATTTCTGTGCATCCCAGCCTAATTTATGACTTCTCAATCTATTTAAAACAATCTGGGGATGCCTTAATTTACATATATTACATAAAATGCACTATTAGGAGCATGGAATGACACAGTCATACTGTGTAAGTTAGTCCCAGTTCTTCCATGCATCAACTGCGTGACATCACTCAAGCTACTAAAACTCTGTGGCTCAGTTTCCTCATTTGTTAAATGGAGATGATCACAGTTGTAGCCACCACATAGGCTTGTTAGTAAGCATGCAATAATGATCACACTGAGTGTGTGAAATGACCCCTAAGGTGAGTTAGAAGGCTCCCTGTAGGCGAAGCAGTGAGAAGGCTAAGGTGAGACGCTTTGGTTCAGCCTCCTTTCTCCGAATTCTACTTCATTTATTATCATTCAAAACTGACTCTCTGAGTGAGAAGATGGACTGGCTCACACAGCAGCCAGCATCCTGTAAAGTGCCCTGGACGTAGCCAGGAAACACTATTTCCAGTTCCAACTAAGTTGCTGGATAGCCCTGAGCAACCTTCTTGAACTTCCTCGTTTTCACTCCATTTGCCTTCATTTGTCAAACGGCCATATGGAATAACACCCACCTTATGGACAATCCCATGGAAGGGCAAAAATTAGCCAGTATATGATGATTTATAGAAACGAAGTTAAGATTACTATCCTATGAGATAGTTCACTGATTCTTAGTTTTGACTACCCCATGGGAACAAAAGAACTTGAAAACAGGAGCATATGAAAACAAGAGCTTTTCCTGAGGTTACCTGATGATACTCAGCCAGCTGTTTGAGGAAGAAAAAGGTGGAAGAAAGACAGCATCCTCAGTGTCTGATCATCTATATACACCTGTCCTTGAAGGTAACACTTAAAAAAAAAAAAAAAAAACAGCTTTACTGGTATATATTAGCATACAAAACCATTACCACAATCAAGAGAATGAATATATCCACCACCCTCAGAAGTCCCCTATCTCTTTGAAATTCCTTCTTGACTCCAGGGAAGTGCTGATCTACTTTGTGTTGCTATATATTAGCTTGCAATTTCTAAAATTTTATATAAATGGAATCAGATTTTATGTATTACTTTTTTAAGTTGTTTTTTTCTTTAATGTTTATTTATTTTTGAGAGAGAGAGTGACAGAGCATGAATGGGAGAGGGGCAGAGAGAGAGGGAGACACAGAATCCAAAGCAGGCTTCAGGCTCTGAGCTGTCAGCACAGAGTCCAACACGGGGCTCGAGCTCACTAACCATAAGATCGTGACCTGAGCTGAAGTTGGACATTTAACTGACTGAGCCACCCAGGTGCCCCTATGTATTAGTTTTTTGTCTGGCTTCTTTCGTAAAGTATAATTACATTAAGACTCATCCACGTTGTGTATATCTATCAGTAATTTACTCTTTTTTCAAAACAGTGTTCCTATTTTGTTAAGCCATTTTGTTTATCCATTCGCCTATTGATGTTTATTTGAGTTATTTCCAGTTTTTGGTTATTATAAATAAAACTGCCATAAACACTTGTGTAAACGTCTTTTTATGGACATATGTTTTTATTTCTCTTGGGTAAATACCAAGAAGTGGAATGGTTGAGTCACATGATAGATGTATGTTTAACTGTTTAAGAAACAGTCCAACTCTTTTCCTAAGAGGTTGTACCATTTTACCTTTCTACCAGAAGACTATGAGAGCTCAGGCTTCTCCAGATCCTAGCCAATACTTGGTATGGTCAATCTTTTTAACTTTAGTCATTCTAGTAGATCATAGTGATAACTCATTGTGGTTTTAATTTGCATTTCCATAATAATTAAAGATATTGAACCTCCATGTATTTGTGCCCTTCCCAGATTTTTTCTTGTGGTTGATCTAGTTTCATAGCATTGTGGTAAAAAAAGACATATGGTAGGTCTGATCTTTTTGAATTTGTCGAGACTTGTTTTGTGGCTTATTAAGTGATCTATTCTGGACAATGTTCTTGAAAAGAATGTGTATTCTGCTGTTTTAGGATGGAATGTTCTTAATATATCTGTTAAATCCATCTGGTCCAGTGTGCTGTTCAAAGCCTCTGTTTCCTTGTTGATTTTCTCTTTGGGTGATCTATCCATTGATATAAGTGGGGTGTTGAAGTCTCCTACTATTATTGTATTATTAATGATTCGTTCTTTTATGTTTGTTATTAACTGCTTCATGTACATGGGTGCTTTCATGTTGGGTGCATAAATATTTACAATTGTTATAGCTTTTAGTTGGATTGTCCCCTTTATGATTATATAGTGTCCTTCTTTGTCTCTTGTTACAGTCTTTGTTTTAAAGTCTATCTTGTCTAATATAAGCATTGCTACCCTGGCTCTTGTTTCACATCCATTTGCATGATGAATGATTCTTCATCCCTCACTTTGAATCTGCAGGTGTCTTTAGGTCTGAAACGAGTCTCTTGGAGGCAGCATATAGATGTGTCTTGCTTTTTTATTCATTCTGTCACCCTATGCCTTTTGATTAGAGCATTTAGTGCATTTACACTCAAAGTAATTATTGATACATATGTACTTACTGTAATTTTGTTACTTGCTTTGTCGTTCTGTGGTTGTTTTCGTAGTTCTCTAATCCTTTCTTCTCTTGCTCTCTTCTCTCATGGTTTGCTGACTTTATTTAGTGATATACTTGGATTTCTTTCTCTTTATTCTTTGCATATCCATCACTGGTTTTTGATTTGTAGCTACCATTAGGTTTGTCTTTTCTGTGCTTATTGGTTCTTTGCGTATCTTGACTAGAAAATGTCTACTCAAGTCCTTTGTCTATTTTTAAATTGATTTATTATTTTTTTAATGTTTTTATTTTATTTTTGAGAGACAGAGCTCAAACAAGCAGGGGAGGGGCAGAGAGAGGAAGACAGAGGATCTGAAGTGGGCTCCACGCTGGCAGCAGAGAGGGGGTGAGATCATGACATGAGCCGAAGTTGGATGCTTAACCTACTGAGCCACCCAGGCGCCCCCAGCTTAATTTTTTACTGAGGTTTAAGATTTCTTTATACATTCCAGACATAAATTTCTTGTCAGATATATGATTTGCAATTATTTTCTACCACTCTGTGGTTGTTTTTTCATTTCCTCATTCAAAAGTTTTATAATTTTGATGAAATCTAATTTATCTTTTTTTCTTTTGTTGCTTATGCTATTCGCATCATATCTAAGAAAATACCTCCTAATCCAAGGTTACAAAGATGTTTCTTCTAAGACTCATATAGTTTTAGATTTTACATTTAGGTTTATGGTCTATTTTAAGTCGATTTTTGTATATGTGTATATGATATATGGATTAAAGTTCTAGCACCATTTGTTGAAAAGATTATTCTTTCTCCACTGAACGGCCTTTGTACCTTGTCAAAAATCAGTTGTCCATGTATGTGTGGATCTCTTTATGAGCTCTCTATTCTGTTTCGTCGATCCATTTATCTGTCTTGATTTCTGCAGTTTTATAAGAAGCCTTGAAATTGAGTAGTGTTAGCCCTCCAACTTTGTTCTTTTCCAAAACTGTTTTGGCTGCTCTAGGTATTTTGCATTTCCATATGAATTTTAGAATCAGTTTGTCAGTTTCTATCAAAAAGCCTGTTGAGATTTTGACAGAGATCATGCTGAATGTATAGATCAATTTGGAGAGAAGTGACATCTTAACAATCATGCGTTTTCTGAGCCATGAATACAGCGTATCTCTTAATTTATTTACGTCCTCTTTAATTTATCTCAGCAGTATTTTATAGTTCCAGTGATGGTGCTTCTATATCTCTTGTTCAGTTTATCTCTGAGTACTTTACATTTTTTGTCTTCATAAAATAGAAATTAGGTTTTAGAACCATTTTAGAGTAACAGAAGAATTGAAAAGATGGTCCAGAGTGTTTCCCTATATCCCACACCCAGTTTCCCCTATGTTAACACCTTACACTAGTAGACTACGTTTGTTACAATTAATGAACCAGTGTGGACAGAGTATTATTAACTCAAGTCCATACTTCATATTACTTTAGGTTTTGTTTGTTTGTTTGTTTAGTGTCTTTCTGTTCCAGGATCCTACCCAGGAGACCATATTATATTTACTTGTCTCATCTCCTTAGGCTCTTCCTGACTGTGATAGTTCCTCAGACTTTCCTTGTTTTTGATCACCTTGACAGTTAGGAGGAGTACTGGCCAGATATTTTACAGAATGCCCTTGGGGATTTGTCTGATGGTGTTCTCACGATTAGGCTGGGGTTATGTGTTTTGGGGGGGAAGACCATAGAGGTAAAGTTCCATTTCACATATAATATCAAGGGTATATACTATCCACATGATTCGTTACTCTTGATGCGGACCCTGATCACCTGGCCACGGCAGAGTGTATCAGGTTTCATCACTGTAAAGTTACGAGTCTTTCCTCCCTTTCCATACAGTACTCTTTGGAAAGAAGACACTATGCATAAGCCAGACTTAAGGTGCAGGGGGTTATGCCCCCTGACCTTGAGGGTAGAATGCTGACATAAATTATTTGGAATTCTTCTTTTTTAAAAAAGGTTTATTTATTTTGAGATAGAGTGAGAACAGGAACAGGGGAGACAGGCAGAGGGGGGGGAGAGAGACAGGGAGGGAGAGAGAGAGGGGAGACAAGTGGGGGAGAGAGAGGGAGAGAGAGAGGAAGGGAGGTGAGTGGGGAGAGAGAGAGAGAGAGAGAGAGAGAGAGAATATCACAAGCAGGCTCCATGGTCAGCTCAGAGCCTGTGAGATCATGACCTGGGCCAAATCAAGAGCTGGATGTTGAACTGACTGGAATGAGCCACCCAGGTGCCCCTATTTGGAATTCTTCTGCATGGGGATTTGTTTCTTCTTTCCCATTTTTTTATTGAAACATCTATTTACATTAGGATGTACTCAAGGGTATTTACTTTATACTTTGAATTAAAATCCAATACTATTTTTGTTGGTCAAGTTGTTCCAGCTTTGGCTATTCAGAAATCTTTCAGTTGGCTACTGTATCTCTTTGACATACTTCTATCAACGTGTGTGTGTGTGTGTGTGTGTGTGTGTGTGTGTGTGTATTGCTTTATGGTATTATAAGACGCTCCAGAATCATCTTGTCTATATCCTGTGCCCAACCCAGAATCAGCCATTTCTCCAAGGAGCCATGGGTCCTTTTATTAAGAAATGGCATCAGAAACTAAGATCAACGTGGGCACTAAATGTAGTTGTTGTTACTGGGGTGTTCCCGTTACTGCTTCCAGGCCTTCTCAGCTGAAGAAAATATTGTGCATACATTCACTTGTGTATACAACCTGCATACATTTATATATGTAGCCCTATGATCTACATAAAGCTAAACATAATTCATATTGATATTTCAAACTATAATCCATTACCACTTGGACCTCTCTAGGCTGCTCCCTTGATTATCTGTAAATTCTCACTCCACAGTGAGAAACCAAATCCCACTGCCCATTTACTCATAGTTCACTTCCAGTGCACATGTACAGCAATACCAGAATTGTTAACTGTACCTCTACTAGAAATGCCTTCATCAACTAGAGTGCACTGCTTATGTGCGGTTTCTTTTGCTTTTAGCTTTACACACTCACTCCTTTCCAAAGTTGCTTAGGTTAGCACCTTTCACCCATTTCCTTCAGTGAGGTCCTTTCACACATTTGTAAAACAGATACTTTTATCAGTCTTCTTTCCACCCTAGGATGCAGGACCTCTCAAATGATTGTTTTTTATTATTTTTAATTTATTTTTTTTTAAGTTTATTTTTAAGAGAGAGAGAGAAACAGAGAATGAGCAAGGGCGGGGCAAAGAGAGAGAGGGGCAAAGAATACGAAGCAGGCTCTGCACTAACAGAAGAGAGCCTGATGGAGGGCTTGAACTCATGAACTGGGCGATTATGACCTGGGCCAAAGTCGGATGTTTAACCACTGAGCCACCCAGGTGCCCCTCAAATGATTGTTTTTTTAAAATTCAAATACATTAAATTTCACTCTTTGTGCTGTAAATATCTATGAGTTTTCACAAATGCATAACATCATGCATCTCCCCATACATCATTATGGCATCATACAAAATCATTTCACCACCCTGAAAAAACCCTGCACTTCACCTAGTGAATGCTTTCTCCTTAGAGACCATTGACCTTTTTGCTGTCTGTGTAATTTTGTCTTAGAATATCATACCGTGGGAGTTACAGAGTAGGTAGGCTTTTTCAGAGTGGGCTTCTTTCACTTAGCAGTACACATCTAAGGCTCCTCCAGGTCGTTTTGTGACTTAATAACTCATTAAACAAAATCACTAAATAAAATTCCATTGTGTGGACGTATCTCAGTTTGTTTATTCATTCCCACATTGAAAGACATCTTAGTTGCTTCTAGTTTGGGGGAATTATGAATAAAGATGCTATAAACATGTCAGGTTTTGTGTGGACATATGTTTTCAAAATACTTGCATAAATACCTTAGGAGAGCAATTGCTGTATCATATGGTAAAGGCAAGCCTAGCTGTGTAGGAAGCTGACAAACCATCTTTCAAAGTGTCTATACCACACTTTCAGAGTGCATTCCCTCCAGCAGTGAATGGGAGCCCCTGTTGCTCTGCATCTTTGTCAACATTTGGTGTCGTCAGATTTGGGGGTTTTAGTCTTTCTAATAGGTGTGACATAGTATTACACTATTGGTTTAATATGCAATTCCCTAGTGGGAAATGATGTTGAACATCTTTTCATATGCTTATTTGCCATTTTTTTGGTAAGGTATCTATTAGATCTTTTGCCCACTTTTTAACTGGGGCGTTTTTTGCCCCTACTGTTGAGTGTTGAGATGTCTTTGTGTATTTGGGATACAAGACCTTTCTTTATCAGATACATGTTTTTCCTAGCTTGTTATTTGTCTTTTCATTTTCTTAACAATTTCTTTGTCAAGGCAGAAATTTTTAATTTTAGTAAAGTCCAATGTAACAATTTTTTTTCAAAGAATGAACTGGGAAGTATTCCTTACTTTTCAGTTCTCTAGAATAGTTTGAGGACAGTTGGCATTACTTCTCCTTAAATGTTTGGTAGAAATCATTTGGGCTTGTTGTTATTTGCTAATTTTTTTGTTTGTTTTTTTTTGGTGGTTAACTTGATATTTCCAACTATAATCCATTATCACCATTCAGATGATCTATTTCTTTTGAGTAAGCTTTGGTAAATGTGTCTTTCAAGGAATTTGTCCATTTAATCAAGTTGTTGAATTTGTTGGCACAAAGATGTTCACAACACTCCCTTGTTATCCTGTGGTGTGGCTCCATCCCATTCCCTCCCCTCTGGGACTCTGTCCTGCCGCTGGCCCCCTGCATTCTCAGCTCCCCATTCCCCACCCCCCTCCCCCCCCAGAGTTCACCACGCTCTGTCTGGCTTCCTCCCACATGCACGCAAGGCCTGCACCTGCTTGGAAATGCACTCAACACAATCCTATGGTTCACCTCACTTTTCCCTCACCTTTGCCGATCACTGGTTTTCATTCCTTGATACCCAGTGCTTTGAAAACTGCTATTGCATATATATTTTTTGGTCTGTTTTTTTTTTTTTTTTTTGGTTGCCTCGGGTAGGAAGATAAATCTGGTCCTTTTTACTCCATCTTGGTCAGAAGCAGAAGTCCAGAAGTCTTACTCCGTTTTTAAGGCCTTAAAAAAATAGTCCCCTCTTTAACATCACGTTGCTTGTATTTCCCCAAATAAAGCTGACTTCTTCCAGTGTCTCTGCCAAGAGTTCTCACAAGCTAGTGTTTTCAGAATCACCCAGGAAGCTCAATAGAAATGCATATCGCGGCGTCCCACTCCAAAAAATTCAGTTTGTGTAGTTCTGGGTTTGTCGATAATACATCCCTGAGTGTTCTGATAATAGTGGTCCGAGGAGCACACTTTCGGAAACATGCAACTATTTTACATACTATTTCCTCCGACTAGAATTCCTGTCTTACTTTTTAAGTCAGCCTGTCTTCTGGAAAATCTTCATCAGCCCCTTTGGGCTGAGTTAATTACCGCCTCCTTTGTGTTCACGTACTACTTAAAAAACACTCACACACATCTTTATATCTATACTTGCATAGTGCATTAGAGTTACTTGTATGTTTATCTCCATCACTAGATTATGAACTCCCTAAGGTCTAAAACGTGGCCTGGCACATAAGTGATACTGGTCAATTTATCTTTTTGCACTGTGTAAACAAATGATTGGGCAAGAAGGACAAAGAGTTCCAATAGTTCCACATTCAGACCCCGAGCTCCATCTGCCCACAGAGTTCGTCCAGCTCCCCAAACTCACACCCGAATAGCTTCTGATGCTTGTTAAAGCACAGAGTCCTGGGCTTTAGAGTCTGTGGACTATTCAGTCTGGCTCTGGGGCCAACGTTGAGACTTGTTTGGGATGTATAAGGCAATCGTTTCAAAACTTGGCTGTTAATCAGAATCACATGTGGGGCTTGCAACACCACATATTCTGGGGTCCCATCTCCAAAGATTTGGACCAACTCACTGTGGGGTAGAGACCAGGAAGTCGTATTTTTAAAGTCCCGGGTGATTGTTATGATTAATCAGCTAGTTTTGAGAACTACTGGTTTACAGCTCTTCTGATCCAGAAACACAGGTCAAAACCAAAACTAACCTCAGGAAAAAAAACCCTTAGCGTTCACACGACTAGTTCTCAGCCCCAGGGTGTCTGATTCAGAAGTTTCAGGATAAACTCCTGTGTATATGACTTTGCTATTCACTCCTGGTTGAGGAATTTTAAAACTCGATGAATACTGGTAAGAAAGGAAGGTTTGGTTTCTTTCCCTTCCTTCGAAATTAATCTTATGTAAACCACTTGATTCTGGGCTTGGTTGCCCCTCCCCCCACTTCTCTTAAGGCTAGCCTGGCAGGGTTGAAAGGCTCAATAGCTTCCTTCATTCTCCTTTCCTCACATCTTGAGGGGTTTTGCTCTCCATTGTTTAGTTTCTGGGGCCTGTGTCTAGGAACTGCTCGGTAATTGTTTTGAATTAAACTGCCATTATTTCGTTCTAAGGGGGGAGAGGAACTGGCATTGCAAAAAGAGGTTGTCTCCCCCTCACCCCCTTCCTCCACCAGGAGTTTTTCTTTCACCCTCATCAAGATGAAGTAGGCTCTTCCAATTTTCAACTACCACCCTCTTCAAAGCACTCAGAGGTGCCATGGCAGAGCAAGGAGAGAAGACTGGTGGTCCTGACAGTGGCGGGCAGTGGGGTGGAGGGGAGGGGGCCGAGAGGCCAAAAAACCTGAGGCATGCATGTGAACTTCAGGAAAGCTTATTTAACCCGAGTCACAAACTTGTTCAGGTCTGCTTTGCTGTAACACAAGACTGGTATAATCGGGCTCCCTCTGGGTGTCAAGGAATGGAGGTAAAATATGGAAGAAAATGGTTTGATTCTCTCCTTCTCTTTTGCTGGGACACCCCTTTGCCTCTGCCTTTGGGCAGCTCCGTGCACCACTTTCTGCTTGGCTCTGATGTCTTGACCACGGACCAGACCATGTTTTACTTCAGCGGAGTTATTTACCCTCAGTATACATGGATAGCCCTGACAGCTTAACAGCTAAGGACTGTGTGTTTCTTTGGGAAAGGTGGTCATTTTGAAAAGTTTGCCAAGTGCTCCGAGAAGGGGCGGAAGATGCCTCCGGCTACACTCACAAGGAGTCTGACTATAGGTCATTGTCCCGACTCAGTGGGTAAGAACTATGGACCTGGGCCCGGGTCAGTGTCCCCCTTTAGTAAAATGAATCTTAAGTGAAGCATACTCACCTGCACAGGCAGTTTTTAATCTTTCTGTGCTCCCCTTGCCAACCAGAACTGTGACACTCGGGGACAAGCAAGTTGCTCGGGGTGAGCTTCTTCAAGCTAGCAGGTTTCGAGCTGTTTGCATGTCATGTAACAATTCATCAGCTGGGTTTTTTAAAGTACTCGTAAGGTGCCAAAATACCACTGAAGCGAGTGGAAAAGTGTTCAGATAGAGCCATTCCGAAATAAGCTTTCTGCATAGTTTTGTCTACAAGAGGGCCCTTGTTCAAAAGGCCTGAAAAATAACTGCAATGAAAGACGTTACTTTGCACTGATACCGAGATGCAGGATACAGTCACATTAACTGGCTCCTTCCCCAGTAAGTCTCCCTCCTGGGAAGCTGTATTATTGGAAAGGGGCAGTTATCAAGAGGACACTTTTGTCAATTTTAGTGGATTGGATGCTCAGCTTCAAATTAGCGGAGGGCTTTTTTTTTTTTTTTTTCCTTTTTTCATTTAAATGTCCTTGTTTCTTGAAACACTAATAGTGGGAAAGGACAGTAAGTGATTGCACATGGAAAATGAAAATGCTCACTAATATAAGCATGAAAGGTTGGGGAGGTTCACATAATTATGCTTAAGTAAGTGGTCTCTAGCTTTCCACTCTGAGTTCAGGTTACATTCCTTTGCACTTCAGAACTTTAGTTCAGATTGCATGTCTACCTTGTACCAAACGGGTATGGCCCGTATTACTGAAGGAAATATTTCCTAGGAGGAAAACGCAAAGGTTTGTTTATTGTTAAAATGAGCAGTGTCTTTGTTTCTTCGAAAAAAAAACATAAATCATACTGTAAAACAGTATTCTTAGGAAAAACCAAGTCAAATTTCCTCTTAGAGAACCTTCAGATTGGCTCTTTAACTGGAAAATTGCAAGGATGTAACACCTTTGTTTATCTGCTTTTTGCCGTCAGAAAGTGTGGCTTTCCATGCTGAAGTCTTGAATGCATTTGCCTGGTCAATGACGCTGGGAACTTCAGGGGCATTCTGTATGTTTATGTAACTCAGACTTGGGGCTGGGCATATACATTTCCATGTGGAAACATTTACATTTCCGAGGGACTATTTTAAGGACGCCATACGTATTTGGGGTCTCAGTGTACAGACTCAGATGACCAAATCTGCAATTGAAACTATAAATTTTGCTTTCAGAAATTATGACTTATTTTTAAAAAACAAATACGGTGGCAAACCAAAGTTCATTTTAATACTTCTTATTTCTATAAAACGACAAAGTGGCCGCATCTCCTGAATATAGGTATCTGCCTGTCTCTAAACGTCTATCGACCCCCCTGATCCATCAGTCCTCCCTGACAAATGCCGATAGCCCCACAAGCGTGACCGACAGAATTAAATACCATCTCTCCAAGGACTGATCAAGAAGTATACTAATGGCATGATATTCATATTTTTTCTTTACCTGTAACTTCATTGAATATAAATACTGAACAGTGATACAAGTAATAGTAATTTTTGGGATTTAATATGGCATTTTCCATCAATAAAGTATCTTATCGCCATCAGATAGTTAACCTCCTAACACCACTGTGAACCAATTAGTTCAGTCGGGTTCATATCCTATATTGCTCGAAAGGAATTTTCCTATTATGTCTGTTGTACAGTCGGGAAAAGGACTGAAATATTGCTCAGTGAGTAAATGCACAAATTTAATACAAAGGCAATACTTAACTCTGCAGTCCCCATGTGACCTCTTTAATTGAATAGTACGTTAAATTGAAAAGTGTATTCTATTTGCAGAAAGCCTTATTTTGAAGGCTTAATATTTCTCTCCCAGCACTTAATTAGCTGTGTAACTTTTAGTGAATCACTGGAGACTTTTATCCTCAGTTTCCCCATCTGTAAAATGGTGATAATAATATATCTTACCTACTTTCCTAGTGCCGTAAAGAGATCAAATAAGAGTATATAGGAAGGGGCTTTACCACTGAATCTTCATAATTATTATAAAAATCTGGCTGAAAGGGGAGAGTGCTTATTCTTTCCTCATAATTGCTTTAACATTCTTTGGCTCAGGGTTTTCTAGCCTTTAGCTATTCACAAATCGCTTTCACGATTATTGCCATATCTTTTGCCTCCCTGTGCTATTATTTGCATAATTTTTTAAAAAGCTTCTTTAAATATAAATACATGTGTTTTAAAAGGGAGTTTTCTGTCATTATCATAAATGGGATTGTGATACTACTGCTATGAACAGAAGGTAACAGTAAACATAAATAAAATAAAAACCAAGTAGTAACGTGGTTCTAGGTAACACTCAGTTTTATGTGCACTGTGCTTGGAGAAGCACTGACTTGGGTGGTGGTGATGGTACTTGTTGAAGCTTTGATCACAGAAGGGCGGATTCTGAGTGGGGCAGACAAATGGCCCTGAACCTCAGGCTTAGTCTTGCCTGCCTTGGTCTTTCCAGGCCAGATTGCCTGGCCCTAAGGGTGACAAATTGGAAGCCGAGAGGTTGTGACACCAGGGGAGTTGGAAGGGAGAGGTCGATGGCCAATTAGACTCTTCTCTTTCCTTATACATAAGGGATATTTTTGTGGCGTCTGCTCAATTGGAATGTGTGACTAACTGCCAAAGAGGGTCACAGGAGTAAAATAAGAGACGCCGTTAATGCTTAGCCAATAAATAGAGCATTTTATTGGATCTGTGTCTGTGAGGAGACCTGCACTCTGTTTTGAAAAACAGGGGCAGATTTGCTATTCTCTGTGTTGTAAAAAGTAAAAGATTTGCCTGATTTCCAAAGTGCTGCTTTTAAAATAGAATGCAGATTCATCTTTAAGCTACTCAGCCACTGTGCATCTGTTTTTACACGGAGTCAACTTAAGATGTATACTTTCCACTGAGGTTTCCACTTAGAACATCATGGGGGGTGGAAATAAAGCCTTTCTTCCTGTCCTCCTCCTCCTGCCATTTAGTTGGAGTAGGCACAGAAAACATAAATATATTAGTCCAATTGAACATACATAAAAAAAGGAAATCTGCCATAACATCACATAAAAAATTGTAATATATATACGTATATGTTTAATCTGTAAGCTTTTGCACCATTCCCCAGTTTCAAAGGGCTTGGAAAATTCCAAAGTTACTTGAATCTCAGATTGAGATAGCACAATTCTTTCAAAGAGTTAAAAATGCTTTCATATGTTATTTAATTGTGTTTACCGTTCCACAGACATAGAGAAAAGATGCTATAATTCTTGCTAAAAATAGATACTGCAACCCCACTTTAAGAACAGATAAAACTGAGGTCCAGAGAGGTAACATCATATTTCCCGGAGTTAGTGTGGATTAGAACATGAGGTTTGGTTCATCAGAAGTTAAATTTTTATTTCAAAATGATCGTTCCTTGCATAGGGTTGTCTACCCTTCTGTTGATAATCATAGACCCTCTGAGCTCTTGATCACTCTGCTATCTCTCTTGTTAAGATTTCAACAGCTTGTACTCAGCTAGGATTTTAATACATTTCTACATCCACATCGTTCTGTATTCAGTGAAGAGACTTCCTAGAAATAATTCTAATGATAATAAAGATTTCCGTGTCAGTGCTAACAATATCAGATATTTCAAACTTTGAGAGATGGTCATGTTTTGCAATTTGCCATCCTCAAACTCGTGTGATATTTCTCCCAAATACATACAGACTTTTGCAGATTGCACAGGCTCATCAGGAGAAGTGATAGGAGTCCAAAGGTAGCTCTAATGACAAATGGGACCCTCCTGCAAACGTTCATACGTGCGATATGTATATTTGAAGGGCCATTGATTCTTTTCAATTTTCTTTATTAACTCTTGAAAATGTAGCTTGCTCAAATAATTGTATTCAAGCATAGTTGGATGCAGTTACATGTTATAAAAGAACTGAAAGTCTTGAATTTCCAGCACTTTCATTACTTTCTTCAAGCCATTTTAAAAGGAAATTAATAATGTGCTTAAAGTTCTGTTTCACTGTGCATAGACTACAAACCCATGAGCGTCCATTATTAGTACACATTAAAAATTCATTGATGAAAGTTTGAAATTCCTTAAAATCATTTGAAATGCCAACAGGCAATTCTCCATTTCATTGCCATCGATTATAAGAATTCTAAAAATTATTTCCTTGACATCTGCCTGCCTAAAATTACATCCATTGGACTCAAGAAGCACAGATTAATTATTCTTGTTTTCAGGGCTGGAGCTGCAAATGCTTTGAAAAGAAATTGGCCCAATGTACTAGGCACATTACTAATTCAGAAGTGGAATAAAAATCAGTCTCCACATTATGAAAACAAATCCATAAGCACAGGGAACATCAATTTCAGGCTTTCTTTGCTAGTTATATTTAGCTCCTTTTCTTTCTGCTGTTATCACATGCAAGCATATCCTGGCTTGACTGAAATCTGTTTTGCTCTCCTAACGAACTTATATAGCATCTCTCCGTAAGACGTTATTTCTCTTGTATTCAGACACGTCTCTGAGGCCACATAAAACCACAAGACAATGGAAATGATATACTTTGTAAGGTCTGACTGTTGTTATTCATGACTGAATTAAGAAATATACTGGAGCTAAAATCACACATAACAATTCACAGAGAAATGTTTAGATAAAAGTGAGCAAAACAAAAATTATAAAAAAAATTACGAAGTCTTACTGGTAATATAGCCTCAGTCTTCATGAAAACAAACACAATTAAGGCAATGAGTAAGCGAAGAGAAAAGAGCACTAGCTATATTTTAAGAACACAAATTTTATGGAGTTGCTCTTCTTTAGGCGAAAAGCTTGAAATGATTCCCAGTTTATCATCCAAATTTTTAAGACTGTGATTGATTTCATTGTTTAAATTCAGCTTTATTGCTTCACAAAAATTCTCACAAATAATCTTGTAGACTCCTTTCCTTCTAAGGTAATATGCTAATTAATTTCAATTAAATATATGTAAAAGAAGATATATTTTGAAAAATGCATCTTCCCTGCCATTTGTTAATATATCGAAAAAGTGTAAACCTTGAAACAGTTAGCATAGAAAATATTCATTTTTGGTAATTTCTCAAGGGGGCAATTTATTAAATGAAAGGCTTTTAACATTAGCTAAAAGCAGCCCTGTAAATCATGGGTGTCATCAAACTGCTTCATCACTTCATTAATTTAAAAGATTATTATATGCGTAACTGACATAATTTTGAACAATGTTACATGGTTAATTTATTAATGTAGAAAAGCAGAAATGACACGCTAACTTGATTTATTTTTGTAATTGTATAATTTTAGAACTTTTGCCTATGACTTTCACTAACGGAAGAAATGATTCAGTGTTTCACTGCTAATTTTATCGAGGTTTCTTCCCTGCTAATGCTTTGCCAGTAGAAATGTCTTCTGGTCACTTAATTTTAAAATACATTTCTAAGAGTGCAAGACAAAGCCATTAAAAAAAAAAATAAAACCTCTTCTTTTCAAAGTCCAGTGGTCAAATATAGGATGTGTACCTTTCCACAAGGATAATTATGAGTTTCTAATTTTAAAAAATGTGTTTTGAGCTTTGAGGGAAATGTCATATTATGAAAATAGTATTGTTTCAATTATGTCCATTTGTAAATTATTTCTGCCTTATATTTTATAATAATCTTTTTTTTTTTCTAAACACCTATGTATTTATGAAAATCACCTCAGAGACATGTATTGTAATGATCAGAATAAATAATTCTTGAATGATTCCTGGTCTTTTGTCACTGGAGTTGGTAAACCTTCTTAGGTGTTTTGTGAAAGGCTAAGGAAGTAAGAGAAGTTGCCGGGTTAACTTTTATCTACGTCTGTTTTTGATCATGCCAGAGAAAAAGGACCGCCCCCCCCACCCCCGTTTGATTCCAAACCTGAGGCAAGTAATGTATATGTACCATCTCTTCCTTTTCTTCCCTTTTTGTAGTTATTAAACAACAACTGAGATAATTTATATAAAATTGACTATTATTGTTTGCAATAATAAAAATATTTTGAAATATGAGCTCGCAAAACATTCGACTGCATTCTTTTCCTTTCAGCTTATCTTAGTCACAGTGCAGCAAAAATGCAAGTCTCAGAGAATCTTCCGCCTAGTGTTAAATTTCTAGTCTTTTTAAGCTACAAAATAGAGATCAGGACGGAGGTCATAAAACCTGTATTTCAACTATAGAGCACTGAATTTCCCAAGCGAAACACACCCATCAACTTAATTCATAGACATAATCAAATTAGTGACCATAGGGAATGCTCCACATCTCTTATTGTTTTAAGTGCATACACAAAACTGGGGGGAGAAAGCTGTGAAAATGCACAATTTGCACATTCTGTTTATTTAGGTACATATAATATTCTACCTTAAAGTCTTTTATTTGGCAAGTTTCTAAAATTATAGTGAAATCTCATTTCTCTGTTATGAAATCTCAGTTTGCTACTACCTGCTCAAGAAGGATTATATACAATATAGTTGTAGGTAGAAATTTCCAAGGGCATATGATTGAAAATAAAAGTCCTAGATAGTATTTAAAGCAGTCTAATTTAGCTACTTACCCTGGCGTTTTGTCTATTGATGCTGAAGCTGAAGTGTACTTTACAGTATCTTTCTTAGATTGAAATTGCTAATTATCCAAAGAGCAGCTTCCGTGGATGGTAATAATTTATTCAATGATTCATTGTAAGCACCACATTTGGCACAGGGCTGGTATCTTCTACTATGGAGGTTCTCAAGCTCTCAAGCTATTGCTCAAAGAAATATCTGTTAACATGTTTGCATGACCAGAGACAATCTTCTACTAACCCAGAAAGATTTCCTGCATTTATTTTGTCTGATTAATTCTGATGTTTCTCAGTAGGTACAAAGATAAGAGAACATTTCAAAATATTCCAACTGAACATTTTGAAAAAAATTTATTCAACATTGGAGTGTGTCCATTTACTGAATAACTTTTTTGCTTTTTTTTTTTTAAGTCATGTCTGCACAATGTGGGGCTTGAACTCACAACCCCAAGATCAAGAGTCACATGTTCTACTGACTGAGCCAGCAAGATGCCAAACTGATTAATTTTTTTTTTAACAAATGGGATAAGAAGAAGGAAATGAATGCTTTAAAAATATATTAAAGATAGGAAAAGTTAGCTAAGTTGTTTCCAAACCTTGTTGATCCTCAACAGGCTATGTCTTGCCCAGTTAAGAAACAAAGGCTACCTTTTAGTCTCCCTATAACTGATATTGATCGATATGACCCTCATTCTCTTCCTCCCTTCTTTTCCTCCTCCCTCCCTCCTTTCCTTCCCTTTGCTATATACTAGGGAATAGATCTCAAATGAATAATTACAACTTGACTTGGAAAATTCCTACCCACTCCAATAGTTTAACGGAAGGACAGTGGACAACACGCCCTGAAATTGGGAGGTAGGATAATAAAAGGTAGCAGGGAATGGCCATGGAAGATGTATTGTTGTTTAAGATTTACTGAACTCATCAGCATATTGTTACTCTAAGGAAGATGCTCTAAAAATACACGGTGTCTGCCCTGAGGGGTTAAGATCTAAATTAGACAGGTGAGACAAGCTGGATAGAAAGCCACCATAAGAAAGCCTATGTCCACGGAGTGAAATATCTGAGGTCTATGCAGTTTAAAAAAAAATTTTTTTTTTAATGTTTTATTTTTGAGAGAGAGAGAGGCAGCATATGAGCAGGAGAGGGGCAGAGACAGAGGGAGACACAGAATTTAAAGCAGGCTCCAGGCTCTGAGCTGTCAGCACAGAACCCGACGCAGGGCTTGAACTCGTGAAATGTGAGAGAACTCACAATGTGAGCCGAAGCTGGACGCTTCACCCACTGAGCCACCCGGGTGCCCCGAGGTCTTTGAAGTTTTAAGACTCAACAAAATTCAAGTGGAATTTGGCTCCGAGGGGATAAAAACAAATGTCTCAGTTCTCGTCACATGAATTTTCTTCAGTACAGCGTCATAGAAAGTATCTTTGGGTCTCAACAAATCTGTGTCTCTGTTCTACTCCTAAGGTGAGTTGGAGAAAATAAAAATCTGTATTACTATCTGGGGCTAAGAACACATCTCCTCACAATGCCTCCATGAAGGCATGAACCTTGAGCCCTGAACCGAGGTGCCCACTCTTTGTGAAAAGAGCAGAGCAGTTAAAACAACTGAGTTGCAGGTCTTTGCTCAGGAAAGATTGGCAATTATGCCAAATTATGTCTAATAGTTTTAGAATGTGGAGAAGTGTTTATTAATGTCTGAGGGGAGGTCCTAAATCTCCTTTTGCAGTTTTGACTTTAACTCCAGTTTTGACTTTCACTGTCATTTTAAAAGATGAAAGAACTGGCTTCATTAAGGAAAGGAGCCTTGAATTTCATTTTTTAATTTAAAACACACATGCACCACACCTATTTCTATTTGACAAGACTAGTTATCTTTCGAAGTTTCTGCCTCATTTGTTCATGACATTTTATTGGATGTTAAACACGAACATCATTCTCTAGTTGAAACCAGTTGTTCCTTTTTTTGTCTTTGTTAACTTGCACTGTTGGCTACTGTAGAGTTTTTCATTCTTTGTGGGCTTATAATTGATATTAAATATTTATGAATTTCATTATTCATTTAAAATTTTGAATTCCTTTTCATGAACAGTACTCATAAACTCTGGAAGGGGAGAGAGAAGCATAAATACATAAGTCACCAGACTAAAAAAATAGAATTCCTGGCTCTCTTGTTTGTAGTATTTCAGATTTGCAAGTATTTATTAGCTATGTTATGGCAAGGTTGTGTGTGGGTCCTAGGAAGCAGTTTAGCAAAAGAGCCCTGCCCAGGCTGGGACAGAAGACAAAGGTAAAGTCAAACATTAAGCAAAGATTTAAATAACTGACAAAAGCCAGAGAGGAGACATCACCAGACAGTCCCTTGCCAGTTTAACTGAGAAAACACGTGCAGCCCTGGTTTAGAGGAGGTGCGTTTATATAAGGCTGAGGTGACCTGGAAAGTTTTAGAACGGAACTACAGGTGGATATCGAAGTGTAGGTATGATTTCCTGGGAGAAGTGAAGGGGAAGGGCCAAAGTTTTAAGGAAATAAGGATCTTTATATTGTGCTAATTGTGGCACCATGAGGGGCTCTAGCACTTTCCCTCAATAATGGCCAGAGCTCTCCATTGCTCCTTGAAAAACCCCTGCTAGCCTTCCCTGGGGCTGGATCTGCTTCCACCTACTGAGTGGAAAAGGACATTGGAAAGTTGCACTGAGTGCTCTCTGCAACTTCTGGGGGCGGGGGTGCAAGATGTGCTCGTCTTCGGATCACGGCAATGCAGGCAGAGTCTGCCCAGATCTGCGGTGTGGGTGCACAGTTCTGCCCAGGCTTGGTTGAGGGAAGCCGGGTTAAGTCTCAGGAGCTGTGGGTTGTATAGCAAATGTTCTCTGTCCTCTGTCTAGTTGGCTGTCTTGGTGGATTGATGGGAAGATGTGGAAACTTTGCCGGCGTCCTCCAGTGCCCCTCAGCATGGGCGTGGGCATCACAGTCCACCAAGGTTTCACATGAGTGCCAGGGACAAAGCTCTTACCCATCTAAACAGCAGCAACAAATGATTTGGCAGGAAACTAAACTATAGGAGAAATACATGATTGTGAGAAATGGAAACACTCCTGGGTGGCTTAGTCAGTCAAGCATCTGACTTTGGCTTAGGTCATGGTCTGACGGTTCATGAGTTCAAGTCCAGCACTGGTCTGTCTGCTATCAGCATGGAGTCTGCTTTAGATCCTCTGTCCCCCTCTCTCTCTGCCTCACCCCTGCCTATGCTTTCTCTCTCCAAAATATAAATAAACATTGAAAAAAAAAAAAAAAGGAAACACTCCTGCAGCATATATAGTAAAAATGACAAGTCCCTGTTATTATATCCTCCAGTATTATTTCCTTCCTCGGAGGCAGCCATTATTGAAAGTTTAGTGTTGACTTAAAACACAAATGGAAGCATGATACATTTTTAAAAATTTAACAGTATGACTTGGCTTTCCACATCAATACATGTAGATCTACTGCATTCTTTAATTGGCTGCACCATTTTCCATAGTTTGAATGGCGATTTATTTAATGACCTTCCTATTGGTGGGTATTTAAGTTGTATCCCAGTTTCCACTGTAATGAACAATACTACAGTGAACATCCTGTAATATATTTTCGTTCACCTGTTCAAGCATCTGTATGCCTAGGTGCCAAGAGGGCTATGCCACAGTGCACAAGTTTAGATGTTGCATCTAACATGTCAGGTGTCACATGTCACTAACATGTTAATAAATATTGCTAAATTGACTCAAAAAGATGGCACCAATTTATGTTCTCACAAAGAATTTATGGGAGGACCCATTTTCTCATTTCTTGACAGCAGTAGGCATGACCATTCTTTTTTTTTTAATTTTAGCACTCTGATGGGGAAAAGAACACATTTTTAGTCTAGATTATAATTCCCTTAGATTATATATAATTTCACACGTTAACTGGTAACTTATATTTCCTCTTCCATGAATTGTCAATTTGTGATCTTTATAAAGCTTTTCTATTAGGTTCTTTGCCTTATTGTTTTTTAAATCTTTATTCTCTTCACAATTTATTTAAATGCCCTTTCAAGACAACTTTGGTCTCAGGGAGCCTGATTATTTGCATGAAGAAGGCAGTTTCCAATGCTGGGTTATCATTTGCACCTTCTGGGATGCATGGAAAAAGCCACTGGCCCTGAGGATCAAGAACCTCAGGTTTTCTTCCTATGACTATTTTCAACTAATGGTGTGACCTGGGGCATGCCACATAACCCTCTTTTATTCCCCTCCAGTTTTACTGAGGTATAATTGACAAATAAAATTGTATATATTTAAAGTGTACAATGTGATGACTTGATATATGTGTACACTATAAAATATCTACTACAATCAGGTTAATTAATACCTTCATCACTTCACTTAGTTACCTCTGTGTGTGTGCTGAAAAGCATTTATAATGTAGCCTTAGCAAATTTCAAGTATACATACAATATTATTATAGTACCTTATTACACAATTATTATTATATAGAGTCACCATGCTGTACATTACAGTCTCAGCATTTATGCATTTTAAAATTGTATTCTTTGACCAATATCTGCCCATTGCCCACATCCTTCAGCTCCTGGAAACCATCATTCTACTTTCTGCTTTTATGAGTTTGACCTTTTCTTGTTTGCTTAGATTCTACACATAGGTGATATCATACAATATTTGTCTTTCTCTGCCTGGTTTATTTCACTTAACCTAATGCCCTCCAGGTTCATCCATATTGTCGCATTTGACAGGACTGCCTTCTTCTTTATGGCTGAATAATATTCCCTTATATATACATAACACATTTTCTTTATCTATCCATCTATCAACAGACAAGTTTGTTTCCATATTTTGGCTATTGTGAATAATACTATAACGAACATGGGAATGCAGATAATTCTTCGAGATATTGATTTTTACTTCTTTTGGATATATACCTAGAACTGCAATTACTGGATCATATGGTAGCTATATTTTTAATTTCTTGAGGACCTTCCATACTCTTTTCCATATGGCTATACCAATTCATATTACTACCAACAGTGTTCAAGGGTTCCCTTTTCCCACATTCTCACTAACATACAATCCTCTTATATTATATTTTTTCCTATTAATAAAATAAAGGGGGATAAAACTAGATAATCTATGGTGTCCTATATATGAATAAGTCCCAGATTCATAGTGTACCAATTATTCATTCATTTATTCAACAAATGTTCATTAGATGCTGAATATTTTGAAGCACTATACTAGGAGCTGGGCATACAATAGAATGACCCCAACTTCATGGAGTTTATAGTTTCTAGAGAGCAGAGAAGCCACTCTTAATCACACAGGTAAGTCTGTAACTACGTGCTATGAAAGGCCCTTGAAGGAAGGCAATGGGATTCTATGAAAGCTTATAGCAGAGACATGGCATAATATGAAAGGACAGTGAAGATCTGGGAATGCCTCCATGCAGATATAAGTAGTAGTTGACTGTTGAAAGGGGTAGGGAGAGCAGAGTGGTCCAGCAGAGAATAGCATGTGCAAAAGCCCTGGAGGTAAAGGAGCCGAGTTGACCAGCAGTCCCTAAAGCAGCCTGTGTGAAATGGTCCTAATGAGATAGGTATAGGAAGGAAGACCCTATCAGGATTTTTAATAAAAATAAGAAATATACTTTGATAGTACTTAATAGATGGATGAACACATGTGGCCTCATTCATTCAATGCCACAGTTTCATGTGGTAACTGAACATTCTAAGAAAGAATGGAAATTCCCCAAACCTCTGGGTCATCCACAATATACTAATTTGTTCACTAAGCACAGGAAGACACATTGTAGTTCATACCTGTGGCGTGCCAAGTGGCAATTATAGCTGATAATATCAGTTTAAATTAATTCTCACTAAATAGACAAGTAGCTTTAAAAGATTATGGCAAGAAAATCATAAACTGAAGAGGATACATGTATGAATCAATGAGCAACAAGCTCATAGCAGAACTGGCCTCTCTGGTGCCTCAAACAAACTCTTCAGTAGATTCACTACAGGGTAAACACAATGACGACCTAAGTCAGATCTGATCAGAACTTAGCAAAGACAAAAACACAACCCAAAATGATGAGGAAGACTACTTAAAATAGGTATTTACATCTACTCTGAAACTTCCCTTAAGCTAATGTTGGCTTTAACACTAAGGAAGAAGAAAATGCATTTTGAAAGAAACTTGGTAGACTGAAGAAAATAGTTTCAAAATGGAGGCTTAGAAATATTTCCAACTCTATGTGATTTTTTTCCTGAAAAAAATCATGCGTGTCTCCTACAAAATTCCTAGTATCTCTGCAGTTTAAAAACTTAGAAACAAAAATGTTCTAACCTGTTTTAAAATCCTTCAAATAAAGTTTCAGTGAACTTTGAACTCATGTGTTAATATTAATACTCCCCACCTTCTGATTTGTTTTTAACAGGGAAGATGAAATTCTCTTGCTGAATTTTATTTTATTTCTTTAATGTTTATTTATTTTTTGAGAGGGAGAGAGAGACAGACTATGAGAAGGGGAGGGGCAGAGAGAGAGGGAGGGAGACACAGAATCCAAAGCAGGCTCCAGGCTCTGAGCTGTCAGCACAGAGCCCGACGCGGGGCTCAAACTCACAAACCATGAGATCATGACCTGAGCTGAAGTCAGACACCCAACCGACTGAGCCACCAATGCGCCCCAACTCTTGCTGAATTTTAACAAAAGCTCTTTGCTTATTGGAGGGTGTGACTGAAAGCCAAGTATGTTATATAGCCAGCCAAGGATGTGCTTCTTCCATTCAGATTTACACATCTTTGTGAAGTAACTGTTTTAGTTTTGACAAACAATAAAGTCAAGTATTTTAAAACAAAACTAGATTTTGAATGATAATAAGAAATAGTCAGTAATATTTAAATTCAATAATAACTTGAATATTCAAATATTCAATACATATTAATATTTTAAGTGAGAGTGAAAAAGTTTTTTGTATTGTTAATAAATAAAATGAAAATTACTTTATTTATGTCATCTTGGCCCATCCTTTTCTAATTTCTATTTACTGTTTTATGATGTGTGACTCTTAATTTACAAATGAACAAGTCTAATAAATTGACGGTGCATGCATACTTCTTAAAAACTGATTTAATCATCAAAATGATTGAAGATCACTGGTACTGGAAAGTGTTAAGAGCTTCTGGAAGAGATGCCACTACGGGTTCAAGGGTTCTGGAAGAGGGATTTGATCTATTTGGAAAGCATGGGGCAGCTGAATCAATTGTTCAATGATCTCGTCATACTGTGGTGCCATTTATAGCTACATATAGATTCCTAATTCGTAATTCACTCCACGCAGGACAATGAACCAACTGTCTGATGATAGCCGATGATAGTAATTTACTAATATTTGTCATTTCAGCTCTCAAGCAAGGTTCACACTCCACCAAGCAAATGGACCATTGATCAAACATAGGTTTGTTCAGGTGACAACTATATTATAGGGTCTGTTTATCTCACTGGCACTTAGGAAATTCAGTCCCTAAATGGATCCAGATGATCTAGCTGTTTCTCTTGTGTGTGTGTGTGTGTGTGTGTGTGTGTGTGTGTGTGTGCGTGTGTGTGTGTGTGTTCAGAGATATACCAGGGAAGCTAAGAAACAAAGATAGCAGGAAAAGGATAAGAGTATTAAAGAATAAATCCTGTGCCAATACTTTGTCTTTGCATGTGCGTGTGGCAAGGCTCCTTTCTCATTCCCATTCAATCCTGGTTCCTTCTTTCTGTATAGTGACTTCCACTATTTTCTGAAATGATACATTCGATGGCACGAAAGCATACTCTCCTGCATGTGCATGTCACATCCGGGGTTTAATCAATGTTAAAAATGGTCATGAGTTGCCTCACATTGTTTTAATGTGTAGACTCAGGCTGACCGAGAAAAGTCATCTTTTTAATCCAGGCCCTTTTCTATGAGGGTTAGCATCAGTCATTCACAAGGCAGCAGGAATGACTCATAAATCACTTTATTTCCTATGTTTCACAGTTTCTTCTTGGTTCTCCTCCTCAGCTCTTCGGTTGCCGGGACTGATGACTTACTTTGGAGCTTTTGTATCATCCTTCTTGGAGATCATTGCTTTATAAATGACAGTATCTCATCAAAATGATCTTATGTCCTTTGGCTTTCAAACTGAATTGTATCCCATTAAAAAGAGTTGTTTAGGGAGAGTAGGTCATTTTTATCACAAGTTTCATAGAAGTAAGGTAATGCAAAGAAATATTTTAAAATCAGCCTTCTAGAAAATAAATACTTTGATTTACAGCTAATTTATGATTGTTTCTAAAATGATTCTTTCTCTCCCATCCCACTACTTCTGCCACAGAAGCCCACAAAGATAATTTTGCTGTGCTGTAATTTTAAAGCTGTAGAGATGGTGTTAGAGTTGTACGTGAAGACCACAGAAACATCGGATTAAAATCACCTAACATGTTAGAAGCAAAATAGGAAGCAAAGTAGGAATAAGCCAAATGAGTTGTTACATTAGAAGTAACTGTTTTGCCAAATAAATAGCTCATTAAAATGCCACAGAGTCAACATTAAGAGGTTAGTGCAATATCAAAAAGGTGGAACTGCTGGGCTGCTAATGAATAAATATATGTAAACACACTTCAGTGTCAATAGGTAATTTCTCTGCAATCCTCCTTCTTTCCCTACCCCTTAAATAAAACCTATAAACCAGGGGCACCGGGGTGGTTCATACAGTTAAGTACCCAACTTTTGATTTTGGCTCAGGTCATGATCTCAGGGTTGTGAGATCAAGCCTTGCATCAGGCTCCACACTCACACTCAGCACAGATTCTCTTAAGATTCTCTCCCCCGCCACCCCCCACCCCCCACCTCTCTGCCCCTCCCCCGCTCACTGTCGCTTTCTCTAAAAACAAAAAAAATCCGTAAATCTGTTAATAGTCTGTTTTGTTCTATGGGTAATCCAATAAAGTAGAGAAACAAATGGGGCTAAACAGTGGTTCAACCTAATAACAACAACAACAACAACAACTAACTTGTCAAGAGCACTGATTAAATGCTAGGAATCATGCTAAGAACTCTACTTTCATTGTCTTATATAGATTAAGGAACGGAGTTAAGCAACTTTACCAGTGAATGCAGCTGCTGAGTGTTGTACTGAACGTTGCATCCAGGCTTTCTGACCACAGAGTTCACATGTTTAATTAGTATGCCATTTTATTTTATCCACATTTATTTCCTGATGAATTGAATGAGCAACATTCACCTGTCTGTAATACTTTCCCTCCTTATAGCAGAGGGGCCATTGATGCATTGCTAATGCTCTTCTAGGACCCTCTGTTCCAAGCTACTATTTGAAAATATTCAACATACAAGTGAATCTTACAACTTCAATTTCTTTTTATTATTTGTTCCCCCATGGGTACTTTCATATAGTGCTTGGCACTCAATGTTTATAACTTTTCCTCTTGTCTTGCCCCTGTTTCATAATTACCTACTTTCCAAATATATTTTGTCTACTGCTGTCCATGTGGTCGCAAACATGTCTGTTTCATTAGAGCTCTCAGCCCAATACCTTGCACAAAGCAGGAACTGAATTAGAAGAGGGTTGAATGAGTGAATACTTAGCTGTTTCTCAGCAAAGCCTTCTCTATCATATGTCAAAAGGAACACTTTGTTTTGATCACTCTGCTTTTTAAACTCCAGGTCACCTTATTGGTTTACTTGCCTCTTATGAAAATAGTTGAAATCCTCTATCTCTTGTAAAAATCACTTCTTGCATCTAGCACTTTACAAGCACACACACACATATTTTATCTTTTGCAAAAGTAGGGCTGGCATCTTGCAGTGGGTTTTGAAGCCATTGCTGGCTTCTTGCTCAGTAGTGCTGTAGGCTGACTATGTAAAGTTCTCTCATCCTTTCCTGGGAGGCGGGCACCCCTACAGCAGATGGTTTTCCAATTTTTCTTCAGTTTACTAAAACTCAATTTATACCGGTGATCTAACTCCATGAATGTATAATACCCACTGAGTAGCAGACATTCAGGAAACTATCAGAAACTGTCAGAATTCCTTGCAGTTTTGAGTGAGTGACGGATTGAGCAGCCCTAGGTATCTCTGAGACTCAGTATGAAAAGAAATATCCATGGATTTATGTCACCTTGTGGAGTTCCTAGTGATCAGCTCTTGGGCATTGTTTAAAAACTCTTTCAGGATAAGTGATGTTTGTAAATTGATTTGTGCAAACACATATATATAATTTATTACCTTGTCATTTGCATGATGAGTTAGTTTGTTTTCTTCTGCTGAATACTCTTCATTTCCTGAGAACGCTGAAGAACAGTATCATTCTGAGCTGGAAGACAAAACCAGCAGAGGGGCCATTGATGCATTGCTAATGCTCTTCTAGGACCCTCTGTTCCAAGCTACTATTTGAAAATATTCAACATACAAGTGAATCTTACAACTTCAATTTCTTTTTATTATTTGTTCCCCCATGGGTACTTTCATGTATATGTACGTGTATATGGATGAATGTGTGTGCGATTAAAATTATTGTTAGAAATAGTCTCTGCATGTATTATCACGCTTTTCTACACAAGTGGTAGTATATTGCAGTCATGCTTCTGTACCTTGCCTTTTGCATTGGTTTCATCCTCCTATACCATAGTGGACATTTGATGGCTGCCTACCCAGTATCCATTCTCTCCTCCTTCCCCAAAGTACTCAGGTTTTCATTTACTTATCTGTGCTCCCTTACAAAGCTTCTAGGAGGCATGCCACCCTAGGCTGACTGGCCAAAAGTAACCAATATTTTCCATTCTCATGGCATATGATTTAAGCTCGAACAATCAAGATGAACTTCAGAGCTCCTGTTTGGAATTCTGGGGCAGACACACTCTCTTTTCCTTTGAAATGGGGCAAGAAACCCTAATTATGGTTGATAAGTCTCCCACTACCATGAGAGAACCAGGCTTGGGATGAAGCTATTATCTTTAACAGCAAAAGCAGAGAGATGAGAAGAAACTGAGTCCTTGAGGATTTCCCATTTATGTGACTCAATAAATCTCCTTTATATTTAAATCAGTTTGCAGTGGATTTTCTGTTACTTGCAACATAAAGCCTCTTATCTGATTTAGGTATGTATAAATCTACCTTATTCTTTTTAATGGCCTTAGGATGAACACATCATAATATACTTAACGAACATTCAGGTTATTCCAGTTTGCTGGTACTAACCATACCGTAACAGGTAACCTTACATGTATCTTCACACACATATTCAAGTCTATACGCAGGATAAATTCTTGGAAGTCGAGCTGGAGATCTTGGGATATGTGTATAGTTAATTTGATAGATTATATTTGGGAATACAAAGAAGTAGTGAAAAAGCTGCCTTTAGGGCATGGAATGTAGTGAATGGGTATTCTCTGTATATTCTTATTAAATGAATTTTAAAAACCATGTGGAGGAGCAGTGGGTGGCTCAGTTGGTTCAGCCTCCAACTTCAGCTCAGGTCATGGTATCATGGTTCATGGGTTTGAGCCCCGCCTTGAGCTCTGTGCTGACAGCTCAGAGCCTGGAGCCTGCTTCAGATCCTGTCTCCGTCTCTCTCTGCCCTTCCCTTGCTCATGCTCTCTTTCAAAAATAAACATTAAAAAATTTTTAAAAATAAATAAAAAATAAAAACCATGTGGAATACTACATCTCTTAGAAGAGGAAAAAAAATTGCACTTAGAAGCATTAAACTGTGTATCATTAAATTGTCCCTGGGTGGCTCAGTCGGTGTCGTATCTGACTCTTGATCTTGGCTCAGGTCTTGATCTCGGTCGTTGTGAGTTAAAGTCCCGGGTTGGGCTTTGAACTGAATTGAAGCCTACTTAAAAAAAAAAAAAAAAAAAGACGGTATCTTTAAAGGAATCTTGGAAATAATGTGTTCCAGGGCTCCAAGTTAGAAATGAGGAAACTGAACTCCTGGGCAGTTCAGGGAATTGTTCACACTGCAGTTGAGAGCAGGTCCAGGGATGACAGTAGTTGTACCCATATGCAGAGGTGACATGTCTAGCACGAGTTCACTATCGCCGGCACCCACGCTGGAGCTGCCAAGTGCCCTGAGCTACACAATGAATCAAGCATATAAATAAATCCTAAAACAATGAATTCTTGCCATGCTCCTGCAGGGAGGGGGCTAGTTGTATTTTAGGAGTAGGAAACTGAGGAACTGAGACTAGCTCCCTACCAGACAGTGCACAAGAATCAGGCCTCCAGCCCCACAGCGCCACAAGCTGCATTTACATCTGACATTTTCCAAGGGTCTCCTACTGAGAAAAGATGTGCAAAAGAATGCTAGGTTTTGTGATGCTAATGCAGAGAGAGGGGCCCCAGCCCACTCCTTCTTTTTATTGCTCTGAAAGTCAGAGGGCTCCTCGGGTGTGTTCTCTGCAAAGGTCTACCCAGACTGCCCTGCTCCAGGAAAGAACAATTACGAGAATCAAACAGTCAAGCAGCTATGCAAGGACTTGGAAAAATTATAATACAGAAGTTCATGCCTGGGAGATACAGGGTTTTTCGGGTTTACTTTACTTAAACAAAAGGTCACAAGTGTGTTTATTTATTGAACACATTACAAAAATCTCTTAGTGTTTCTTCCCTTAAATGTCCGCAGTTCAATTTTTCCTCAGTCCAATGGCTAATACTAACTCCTTGGTGTTGCTCCCACCCTTGAATTTCTTTACTTGCGGAAAATCACTTGTTTCTCTTTGCCGGCAGAAAAAATGTGAATTTTAAGATGAAAAGTATCCCTGTAGTGCGACACCTTTTATTTTACAAATGAGCAAAGGGGACTCCAGTGATTTAAAGGCTATCCAGCAAGTCTATGCATAGCTTTGTGGAACAGCTAGGTTTCTGGGCTCTGTGCCCCATAGTATCTCCAAATATAGAATCATAGAATTAATTTTCTTTATTTAAAAAATTGTATGCACCAAAGAATAGAAGCATCTCACCATATTTACAAAGTCATTTTTCTAAAACATACATACTGTTAGCTCTGCTTAAGAGAATCTTTATTTTTAGAGGTTCATGTTGAAGCTTATAGGTATGACATTTCATGATCCCAATCTATTTTAAAATGCTTCAAGAAAAAAGATGAAGCAAAATGCAAAATGTAAATAATTGTTAAATCTAGGTGATGGGAAAAGGGTGGTCCTTACACAATTTTCTCTACTTTTTAAAAAATATTTGAAGATTTTTTATAGGACAGGAAGAAAAAGCATATTAACATATTATGCATAGGGCGCCTGGGTGGATCAGTCAGTTAAGTGTCCGACTTTGACTCAGGTCATGATCTCACAGTTCATGAGTTTGAGCCCCGCACTGGCCTCTGTACTGTCAGCTCAGAGTCTGTAGCCTTCTTCGGATTCTGTATCTCCTTTTCTCTCTGCCCCTCCCTTGCTTGCACTCTGTCTCTCTCTCCCTCAAAATAAATGAACATTAAAAAAAATTTTTTTTTAAAAACCATATTATGCTTGTCCTGGAATTCACAAGTTCCATTTTTCTGAAGTAATACATGTTCACTGATGAAAACAGAGAGCAATGGTCCACAAAAGAAAAACAAAGTAACCGTAACCTGTTCACAACCTGTTTAGAGCCAATTATTATCAACGTTTGGGGGGTATATCCTTTTAGTCAGTGTTCTACATATAAATTCACAAGCATGTATCCACAAGTGTGGTTAATACCTTACAGTCCATTTTATAATCATATATTTAACAACATATAGTAAATATTCTCTCATTATTAATTTTTTTTTCAACGTTTATTTATTTTTGGGACAGAGAGAGACAGAGCATGAACGGGGGAGGGGCAGAGAGAGAGGGAGACACAGAATCGGAAACAGGCTCCAGGCTCTGAGCCATCAGCCCAGAGCCCGACGCGGGGCTCGAACTCACGGGACCGCGAGATTGTGACCTGGCTGAAGTCGGACGCTTAACTGACTGCGCCACCCAGGCGCCCCTCTCTCATTATTAATTATTTTCTGTATCTTTTCAGGGATGTATAGTGATTTGTTATTATTTATTTAACCCATCTCCTCTTCAGGCCATTGTGATATTTCCCCCAATGTGTAAGTAATAGCAAATCTCTGATGAGCATTCTTGGAGCCCAGGCTGAACACATCCGAGATTATTTCCTCAGGAACATTACAGAGCCTTTTTTACATGTCAGGCACTTTAGTCAATAAGGGCTTTACATGCATAATCTTATTTAATCTCCTAACTGATGAGTTATTTGCTTTTATCACTCTCATTTTATAGATAACAATTCTAGGCTGCAAGGTAAGTACACGGACTTAAGTCTGAGTCTGGCAGTCCCCAAAATTCATGTTCTGAGACATGAAGCTCCCTCTTTTATGTGTCCTGGATGTGAAATTGCTATGAACTTTTCAGAGATTGTGTATATGTATCATTATATTGCCTTCCAGAAAGTGGTAGCACTTAATCTTGCTCCATTATTGAGTAAAAAAAAAAAAAAAAAAAAAAAAAAAAAGATGCCAGATTGATTTAATTTTGAATTCTTATGGCTTATAAAACAGTTGACTTTTTTCTTTTTTCATAAGACTTTTCCTTGGATAAAGAAAGTCTCCATTTCACTGTTGAAAGTAAGACCACTGTTACAGTTTTCTCCTCTTCACCTATGTTTCCCCTTTACTTCTCTTGGATTTAAAACACCAACTAAGTGACGTTCATTGGCTCAAATGTATGCATAGCTGGCCTGGTATCCCACCAATGTCTGATACTGCCATTGCAGCCGGATCACGCTAGTCACCACTCCTGGTCAATTAAAATCGGTGTTTTACTCCTTTTCCTGGGCACACAGCTACCTTTTCTAGACTGGCTTCCTTGCAGCTTGGTGTGGCCATTTGACTGAATTACAGCTAATGGAATGTGAGCTGACGTGGCCAGTGGAAACCTCATCTACATGCTTTTCCATCTCATTCTCCCTCCCAAATGAAGAATAGGGACAAGCTCAGGGAGCCCAGAGAAACCATGTCCTGAGGATAGCACATCTTTCTGCTGAAGTCTCTGAACAAAATCATGGCATAGAGCACTGGACTGTTACATGAAGAAAGAATAAAATCATTCTTTTTCAATGTGTGGAGCCATTGAAATTCTGAGGTTTGTTATAGCAGCTAACATGATTTTGACCAATACAAGGGTTTTTGCTTTATATGTTTTGAAGACCATGGATACTTCTGTTGGATTCTTTCCAATTTGTCATGGAAATCTGATGCCTTTGCAGTGATGCTCACTTGAATCATTATTGTATAAGTCTGATACTTGCTCAGAGAGGTGCTGTGTTCTTGGGGAGGAATAAAATAACAGTCTAGTTTATTTTTGTTTTAAAAAACTACTTTTTAATTTTTATTTATTTATATATTTTTGTACTTGGGGGAAGAAAGGTAAGTTAATCATCCTCATCAGTGCCTTGTACAGAATAATCATTCGCCTCTGGAGGATCCCTCACTTGTTATAATTATGTTTTTCCTTCATTCCTGATACTCCCATTTCTTTCTCTCTAGTAGATATACATTCTAAGGTGTCTGATGTATTCACTTGGATTTGTATGTATTCTTTTTTTTTGAGTTTATTTATTTATTTTGAGAGAGACAGAGACAGCACAAGTCGGGGAGGGGCAGAGAGGGAGAGAGAGAGGGAGAATCCCAAGCAGGCTCCACACCGTCAGCACAGAGCCCGATGCGGGGCTCAAACCCATGAACTAACTTTGAGATCATGACCTGAGCTGAAACCAAGACTTGGATGCCTACCTGACTAAGCCACCTAGGTGCTTAGTCAGATTTGTATGTATTCTTATAGCATTAGTTTTTGTGTTTAAATAGTGCTATAGATCTCATTTCATTTCTTACCATTTTCACTCAACAAACTTTTCATAACCCATTTTATGTATTTATCTCTAATTTAATTCTCCTTGTTGCGTAGAATACCACCTGTCTTCTCCTAGAGATGGATTTCTAGACTGCCTTGACTCACCACCGCCATACATAATACAGTGGTGAACAGTATGTGCCCTGTTATGGCTCTGCAAGAATTTCTCTGGGAGATCCCTGAGGTTGCTGGGTCATGGGACATGAGTGCTGCCAGGCTGCTTTCCAGAATGGCTCACCAATTTACATTCACAGTGTATACAACCTCTCATGACTCTACATTATCCTCACCAATTGGCATTACCCTCCCTTCCAACTTTTTTCCGTTCTGATAAGTGCAGAATAAACTTTCATCTGTTTTAATTCATATATCTCTGATTAATAACATATGTGTGCAACTCTTAGGTAATGTCTTAGCCATTCAACTTCCCCTTTTGTGAATTGTCCGTGTTTCCAGACAAAACAGTAGAGCCTTCCATTTCCTCATAATCCACATGGAAATCCTGTAGGAAGTGTGAAAAAAAAATATACTCTGGCTCTTTCTGGCGTCCAACAAAGTTCTCTCTAGGTAATGTCACTGGTTATCTACAACCTGATAGACTCATTCATTCATTCACTCCAGAAAAATGTGTCAGGCACTTTATCATATGTTAGGGATACAGAGGAAAATAGAAGTTATGTGGCTCCTGGCCTCTTGGCACCCATGAAATGATAGAAGAGATAGATTTGTGTTTGTTGTTTTACTTTCTGGAGAAGTAAACATCAAGGTATGAGCTACTTATATCTTGATACTTGGTAAGATTTCTCTTCCATCTTTCTTTTTTGCAATTGAATTAGAAGTGTCCCTGGTAAGTACGAACTGGTACAGGTCAATGGATGCTGCTGACAACTAACAAAAGAAAAAACCATATTGCTTCCAACACTTATTAACTCAAAAACTCAATGAGGCATCTTTTCTTAAAAAGAAAATCTTAAGTACCAAGATGTTTTACCAGCATATACCCTCCCTAGAAAAAAAGAGCTGTAATCTAATCCCCCCCAGGCCCCCCCCACCCCCACCAGATTTGTAGCTCAAGCAATGAAGTTCAGAAGGATGTAAAAAAATCCTCAGTGTAGAGTCTTCTGGAGCTCTTCCCAATACACCACCCTGGTTCTATTTTTTTTTTTTTTTAATGTTGTTTTCATTTGAAACTAGATTCATGCAGCTTGCTCATGCAAAATGAGAATGAAAAAAAAAGTTAGGGTCTGGAAAGGAAGAGAAGGATTAAATTAAGAGTTCTGCTAGGATGTAGCCATCATGATCTAATGCACCACGGGCAGTGCAGCTTCAGGGAATACTGACTTTCAAGGGCTGGCACTCCGGAGGACAGCTGGCCCTCAGCTGGTCATGTTGCTGGCCTCATGTTGCCTCATGAAGTGTCTCCCATAAACTCAACTGATGCTATTTAGGATTTTTTTTTTTTAACATGCGGCACAGGAAATTTTTCCTCAGTGCGTGTAAGAGCTGTTTGATTCCCCAAAGAAAAAGATTTGGCAAGTCAGTTGAGAGGAAAGTAGAAGCACCGAACACATGAGCACATTTTAACAATGTCCAAGTGTAACTTTTACTGCCAACAGTAGACATGCACTGGAACTTGAAACGCAGCCCAAATGCTAAAAGCAGTTGTTTTTATCTGTGAGGAGAATGTTGTGGTTTCATTCTGAGATGAGTCACTTTGTTCTGATTTATCCAGTTAGTAAATGTATCTGATTTGTTTTCATTAGGGAGTTGAAAGTTTGTTTTTGTTTGTTTTGTTTTTATTTTTGTAACAGTAAAGAAAACTATTAGGTCTGGTAAGAAAATGAGGAAACCAAAATTGAGTGAAATGCTCAATGAAGATAAAGCCAAGATATCACCTGCCATGGACAATGAAGAGGGCTTGGAGTCCTGGCATTAAGAGGGAGACTTTGGAATTCAGAAGCCTAGTACTTTGCTGTCAGTATTTGACAGCATCTTTACAAGGCTATCTTGGGTTGCCAAATCAGAAAACTAAGCTTTTTGTGCGGTGTGATCTTAATTTTGTCCATTCTATTAAATGATTTCATGATGGGATACAGGTGACATTTATGCATTTGCTAAACAAACAAACAAACAAACAAAAAAACAACTTTGTTTCTCTAGGCCTACTCTGCAGAACTAGATCACTTGGTCTAACTAATCAGTTAGCTAACCAATCTGATGAGAAATATTTACTGAGTGCCTACTACCTGCAGGCATTTTATGGGTCAGTTGATGCTATGACTTTGCTGGCAGGCAGACACTGTGACCAAAGAATTCAACCACAGTTATATTAAAGTTGTCAATTGTTTTCCTATGCCTTTTGTTTCAAACAAATTACAACTACAATGGCACTTTTTCCCATTAACTTATTTTTCTTCTTACTCTTTATCCTAGAGACATGGTGCATGATATAGAATTTTAAATGTATATATTTGCAAGACCAAAACCACTTGTTTGAACAATTTTATCTAACAAATAATTTCGTCATATAATAAATAGTCTGTATTATATTGACATATAATGCAGGTTTTATCTGGTAATAAATATTCTCACTGAAGTATAAGCAGTGCTGAGCCATCCAGGAACTGGGTCGACATGTTTTGAAGACATGAAGTGATCAGGTGCCATTCTGAGTTCTCATTTAAATCTGCTGTGTTGGAGGGATAGTGGATCTAAGCCAACTTTGAGACTGTAAACAATTTACTCAAATATAAAAAAAAAGGAGGGGGGTGGAAACAAAACTGCTTGGAAACATTTCTTTCCATGGTTGTGTTTCAAGTCGCCTAAGATTACCAATGCATGGTGAACAGTATTTTGTCTTAAACTTAGTGGAGGGGATTGTCATTGTAGTGGCTTTTTGTCCGTGAAGAATTTATCAGGCTCACTCTCTGGCTTCCATCACTCTGTAGGACAGAAAAGCCTATTTCAGTATCTCTGGGCATGCCTAATATTTAGAAAGGTAAGCCTGTGTAGCAAATGTGAAAGAGCTCCTCTACATACCCTGATGGCTTTACTCAACCATGTTTCCTCTTTTATCATTTGTTGGAAAAACCCTTTACTATCTCTTCTTAGTTCCTTGTCCTTTGTTAGCTACAAAGAGCAGATTTTCTTTTGTAAATCCTTAGTAATTAAATGAGCACTTCAGTGGCTGTAGCCTTCAATGGCCTGTTTCCTAGGTTTTTGCCTTTGACAGTCATATTTTGCAAAGGCCCCTGAGATGACTCGGCATCTTCCCCTACTTAACACTAAACCAATTGAAGCCCGTGCTCACTGCGCGAAGGAGGAAAAGATTCATTAAGGGCACTTCATTAAGGAGCTGAAATGGGACGCTCTAAATGCGCCCGAACCAACTGCAGCCCAGAGGCCCTGTCTATTAGGAGAGCCACAAAGACAGTTTCGGAAACTGAACTCCAGCTCCAGTGCATCGGATTAGGGAGAGTGATGGGATTAGTGTTTAATGACTTGGGGCAGGAGACAAAGGGAATTTCGACAAAGAGGCTTAGATATGGAAGAATTAACACTCTATTCCAACCAGGCCTCTGATGACTTCCAGCATTCTTTTCAGACTCAAAAGCCAAGGGAAGAAGAAAAAAAAAAAAAAAAGATGAGCAAAGCTTTAATACTTTCCTAACTTTTTTTTTTATTACAACAACAATACAGAGGAAATAAAAGAACCCTCTTCAGTCCCTTGCACTTGAAACCTCTTTTAAAAATAAGCATCTACAATTGTATAATTAGTGGCAAGGTGAGCTTGCCCAGGGCTCCCAGCATGTGCTCCAGAATGCCTCTCTGCTTCCCAACACTAGAGCAAGTCTCACGCCAATGCGGACACCGAAGCAAAACCCATGGTAGCAGAGGACCAGCTAAGTGGCTTTAAAAGTGCTTCCCTCTCCCTGGCTGTTTATGTTACAGGTGCAACCAAAGGGCCAGAGAGAAACTGCTTCATTGTAAAACCTCTTCCTGGCCCCATCTGGCTCAGACTCCAATGATTCCAGTGTCTATGGCCTGAGAAGTGCTTCATGAAACGAGGTGATTATCCTGCGTACGTGAGGGGATAACTTTGGAAATGTGCTTGAAGGTTGAAAGTGCTCTTGAAAAAGAATCAAGTCAACTTGGAGCAGGGCAGGCAATGTTGGAGCTTATCTATAGCATTTCTCCTTGCTTGGACAAGAACACAGTATCATTATCTAAACACGAAGCCAAATTTAAGTGGCTGACCCTGGAGTGGAGTATTATTCCTCAGGCTGTTAAGTAAATAGACTCAGAGCACCAAATGCCTTCGAGCAGTAAGTGTGTGATTATGCCCTGCTGCTGCAAATGGCAAAATGCAGGTGCAAATGTTACTGTAGGCAAAAGTACAATCCAAATAGTGCCGTAAATGAGCTCGCACTGTAAACCAATTCAACGTGTCCTTATTTTTAACCGAACTAAATCACTTGCAGAAAAGCTGGGTATTCATTTCATGTATTAGCCTGTATGAAATGGTCTTGGAGCAGTTCTAGACACCAAGGTATTATTTAACCCGTGTGGTTTAGTGGGACAATGGCAGCCCCCTGCCGTAATCCATTCAGGGGCAATACCGGCAGTCAGTGTGAAATTAAATACATTACAGGGAAAGAGCTTAATGCGTTTTATAGGCAGTTGTTCATCCACATCAAACTTTAGTTTTTAAAATCCGAACATTTGATCCCACGACAGGAACCGTGCTTCAAGTCAGAGATTGCCACGCTGTGCTGCTGGAAGGTAGAAAAGAGGCAGAGCCCAGACTTCAGTTAAGGTCCAACTGGCTGAAAGGAACCATTTCCAATCATCTCAGCTCTGTTGGGCCACTCAGATGCCAAAGGCCCAGGTAGCATCTGATCAAGTTGCTACAGGGCTCAGACCTGCGTTTATTGCCCCTTACTTTTCCGCTAACATTTTTGCTTGAAGGATCGATGTTTTTCCAGTGTAGTGCAAGTCCCTTTTCTCATAGCTAAATCGTAGTAGGGTATAATGGGCTTCCCTCACCTCACTCCCAGTCTCTCTTGACCCCAACATGGTCTAGAAGTCTGTTCTTTGTTAAATTGAAAATGTGTAGAAATTTTTATAGAGATCTTCAGCTATATAAATAGCTTTGAAAATTGTTGTAACTTTAAAAACAGGTCAAAAAGGAAATTGAACAGCTAGTGAGTTTCATACATCCAGTCAGCTTTTTGAAGGGCTGCATTGGTCTTCCTAGTAAATGGTTGCTTTTATTGTTGGGGTTTCTGCCATTTTTTTTTTTTTTTTTTTTGAGGCAGCTTTTAATAGAAAAGGGAGCTTTGGTGGAATTTTCTGATAGAATGTCAAATATATCACTAATGGCTCCTGCCACCACATTCAAACGTCAAGAGCAGTTTTTGTCATGGGAGTGTGACCTGCATTCCATGACACTCCTTGCTAAGCATCCAATTCTCCATGAATATTGATGACTTCCTCAGATGGGTGGTGACCCCAATGTGGTTCCCAGGCAAGTTCCTGAACTCTGTTGGCTCACAGGTGGATCCTGTGTCCTCATAGATGGTGGCTTTGTGTTTTGGGAATTTTCAGACCAAACTCTGCTTCTTTGGGTACAAAATTTATCAAAAGGTTATTCTCTGGTATCTTTTTTCAAAAGTGGACCAGGTTTGTTTATAGCTCTTTAAAATATGGTGAAACTTAGAAGTGCTTTTTCCTTAGTACTGTGTTGAAAGTGTAAGAACTTAAAAACAGTGATTCTTAACTTTGGATGGGGGGAAGGAGGAGCAATACAATTATGCTAGGGGTCCAGTAATCCACTTGTTGTAAGCATTCTCTAGAACCTGAATAAATAACATGTGTCACACATAGACGGTCATTTTAAAAATAATGTCTATAGATGTTATTATGATTAACACATTCAAAGTTATTTGAAAAGGTTTACTGAGATTATAGTCATTTTTATCTTTATGTGTTTTCTCAAGCCATACCAAAAGTTCAACTCATATCACATAGGGGTCTGACATTTTTTTGTAGGGGTGGGAGGGTATGATATGGACCTCTATCAATGTCAGTAATAAAAACCCAACTCAAACTAGCTAAAGCCAAAAGTAATTTTTCTCTGGGCTCAGGGAGCTCAGAGATATGTTAAGCTCTGTTTGCCTTTTCTTGGCTTCAAGCAGGCTTGTCCATGGGGTAATGAGAGGGTCATGGTCCTTGCTACATGATTACATAGTCCTAAACTCTGTTGAAGTCAAGAGAGACTTTATGTCAGCTTCCATACCAAACTCTAAAACAAAATTCAGATTACCCAGCTCTACTTAATGGGCCTATCTGTGGACTAACCACAAGGGTTAAGGTGAAGAAGGCAATCTGATTGGTCAGCCTGAATCACATAATCACTTCTGTAGGGGGAGGAGAGGTGGAGTCCCTTGATTTATAGCCCTAACAGAGTCACATAGAGAGAAGGAGGGGGCAATTTCCAAACAAAAAAGGAGGTGATGAACAGGCAAGCAACACTGGCTGACTGCAGGAGGGTTTCTCATATTTACACTTATATTTATAAGGCTTCAGAACCGCTATTCTACTGTTATTGTTATTATTTTTGACATTTTAACTAGGATCCTCCAACAAGTATTACAAGTCAGCTAAGCACAAAGGAGGCCATTGGGAATACCCTGAGGGGTACTGTTTTGCAGCCAATCCCAGTTGTGGTTTGTGTACCTGCATGTGCTTCAGAGAAGAAGAATGAGCTGTTTGAAGGGCTGCTGCCAGAAGACAAAAAAATCATAATTTCCTTAAGATTCAACTCTCAATTCTTTCCTGTAAGTTTAAGGCAAAACAAAATAAACTCTCACTCTCTCTCTTTCACACACACACACACACACACCCACACACACACACTCCACCACCAACATCACCATTACTGCCCCCAAATGGATATAAGTTATAAGGGTTAATTCCAAAAACACTAAAGGTATTTATTTTTTAATTAGTGTGTACTTTTGGCACAGGCACCCTAGATAGGAAAGGTCATCCCTAGATCCAGAGCTCTGAATACCATGACTCTCCTTATTGCTAATCTCTAGGTCAGTCCTGTCTCTGCTTTTCTTCCTGGATAATTCGTTCCTTCCCAGGAATTAATACTTCTGTAATTAGTGCTTATTTCTATTCTTCATGCCCTTCTCCATCAGTCTCTCCACCTTTACCCCTTCTGGCCTTACTCCTCATTTCCTTAAATTTCCCTATTTTTTCCCATTCTTTGAAATCAAATCATTTTAAGTCCCTACTTTACCTTTCTCAGCTATAGGCATATGGAAACTGGTATAATGTGAAGAGTACATTACTTGACTCTTACAATCATAATGATGATGATAATGATGACGATGATGATGATGATGAAAATGAATATTAAGTGAGCTCATTATTTCATAAGCACTCTCTCAATATTATATTATATAATCTTTACACTGACCCTGTTAAGTTAGTAGTTGTATGTTAATTTTATTTATAAGGGTTACTCAGTTTTTGAACCCATTTATGATGTTTGAGAAGTTCCTTATAATATGAATTGTGATGGAATTTCCCAGTATAGAAGCCAAAAAATGTTCAGATACTTGTTGCCATAGACTCTCTTGCACCTACGGTGTGGACACATGACCTACACTCAGCCAAACACAGAGGTACCTGCCTTAGACTTTAAGTTGATAGCTAGACATACAAAAAAGCAGGCAAGTGGATAATTTATTTTTCAGGTAATTGTGGCTTCAACATTCCATTCCCAGGGTCTTCAGGAGCTGTGTAGTAGGCTGTGGCATCCAGTGTCCAAGGCTGTAGTGGCGTAAATCCCATTATTCAATGTCAGCAGCTCCATTGACAAAGTCCCTATCCAGCTAACTTTGTAGTATACTTTGGGCTATGCTTCTGGCTATTGCCTAGACTCCTTTCTTCTGCCATTTCTGAGCCTGGCTCTCCAGTTTCCTAATATGTTCAGAAACATAAAATATAATATAGATGCTGTTCCGGAGTTGGGCAATGTAGAAGCCTTATCCTTGAGTTCCCTCAGATCCTTGCAATAAATTCCCTTTTACCTAAATCAGCAGCTATAGTTAGTTTATATTACTTGAAACAAAGAATCCTGACAATACCAGGATATTATTTTTAATTTCATTTTATGGATTTGGAAGCCCAAGCTTAGAGAAACAAATACTTTGTATGAAGTCAAACAAATACTATCAGACTCAGGCTGACTTGAGAACTTATATTCATCTACCACCCCTCAAACAAGTGGGAAAGAAAAGACTGTATTAGTAAATGAGATTTGTCTGAACATAACTTAGAAAGAGGTAGGCACCCTTGATTAAAGTGTCAATTCTGGCAATGTCTTTTCCAAAGTCACAGCTTATTTGGATAACCTTTCTTTATCTAGAAAGTAAAAAGTTTGGTCTAGATCAATGGCTTCTAATTATTGGGGATGGGGGTCATAGAACCATGAAAAAAAAACATGCAAGCTATGGCTCTCCTTCTTAGCAAAGCACACATACAAATGTGTTACATCCAATTTCACCCCAAGCCCATCATCCTTTGATCTCAGTGAATCCCAGGCTGAGAACCCAGAACTAAATGACCTCTCACTTCGGTCTTTCCAAGTAAAATGCTGTATGATTCCATTGTCTGGGTGAATTTGTTATAATGATTGAGCTCAACTTCTCTCTCTCTCTTACACACACACACACACACACACACACACACACACACACACCATGATCTCAGGACAGGGGTTTGAATTAATCACATTTCTCAGTTTATAGTGTACTATCATCATTAAGACAAGACATTTGAGAGTCCTGAAATCATGCAGTATTAGGTGGCAACTACCTAAAGGATCTAGGGTTATTTGGCCTTGAGAAAACACTCAGACACAATGATTTGTATCCGTTACTTCAAGTAACTGATAGTTGCTGCAAATAACTGAAAATCTAACCAAAAGTGGCTTAAGCAATAGGACATTTACAATCTCATGTAACAAGAAGTTTGAAGATGAGAGATACAGAGTTGGCAAATGCACTTAAAGACATGGGTTCCTTTCTTCTCTCTGTTCTGCCATGTCATAGGATGTGGCTTGGCCCTAGCTCCTCAACATGGGGTGGGACTTCTGTAATTTTTTTTAACATTTATTCATTTTTGAGAGACAGAGTGTGCGTAGGGGAGGGGCAGAGAGAGAGGGAGACATAGATCTGAAGCAGGATCCAGGCTCCAAGCTGCCAGCACAGAGCCTGATGTGGGACTTGAACTCACGAACCATGAGATCATGGCCTGAGCTGAAGTCGGACACTTAACCGACTGAGCTACCCAGGTGCCCCGGCACTTCTGTAATTTCTTTTTTCATGTTTTTATTTATTTTTTGAGAGACATAGAGAGACAGCACAAATTGGGGAGGGGCAGACAGAGAAGGAGACACAGAATCCAAAGCAGACTCTAGGCTCTGAGTTGTCAGCACAGAGCCAGGCGCAGGGCTCGAATTCACAAACTGTGAGATCAAGACCTGAGCCGAAGTCGGACGCTTAATGGACTGAGCCACTCAGGCGCCCCCACTTCTGTAATTTTTTAAGAAAGCATGTTGACTTCGGCCGTTAACCATTATACAGTAACTAGTGTCAAACTTGCCCTCTCACTGAAAACAACTATAAAACTTGACAAATAAATAAGGCAATTCCTTTCAAGTACTGGATAACAGGCAGGGGACTATGATCCTCGAGAGAAGGGAAATACACAAGACTAGCCATGCTTTTTTGCCTGGTAGCACTTTCTTGTTGTAGTACAAGGAAATGGAATCAAACAGAACAATAGCTCTGCTGAGCTGAGGAAGCAGAGATCAGAGTTCTAGGCTCCTGAAGTAGCTGGAATTTCCTGGGTAGGGTACTGGAGAAGAGGAGAGCTATGCACAAGGGCATGTACATTTATGAAAATTCCTTGGCTGAGGGCTGGGCTATAGAGATAAAGGTTGAAATTCCAAGAAACATGACACAGGTAAACTGCTGTGGGGATAAAAAATGAATAGTAATAATAGAGGCCAAGCACTTTGGGAAGATGTTGGAATTCTCGCCATTGAAGAAAGAAAGATTTTGGGTATTCAGGTGAGACTCCATAAAGGCCTTATTTTATAAAGGAATGAAAACTATGCCCTAGAGTGCCTGCACTAGAAATAAGTAAACAAACAAACAAATAAACAAAAACTAACAAAAATAGCCCACTCTATTAAAAAATAAAACTAAACATAAAAGGATCAATAAACTCTACCAATAATTTGATAAGACAAACCCAACATGAGGGGGGCCTGGGTGGCTCAGTCGGTTGAGTGTCCAACTTCAGCTCAGGTCATGATCTTGCAGTCTGTGAGTTTGAACCCCACATAAGGCTCTGTGCTGACAGCTCAGAGCCTGGAGCCTGCTTTGGATTCTGTGTCTCCCTCTCCCTCTGCCCCTCCGCCACTTGCATTCTGTCTCTCTCTCAAAAATAAATAAACATTAAAAAACAAAAGACAAACCCAATACGCTTAAAAAGAAGATGATATAGGGGCGTCTGGGTGGCGCAGTCGGTTGAGCGTCCAACTTCAGCTCAGGTCATGATCTTGCAGTCTGTGAGTTTGAACCCCACATAAGGCTCTGTGCTGACAGCTCAGAGCCTGGAGCCTGCTTTGGATTCTGTGTCTCCCTCTCCCTCTGCCCCTCCGCCACTTGCATTCTGTCTCTCTCTCAAAAATAAATAAACATTAAAAAACAAAAGACAAACCCAATACGCTTAAAAAGAAGATGATATAGGGGCGTCTGGGTGGCGCAGTCGGTTGAGCGTCCGACTTCAGCCAGGTCACGATCTCGCGGTCCGTGAGTTCGAGCCCCACGTCAGGCTCTGGGCTGATGGCTCAGAGCCTGGAGCCTGTTTCTGATTCTGTGTCTCCCTCTCTCTCTGCCCCTCCCCCGTTCATGCTCTGTCTCTCTCTGTCCCAAAAATAAATAAACATTGAAAAAAAAAAAAAAAAAAGAAGATGATATAATTTCAGATATAACATATCTTCCAAATTATCTAATACATAATTAAACATTCTTAAACATGTAAAGAAGGATAATATGACCCACAATCAAAGGGAAAAAAGCAATAGAAAGAGACCATGAGATGATTCCTATGTTGGTATGCTCAGGCAAGGATTTCAAAGAGGGTATTATGAATATATTCAAGGACTTAAAGGGAAAGATGATCATAATGAATAAACTGATGAGGAAATTTCCACAGATTTCACATGAATTTAAATTATCCTTTTAAAACACTGGTTTTGGGGTGCGTGGATGGCTCAGTCAGTTAAGTGTCTGACTTCAGCTCAGGTCATGATCTCACAGTTTGTGAGTTCGAGCCCCAAGTTGGGCTCTGTGCTAACAGCTCAGGGCCTGGAGCCTGCTTTGGATTCTGGATCTCCCTCTCTCTCTGCCCCTCCACTTATACTTTCTCTCTCTCCCTTTCTCTCTCTCTCAAAAATAAATTAACATTAAAAAAATTTTTTTAAAGGAGTAAAAAATAAAACACTGATTTTAATAAAAAATGGTTTGATGCTACTTTTGATAATGCTGAGATCTTCATTCCTGAAAGTGCTCACATAAATATTCCCAGGTGAGGATACTGTAAAGTAGCATTCAAGCCACAGGTGGGATGACATAAAAGATGGGAGAGGAGAGGATGGATTTGATAATTTATAATCACCTCCAACTATCAGAGTCTGTTTCTCTCATCATCACCACTGGGAAAGGGAAGTCATTAAACACATGGGATGAACTGGGCTCTCTAGTCCTGCTGTGTCTTCTTCTGGTTGAGTCCCTACTGTGGTAACACTGGAAGAGCAGGAACTTCAGGGTGGGATGAATCAGGCTGTCATGGAACAATATAGAGCTAGATTTACCCCTAACCACATTGCTAGATGTTCCAATCACAAACACCTGGAGTTTACCTTCTCCTGTACTCCTAGATTATTCCAGCCACATTCCTAGAAAGCCCATGAAACTTGTGTGACCAGATCTAGGATAGACATAGAGCTTCAAGCTCTATGTACCAGTACAATGAGTGATTCATAGAAGATGCTTGATAAACAGTTGTTAAATGAATGAATGCATTCTAGCCACCTAACGTGTTTAACTTGGCTTGAACTTGCAATAAGGCATATTACATATTCCAGTGGTCTCCAAAATTCACTAACACTCTCTCACCCAATCCCCTCAAACAGTAGGGCACTTCATGCAGAACCTGCCTCAGAATTTCAGTGCTGATTTTGAGATCCCTTTTAAAAGGTCATGAAGAGATACACTAATGTATAAGCAAAACCAAGGATGACTGTTAATGAGAATTTTAACCTAATAAAAGTGATTATTTTCCCCCCATGATTTTTCCTATCTCAAGGGCATGGAGAATGATGATTCAAGTAGTAAATAAATGGCAAGAAGACTCCCCCTGCTTCCTCAAACTACTTCTGCTCAAAATATTATCAAGAGGGCCTAGCATTCCTCTCCATTCTCTGACTGTTAATGATGCTAAAAGATTAAGATAAAAAAATACTCCCCTTCTATGTTCAGTGCAGACAGAAAGCAATCCAGTGACTGCTGTAAGAGAGAGATGGAGACCCTTCCCCTGTTCCCATCTCTCCTCTGTCTCGTCCCTCTTCACCCCTTCTCACGGTTTTTCACTCTTATCTTTTGATCCCTCCCTCCCACCCCACCCAAACCTTACCCAGGGTTTACAGTAGTTATCAGAGCTGGGCATGCCCATTAGTTAGTTGCAGGCAAATCTTGTTTGCAAGCAGGAAACTGTAGGAATTCTCACCTAGTGGGGTTTTCACTCTTTGTGTGAGCTTAATCCTGGGGATTAACAAATGCATCAACTGGAGACCTCTTACCATGACAGAATGGGCAAGTTCAAGCAGGAATAGTCCCTGAAATGTCTGGTTCTGTGGGAGCTAAGAACACAACACCTGCCAGGTACTGGACAGGGTGTGTCCCTAGAGGAGGCCTGGGTCAGAGAGGAAATAGCTTTTCTGTCATGGTGTCTCTGTTGCTGCTGACTTCACTTGTCCCCTCCTTCTGCATCACTGCTGTCACTGTCTTGCAGCCCTCATGCTAGCGTGACCACCCCCCTATCTGGTCCCTGTGCTTCTCTTATCATCTGCCACTTACAAACTTCATGGTTTCTCTTGCTTCTCCCCTGTTGCCTACATACCTACCCAGAATCCATTTTCTTCCTGCTATGTCCTGTGTTCCATGGTGTCTTCAAGTGGGTTCCTTAGAAGCAAAACTTGAGACAGGAATTATTAGATAAGTGATTTTAGTGGGAAAGTACTCTTATGGGAAGGGATGTGAGAGAAATAGGAGAGACCAGAGGAAGAGAGCAAAGCAAGGATACAGTCTCAAGTAGACAGTAGCTTCAGTCTGCAGGCAGGTCTGGAGGAGAAATTGCCCCCCACATAATAGGTTCTCTCTTGAGGCAAAGGACCTCATATTTTGTACTCTGTACTAGTCATGCATTGATTGTTAGCATGAAGGGGGAAGATAAACTTCCAGGTGAGACAGCTTCCATTCATCCACAATTCTCCATAGAAGAGGGCAACTGTGGGATGGGCACAGCTCATAGTGAAAGGGATCTAGGTGGGGTACTGCAGCATCCACTCTATATGGAAGAGGTGGCTTCAGTGGCTTTAGATCAGACTCAGCTCATACCAGAGCATGAAACAACCAGAGCACAGGATGACAGGGGAGACAGAAAAGGACTGGCAGCCCTGCCCAAGGGATGATGCCAAATTGGTCATCCATTTCTAGTAAGTGTATATATTTTTTCCACTGTTTTGTGTAATTTGATCCCCCCCCCCAATTCCACCTTCTGTTACTCTGTACACAAGTAACAAAAATCCCAGTTCTCCCTCCTGTATAACTTGGAAAACGTTCTTTCCCAAACATTTCTTGGCTTTTCCAAAGAGTGCTGCTTTCTCCCAGCAGTTGCATACCATCCCTGCAGCAGAGCCACTGCTCTAAGCTTGTTCCCCACATACATCTCCTCCACTAGTAATTATTTCTTCTTGTTGCTTCAAAAATATGACTTTCTCCCACCCTTCATCCCTCAAGTACCAAGGATAGCAAGTTGAAGATGACTGAAAGGAATTATAAAACAAGAAAGGAAAACCTAACCTAGATATCAGACTCCTAAATAACCTGGATCTCAACCCCCTAATTCCATCAGCCATGGCCTTCACTGCTGGCCCCTCTCTGGTTAGTTCTCCTGTTCTCTTTGCCCTCAGTTGTATGCCCCAGAAAACAGCCTTCTCTTTCAGGTCTCACTTTCCCAGGACTCCTTGAATGCCAGTCTCAAGTGTACTCCAAAGGAAAGAGCATGGTTTGGTAATTCTTCTGGGTAATCATATTTTGAAATCACATTTTACTTTTTACTCATTTGTTTCTTTTTTGGGCTTACTTTATTTTATCTTGTGAAATGTACGTAATCCACTTTAAACAGAGAAGTATATGACTAGATAATTAGGAAATTATTCTCTCCATATCTTCTATGGAAGTTATTTCCCTGATCATCTACTTCCATGAAGGTAAGATTTAGGGAAAATGTGGCCATTCAGTTAAACCCTACATTTTCTAGCCTCCCTTGCAGCTAAGTGTGATGTCCTAGCTAATTACGTATTCATAGAAGTGATGTGTATCATTTCTTAATCACGTTGAAAGGAATGAGCACAGATTCTCTTCTCTCCCCACAATGTCTTCTACTGGCTGTAAGCCATGGCTTGTGTAGACAAATCAAACTGTGGTGCTTACAAGTGGTGCTTAAGTGTGCACTATCTTACCAGCTGTCCCACCTCATCACCTGAGTCCACTATAGAGCTCCACTACTTCTGTGAGCGCTTAGAGCTAACGACAGTAGTTACTCCATGTCCTTATGAAAGAGACGATGAGGGGCGCCTGGGTGGCGCAGTCGGTTAAGCGTCCGACTTCAGCCAGGTCACGATCTCGCGGTCCGTGAGTTCGAGCCCCGCGTCGGGCTCTGGGCTGATGATGGCTCAGAGCCTGGAGCCTGTTTCCGATTCTGTGTCTCCCTCTCTCTCTGCCCCTCCCCCGTCCATGCTCTGTCTCTCTCTGTCCCAAAAATAAATAATAAAACGTTGAAAATAAATAAATGAACATTGAAAGAGACGATGATGGCACTACTGTCCGTGTGAACAAAATGGACCCCTGGGGATGGCAGAGCTTCAAGAGAGAGGGTGACTGAGTTTTCAACACTGTGATAATGACAAATCAACCACGAAAATGAAACAAACTTTTCTCTCATTTAAGCGACTGGCTCTAGTTCAGCACTCAAACTAAACTCTAGTTTAGCATATATCCTAACTAACTCAGCCCAGTTGGGCTGGGCTTTGTTCAGAGACTGGACCAACTGAATGGAAATCATCATAGCTGAGACAAAGAGGGAGTGGCTGGGGAAAATATAAATCATTCCAAAATAACAAATAGAGAGACTGCAAGAGTAATTGTGTTTGTTTTTTTAATTTTTTTTTAATGTTTACTTATTTTTGAGACAGAGGGAGACAGAGCACAGTGGGGGAGGGGCAGAGAGAGGGAGACACAGAATCTGAAACAGGCTCCAGGCTCTGAGCTGTCAGCACAGAGCCCAATGTGGGGCTCAAACCCACGAACTGTGAGATCATGTCCTGAGCTGAAGTCGGACACTCAACCGACAGAGCCACCCAGGTTCCCCGAAGAGTAATTGTTTTTAATGTCAAAGCTGTCCTCTAGTCAAATGTGAAGTGGAAAAAATACAAGGGAAATATACAATTGAACCAATAACATCATAACCCGTTTCCAAGAATCCATCTAAGTTATACCCCATTTTTTACACTTGCAAGAGAAAACAAAACTCGTGTTGCAAGTATATTAGCAGTATCAGTAGTTTGATTGATTTGATTTGATTTGGGGCAATGGAAACAATATAAACCCCTTTTGTCTTATTTTGCATTTTTGCAAATAATATTAAATCAATTTCTCAAGTAAAATCACTCCTTGTTGGCTCTCTAATATTCAGGTCACTATAATGCCACTTGACACATTTTGGCAATATTTTCGGGCTAGCCCGACACATGATACACACTCCAAAATGCCTAAAATGCCTGGTATTAACTGAGAGAACTAAGATATCTACAGTCTATGTTTTCCCTTTACAGAAGAATTTTACAGTTTTATTAAGAGGGTATATGTTCAGGGTTCAGTCCAAGGAAGCTTATCCTATACTACTACCAATGGGATGACTTAGCTGAGATGGACTTGTTTAGCTGGTTTCTTAAGTCCTGGAAACCTCTCCCCATTTGCTACCTCCACGCCCATGCCTGTGTCTGCATTTTTGAGCCCTGTTTTTATCCGTAGTTCCTCTTTTGGAATGCCTTCTTACTCCTTTTTCTTAGTCTTACCTTCTGTCCATTCTTTAAATTTTCACACCATCCATGAAGCTGCCTTCTATTGTTTATTAAAGCTTTCTGTTCCCCGCTGGGGTTTCTGAAGCCCATCTCTTCTCTATGCTTAGAGTTTGTACCACAAGATTCAGCACTTAGGCACATTATAGCTTGTATTGATCAAGGGTGTTTTAAGCGTATAGTTTTTTTCCCCACCTAGCTGCTGCTGCTGCTGCTGCTTTTTCTTCTTCTTCTTCTTTTTTATAAATGTTTATTTATTTATGAGAGAGAGAGAGAGAAAGAGAAAGAGAGACAGAGACAGACAGAGAGACACAGAGAGGGGGAGAAAGAGAATCCTAAGCAGGCTCCTTGCTGTCAGTGCAGAGCCCAGCTCGGGTCTCACTCTCACAAACAGTGAGATCTTGACCTGAGCCAAAATCAAGAGTCAGATGCTTAACCTACTAAGCCACCAGGCACCCTTCTCCCCACCTGGATTCTTAAAGGCAGAGATCACACTTCACCCAGAGCTTCTACTTCCTGTAGATCTGGATGAATAGGAGACGCTCAGTAGAGAGCTAGTAGGTATTTAGTTAAATTGATGGATTAGTTGTTAAAACTTCCAAGTATGTACCCTTAATTACTCCTTCTATAATGTCTTTAAAATTTTTCTCTTTGGGAGGGGGTATGTACATTTAAATATGTGTGTTAATTCACTTAAATATATTTATTGAGTACTTACTATGTGTCAGGCACCATGTTGACTGCTGGTGATAAAAAAAAAAATTGGATATGACAAGACCTTGGTTTTCTTTGCTCTATGTAGCTAAGGAATGATTATTTAGAGAACGAACAAGTCAGAGGCAGGAGCAGACTTGAGCAGAAGAGACAGGATGGAGATGCATTGTGCTCAAGGTATGAGGGAGGCATCCAGGTGGTAATTGGGAAGGCGATTCTAGGAGCACACTGGGGGATTTGGGCTGGATGTAGATCTCTGGGAGACATTTGTCTGTAGATGACAGTTGGACCCATGGATCTTGTTAAATTTTCTAGAGGGATAGGATATAAAGAAAGGCCTGAGAAGGCAACAGTATTCTATGACAAGTAAAATATGTGGAAGGAATACCACAGAGGTTCAGAAGGTGACCTGAAAATCTTAATTAATCTGTAAACAACATCTGTAGAAATGGCTTGCAGAAACGGGGGCAATTCTGGGTCTACTGCAAAGAATTTCCTGCCCCTCATTTGTCTGAATGCTTTGAACCCCAGTCTTATGATGGCTGGCCTTGCTGGCAGATATGCCAAAAGAGAGAGGACGATGTAGGCTCTGGCCCAATGCTATCAAAAGAAGCAGACAAATAGAAAGAATCCAAGGATGTTGGACTATCATGTATCTGAGGATCAGAATGAGGGTTTCACACATGTTCCTTTTCCCTTGAAGCCGTGCTAGGTGGGCAGTCTGGTCCTAGTTCGCTACAAGTTAATGCTATTACCTTGGGCAGCTACCACCTCTTTGAGTCTATAAGTCTCAAAGTCTATAAGTCTATAGGGGGTCTTAGAGTCTATAAGTAGGATGGGCAAAATAATCTTTTGGTACCCTAGACAGTCTTCAGTAAAAGAAACAATCAGAAATCTTGCCTCCCAGGGCGCCTGGGTGGCTCAGTTAAACATCCAACTCTTGATGTCGCTCAGGTCGTGATCTCACTGTCCTAGGGTCGGGCCCACTTGGGATTCTCTTTCTCCCTCTCTCTGCCCCTCCCCCACTCTCTCTCTCTCTTAAAATAAATAAACTTTAAAAAAAGAAAAAGAAATCTTGCCTTCTCTATAGCTGAGAGCCAGGAAATCAGGATGCTGGAACCCATGTCCGTGCCTGCCTTGGGGTTTAGCGATATCATCTCTGCTGCCCAAATTGATGTGTGAACTCATCATCAGAAAGGGTTTTTTTTCTTTTTTCTTTTTTTTAAGAGTTCTGCTTCATGACTTTGGGTCCTCAGACCCCCAGGGGATAAGTGAGGCTGTACTCCAGGTGGTATGGGAAACTATAGGATAAATGTTGTGAATCACCTCAGGGCATCGTTTTAAGTGAAAAATTTAAGAGCAAAAGCAATTTCCAGTTAACATAAACACTACTTGCCATAAAAGTAGAATACAAATTTTGGTCCTAAAGATCGCACAAGAGATGGAAATGAAGCTCGGCATCTTCTTGTTGCACTGGACTACTTGCTCTCACAAGGACTGGAAACTCTCTCTTCGTTAGGAAGGCCTGGCAGCACTGCAAGGCACTCTTTGCCCCGGGAACTTATTATCACTCTCGGGGACCTGAGACTTTCTTCTTGAGCTAGAACAGTTCATGTTTTTTATTTTTGGTTTTGTTTTTGTTGTTTCGTTTGTTTGTTTTGCCTTAGAAAATGCAAGGGTTCAGATCTGGGGAATTTTGGCGGGCACTATGTTGACAATTTCTGTCTTCACCAGAACATTCTCCTGAGGAGGGTTTGGGGCAATTTAGCATCAAAGGATCTGGTTCCATTAGTTATATAATGTGTTCATAAAAGAAGGGCTGGCTATGGCTTTAGAAGACCTAACATTCCCTTCAGGTCATGAATTGATTATCATCTAGAAAGTGCAAAGTATCTAATCATTCGGACTCCAATAGTTAGTTTTGCCCTTGTAAACTCCTGACTGAAAGCAATTATTTCCCAAGTTTTAGAGACAAATGAACCATAGAAGAGCAGCTGTAGAACTTGTTGTAAGAAAATATGATAATTCCCAAGTTTGACATGTGCTTTGACAACAGTCCTTTGCTAATCAACAGCTTCAGTCTTAACACAGACATGGAAAACATGTTGGGCAGCCAGTTCTCAATTCTACATGCCAGTGGGAGGGAGTGGTAGTACAGAAAACCCGACGCAACAGATAATCCCCAAATCATTGTTGTTTGGCCTGGGGAGGTATCATATTTTTTAATTTTAAAAAAATTTTGGCAGCAGATTCACGCCCTTTAATTAGATCCTACGCAAGTTATTGTCAATATTAGCTTCACTTTCTGAACAGACACTCATGGCTGGCAGGAAAGGCCACCCTCGGCAGCAGGAGAAATTCATTTGGGGATTAAGAATTAGCAGGAGACAATTCTGACATGGCTAATCCTCATGTGGATAATTGAGTGTTGACTGGCACTTTAGGGAAATGCATTTACGGCAGAGGATGGTGTGGGATGCTGTTCTATAATCAGGTTGGTAGAGGGAACCTCTTCACTTCTTAACAGCAAGGAGTTGCTCCATGAACGCAAAGCAAAACCAGCAGCCTGAAAGCCAGCGGCCTGAAGGCCCACATTTCGAATCACGTGCTAAAGCAGCAACTGAGAACATCTCCACCCGAGGTTCTCCAAGGGCTTGAGGTTGGAGGGAGGAGTTGGTGGTCGTTTAATAGTTTTCAAAGAATATGAAATATTAATCCAACCATGGATCTTTTCTGAGGTTGCTCCCTATCTAAAGCCCTTCTGGTTTCCTGTTTTTATCTCTAGCTAAGGCTTTACAGAAAGTTTGTGTTTGTTTGGTACACTCGAAGCAGCTTTGGGACAACCCAGTGAGGAGAAAATGGATGATGGAGGAATACTGGCTTCCCTACTTTCTCCTACTTTGAACAATGGGAACAATGGTATCTATTGCAGGAGTTATGAGGATTAGAGAAAACACATGTAAAGCACTTGGTACCACTACATCGTGAGCAACAACTCTGTAATAGATAGGTCTCATTCTTATTAGTAATTAGAATTATAAGTATCTTAGTCTTGTTAATGATAAGGATATCCCAACAGTAGTATCACCTTCTACTGACATGTTGCCAAGAATAAAGTAAATAATCTAGCAGATGTGCTCTTTGAATACACATAGCATTACTCCACAGAATTCACTTTTCCTCAAGGAGATTCAGTGGCAAAATTAAGATTTTGAACTATTTTGGTAAGGAGAGTTTAGATGTTTAGACACTAGATGGAAGATTACAGAAGGTCCTCTACAATTTCTTTAAGAAACAATAAATGCCCACCCATCCAGGGTAGACCAAGAGTGGTTGTGACTTCTGGGTATCTCGCTGTTATCCACTGTCTATTTTTTCCTTCCCTGGCTACTGCTAAGAAGGCATCCACTGGAACTTGAGCCTGCTTATATAGGAAATACACTAAACCCAGCATGTTCAAATTGGTTGTTCATAATTCATTCATGTAGAGTTGTGAAAACTAGTTCCTGCCACATGATATATCCTCATAAATATTTGTTGAATAAATGCAGGAAATGAAGGAAACTAATCAATAGGTATGTGACTACAGAATCTTAACACTGAAAGGAATCTTAAAAATCTTCGATTTCAAGTAAAAAATAGATAAACAATTGCTTTAGCCTGACTGGGCTGCTATGGCAAAAGATCACAGATTGAGTGGCTTATAAACAATATAAATTTATTTCTTATAGTTCTGGAGGCTGGAAGTTCAAGATCACAGTGTCAGCATGGTTGAAGGAGGGACCTCCTCTGGGTCACAGACTTCTAACTGTACTCATCGTATCCTCATCTCTGAGGTCTTTTTTTAAAAAAGCATGAATCCCATTCATAAAGGTTCTCTTATGACCTAATCACCTCCCCAAGGAGGCTCTCCACCTCCTAATACCATTGCCTTGGGCATTTAGGTTTTCAACATATAAATTTGGGAGCACACAGACATTCAGACCATAGCAACAATTTAAATATTTTCAATAGAAGATGAATTAAAATTATATACAGCCATTTAATGGAACACTATATAGCTATTAAAAAGGTATGCCTACATGTATTGTCAAGACAAAGGGTTCATCATACCTTGTTTTAAAAAAGTCAGAAACGGTACTATAAAATTTCATTTCCTTTTTAAAGTATAATATAAAATGTTTGACTAAGCCCAAGCAGTGTTTGGAATGATAAAAAATTTTTTTGAACAGTGGTTTTCTCTGGGGGATAGGCTGGGAGGTGGATAAAGTAGGAGAAATGAGGGAAACTACCATTTTATTTCACGAAATATTGTGTTCTTTGAGTTTTTAAAACAAGCACATATTACTTTCATAATAACTCAAAGAAAACCAAATCCCCACATAGTTCAACTTCCTGCTTTAAAAGTTCTAAAAATATACTCATTTTTCTGTTAGATTTATTGACGTTTGACAAATAATATTGCAAGATATTTAAAGTGTACATCATGATGACTAGATACATGTATTCATGGTGAAAGGATTTCTCCCATCTACCCACCACTGGTCTAGTAATTTTCAATGATATAATGTAGCATTATAAACTGTAGTCCTCATGTTTTACATTAGATCCTCAGACGTTATTCATCATAAAGCTGAAAGTTTGTACCTTTCTACCAAACGGTCCCTATTTCCTCCACTCCCACCTCCAGCCCCTGGAAACTACCTTTGTACTGTTTGTAAGTTTCACTTTTTTCTTTCTTCAGATTCTACACATAAGTGACACCATGCAGCATTTGTCCATCAACTAAGGAATGAACAAAGATGTATAAACACACACACATACACACACACAAACACACATAGGAATATTATTCATCCACGAGAAAGAAGGAAATATTGCCATATGTGACAACTTGGATGGACCTGGAGGGCATTGTGCTAAGTGAGATAAGCCAGACACAGAAAGACAAATACTGCATGGTATCAATCACACGTGGAATCGACCTTCTTCTTTTACAGATGAAGAAACTAAAATTCAGAGAAATTCCTGATCATAGAAACTTGTAACTGAAAGATAATTTTAGCATCATTAAATTTACCTTCCTTATAGTACAGATAAGGAAGCTGAGGCACAGACAAATGAGGTGAGTTATAGTTTTGAAGACTGAAGTCTGGGGAGAAAAGAAGTTGCATATGTTCGTGCTGAAAAAATTGTAGGTACTCAGCACATACTGTAAATCTATTAAAACTGACTCACTCATTTTGGATGAGGTAAGTGTTGACATTAGACAATTTGGTGGGCAGCATTTATTTTCCTATTTATTAAAATGTCAGAAAGAGTACCAATGGCACCTCCTAAAAGGCTTGCAGGTGGTGGTCTTCAAAACACAATCCTTAATCCTTGAAGAGGATTAAAAACTCTAATCATCTAGCTTAATGATAAAAATAAGGCTGACATGAGTACATTCAGGATATCAAAGCACAGATGGTTCATGAAAAATTCTACAAAGGTCAAAGACAGACATATATGTGTATGTATCTATATGTAAATATAAATTTATAAAATACATTTATGGAATAAGTTTATAGATATATGGAAAGTAAATCAAATTTAAAAGTCACAGAATATCAAACTAGAAAAGTCAGACTTCAAAGAAATTTGCTCTTTGAACAAATTCACCAATGCTCATTCAATAATTTACTTCTTCTCAAGTTACATTTTGTGTATGTCCCAGTGGAAAACAAGATCATGTCTGACATTTTCAAGGGAGCACTGAGAAATCCAAATTTCTTTATATGCTCTCGGTTAACTGGTCATATTAATGTAAGAACATAGTGACCATACTTTGAGGCGGTAAGACTGTGTCTCTGATTACACACCACAAACCAGTCTTGTAGCTAAAACATGTCACTCTGGGTTGGCTGAGTTGGTTCTGGTCTTACTGGCTGTGCACATGCTTTTGTCTGTGTTACTAATACACAGAGAAGTGGAAAACTGAGACCATTCCCTGAATAGCTCAAGCCTCAAATTATCATTTGTCCAACAATCTGGAATATTTTTATTGTAATAGAATAATTCCCAATTTGCCCCCAATTCTTCACCTCACTCTGCCCCTGCAGAACATAAAATAAACCAAGTTTATGTAAGGACCGTTATCAGAAGAAAGGGTTCTGAGAAGTTAATGTACCTACGTAAGAATTCAGCCCCAAGTGCTGAAGCAGTACCTGTATTTAAATCATTCCTGGTCATGTTTGAGGAGATGAGCTGTGTCCACCATTCTCTGGCTCTCCGTGAGATCTCCCAAATGAGACGTTGGCATTTTCATGTGGCAGGAAAATAGAAGCTGAAGTCAAGAAAACCGCAACATCTGGAACAGGAGGAAAGACTTCACTGGAAAGAACTTGACAAACTCTGAAAACAAAGTTCTAGACTTTACTAATTTATTTTGGCTGCAAAGCCGAGCTCAATGCAAAGCTCAAAGAGGATTTGTCCGAGGCTCCTTTCAAAGAAGTAAAAAGCCAACCCGCACTAAAATTAATGCGTCGACTGCATAAACAGTCAAGATAGTTATCTGATACTGAGGGAATAGAGCCACACTAGGCCTTTTTGTTATTTATGGGATTATTATTGGAGGAAACAGAAGCAATTAGATATCCCCCTGCTTTCAGAGCAGGGGAAGGAAAAAAGGTGTCAAACATAGTTTTTCAATTTGGTCTCTTGATCATTTCATTCTCGCTACATCTTAAAATCCAAATATACATACGCCCTGAGTGCCCCACTCACTGGCCTCTCAGCTGCTCCTTTGACTGTTTCTCCTTTATCCTTTGAAAGTCTCACGGATTTTGAATGATGTGTGGAAAGACTTAAAAATACCTGAAAAATGCAAGTTGTATCTTTAAAAACAAAGTGCATTACTACTGTATGTAAAATACATATGTGTACATACACATGGTAAATAGAGAGGAAAAGAACCTTAAAGAGCACTTGTACTATAGAAAATACTTGCCACTCTTTGCCCAGGTTTTCAAGTCATTTTTTGGAAGCTGCTTCACAGTGTGAGTCTCTTCAAGAGCCCAGTGGGGATGAGGCGTATACCCACGGTGCCAGTAGATGCATATCCTGGTCAGGTGTCTGAATCTGAACCAAGTGACACTGAAGCCAGCACGGTAAGGAACTTATCCGGGTGGGAGCCGACAGATCTGTTCTCTGGTGCCTGGAGCAACGGGGTGTGGGTGGGTCCAGTATTGGCAGGGGCCACGATACCTGTTGGGACACCCAGAGGGCAGGGGCAGTGAGGTTCTCGCCCTGTGATCCTGTGGCAGGACTTAGGCTGTGGTCCTGGCTGCTGTGAGATTCCCTTGTGTCTGCCTGTTTCTCAGGCTTGTTCCTCAGACTCCCCATTGTTTCTGTGGGCTCCCCAGTGGACTCCCTAATTCAGTAAATTCTTTTTCTACTTAAGCAAAGAAGGTTTTTGTTGCTTGCTGCTTAGTTTTTTGTTTTTTTTAATGTTGTTGTTTTTTTAATGTTTATTTTACTTTTGAGAGACACAGAAACAGAGACAGAGCACAAGCAGGGGAGGGGCAGAGAGAGGGAGACATAGGATCCGAAGCAGGTTCCAGGCTCTGAGCTGTCAGCACAGAGCCTGACACGGGGCTCAAACTCATGAACAGGGGAATCATGACCTGAGCCGAAGTCAGATGCTTAATTGACTGAGCCATCCAGTCGCCCCTTGCCTGCAACTTAGAATCCAGACAAGTACTCTCATAATTCCTTTACTCAGAAGTGACCTCCATTAATATTTTAACCGATGTCACTCTGGCCTTTCTTCTGTACTATAATGTTTCATTTTGCCATGGTGAGTGCAGAGATGTCGACACCTGGCTCAGCGAGCAGCAAGAGAGGCTTACCTTCTGCCTTCAGTGTGCATACAGGGGGTGTGTGTCCCACTTTTTTCAGAGGTACTCAGGCATACTTATAATTTCCCTTAGCTTCTAGCAAAGGTGACTGATGGTATGAAAATCTGCAGAAAAGGCAGTAGGGCACCTGAGGCATGTGATATTTGTCTCTAGTAATCATGGGAATAGTTATGATTTCATTTCTGAGTGCCTACTATTCATCAGCTTCTTTACATTAACTCCTCACAATGTTCCATGAGGTAGACATTGTCATTACTCCCATTTCACAGATGAGTAAACCGAGGCTTAGAAATATTAAATAACTTATCTTAAGTTCACTAAGCAGGAAGGGACAGCTCCAGAATTTATACCCATGTTGGCTGACCTCAGAGACGTCTTTACTAACTGAATCACAAGTCTGACCCCAGGTACAGCTGCTCGGGTCGTTTGTATGCTGGCTTGTCTCCACTGCCCACGATTGGCTAGTTAGTATGGGAGTGTTTGCTATAATCCTGTTCTGTGTGGGGCACTGTTTTAATTCTAATAATGAAGGCATACTCCTTTAATTCAAGGCTCAATCATAAAAGTAATATGCCTTTAGAGAGTGTATTATGGTTTACACAGCATTTTAATATGGATCATCTCACTTAATGTCGTGAAATGACTAGAGAATAATTACAAAGAATAATGCCAAAATGTGCAAAGTAACCTGGGGCTTAGAGAAAAAGTGAAGATAGGAGGTAAGGTTAATGAGGGTGAGCTTCTGAGGGAAAACGGGTTTTTAGAAATTTCTTGAAGGTAATTCTGGTGCTTGATGGTGAAAGAGAGGTAGAGGGAATTCACTGTTGGCAGGTCTGTACTGAGTTTTAAAATCTGAGGTGACTGCTGGACTTGGCATTCCCTGGTTCTGTTAAATGGCCTTGTATGCAAGGACTGGTTCAACAGGAGGGCTGAGTGGATGTGCTTCATAAAAATCCATCAGAGCCATGATGTACCATCATCCTTTGAATCTATAAAATGGCCCTTCCATGAGGTCTTATCACTGGTTGATGCCGAGCCCATAATGGACACAACAGTGTTGTCTTTGTCCTCAAGGTGTCTTCTGTTGGGGAGAAACAGATACACTTGAAATAACTGGGGGTCTTGTACTGTTCTGGCTCTGAGGCAGACTTCGTGGAGGAAGTGTGATAAAGAACACTTTCTGGTGCCCAGGGCAACGAAACCTCCCTGGAAAGACACATGTTCTAGCAAACTTGGGCCTTTCAGGTCAGTTATGATAGGCTTCCTTGGATGTATGTAAACAGAATGCGAGACAAGGTTGAAAATGTTGCCAGAGAGCTTAACACATCGGTAATTTTAAGAAGTACAGTCCAAGGGTTATTGGCTTGCATCAGAATGAAGGAATTTCATCCTAAAACAGAGAAGGCAAAATGCTGGCCTTGTCCTTTGTCTTTTTTCTTTTTTTCCCTCTAAATTGCTTTCTTTCCCTCCAAATGATTAAACCTGAGTAACTTGCAGGTGGCTGCAAGGGTAACAAGATTTCCCTCCCTCCTTTTTCTTAATGAGCTTGTATTCTCTCCATAAACATATTTGAAGGTTGCTCTTTCTCCTCTTCGAGATTTGAACCAAGATGCAAGGAGACCAGTGTGGCAGAAGGTGCATGTGGGTAGGTGGTGGAGGGAGTTGGCTTCAAAGGGCTGACCTCGGAGGGTGAGTCATGATGCTCTTCACTTGCCCTGCCAGCGGTTTCCTCCCCTGGTGACAAGTCAGCCAAGAAGCACAAAGCCGTTTGGAGAATCGAGCCAGTCACCAAATCTGAGTATGTAGTTTGAATTGGACACAAACTAAGACATTCTCCAGGGAAATACTTGATGATGATGATGATGATTTTGTCAATAACTTGCCAGGGTTGTGCAAATTAAATATGAAGATGTTGGCTCTGGAGCCTTTGATGGATTTGCGTAGAAGGGGGTGTTGTGCTGAGGCCAATTCCCCGGTGAATGGCTCTGCATGGCAAAAATGTGTCTTTCCCAATCAGTTTCCCCCTGCAGCCCTCTGGGCCCCACAGTTGGTGAACCAGGAGGTGCTGCTCGTTAGAAGGGAAACAGTCACAGGAGAAGGAATTTACTTTGTGTTCCTTGTTAAGGTACAATGTCTGTTTTGCCTTAGTGACTGTCCTATGTCCTGTGGCTTTCTCTGCAGGAACTAGAGGCCAGAAATGGTGCTGGCAACCGGAGTGTTCTTCCCTGAGCTGCCTTGCTAGCAGGCAGGTGAAGGCTCCACAAACTTCACTGTCCAAAGGGAGGTTCCCTCCAGGAAGAAAGTGCTGCCCATGGCCCCAGCTTCAGAACAGAGAAGGTGGGACACATGGCAACCAGATTTCAGGTATTCAGCGAGAAGAAGAAAGGAGCTGTTATTCTCCATTTCCTCTGGGAGCCTGCTAAGGCACAGGCCTAAGAGTTGAATGTAAGAGCTGGTTCTGAAACAGTGACTTCCCAGGTCTACCTCAGCATTGGACTTGAGGACCAATAAGGAAATGTTCCCGTGATGGTGACTACTCCTCTGTGCCTTGCCCAGTCTTTGAGGACCAACTCCTGTCATCCACGCACTCTACAAGATTCTTCTCCTCCTCTGAGATCACATAGCTCTGTGAGAATCACTCAAATGACAAACGTCTTGTGTGGCAATATATTATTTGTCTATTTCCCCTTCCCTTCAAAATTGGGAGTCCCTTGCTGAGACACAGCAAGATCTAGCAATGCGGTTACCAAAGTCTATCACTGTGATTTTTGTTATATCCGACTACTGCCCAAAGTATCAAATACTTGATATTTTTCTTTTGGCTTCCTTTGCTTACAGATTTGTTGTTGTTTTGAATGCTCCTATTTTTAAATTTAGTAATAACATAAAGTAAAATGAACTGATCCTAAGTGTACTGCTCAATGAATTTATTTATTTATTTATTTATTTCACTCTATAACCTCTAGCCAAGCTAAGATATACAGCATTTAAATATCTCTTTAAAAAGATAACTTCATATCTCCACTAATAATATCTTCAAAAGTATGGTTTGATGTGCTAGTTCAAGTTTCTCTAACACACACTATAAATTACTATAAATTATAAATGCTTCTATTTCATCTAAAACCATCTTGTATAGTACTAGGTGTGATTGTATCATTCATTTAACCCATCCATTTGGTGTTTATGGAGTATGTGCTATGTGTACAGAGAGTCAGGCATACAGCAGCAAATAAAACAGACCAAAATCAGGGGCGCCTGGGTGGCGCAGTCGGTTAAGCGTCCGACTTCAGCCAGGTCACGATCTCGCGGTCCGTGAGTTCGAGCCCCGCATCGGGCTCTGGGCTGATGGCTCAGAGCCTGGAGCCTGTTTCCGATTCTGTGTCTCCCTCTCTCTCTGCCCCTCCCCTGTTCATGCTCTGTCTCTCTCTGTCCCAAAAAATAAATAAACGTTGAAAAAAAAAAAATTTAAAAAAAAACAGACCAAAATCCCTGTTCTTGTTAAGTTCCAGTCGAGGAAAGTGATGGAGAACAAAATGAGTAAGTAAAAATATATAGACTGTCAGATGGTGACAAGACTTTGGAGCAGAATAAGGCAGGAGACGGGGACAGGAAATGCAGGGTTTGGCTAGGGGGAGTAGTTCTGAATACTTAGGCAAGGTGGTCAGACAGGGCCTAGGATTTGAGCAAAGACTTGAAAATACAGGGAAAAGGCCCAATGGGGAGATCAGATTTCCAGGTAGAGGTAACAGCAAGTGCATAGACCCAGGGGTAGCAGATTGATGGGATGCAACGAAGCTAATGTTCCACTCTTGGGAGTACCAGAGTGGCTAAAGCAGGGCCATAGCAGTCTGGCACAAACAGGTTCTTATCACACCTCTGCTACCCTCTTCAGTGTCTTTGGGCAAGTTAATCTCTCAATAACCCAGTCTTCAACTGGAGTAAGAAAAATTCCCTTTTCTAGTTGCGTACTTATATAGTATGTGTATGTTAGGGAAAATGTACGTAACACAAGTAGTTTAGTATCCTCTTTGTATCAGGGGCTTGGAAAATTATAGCTGTTATTGTGCTCAGTAAGCACCTAATAAACATACAATGATTTATATGGTGGCTACAGTGCTTTGATCTTCCAAATTATCATGCCTTTTGCTTTTTATTCACATTATTATAGTTAATGAATAATACGTGTCTTGTGAAGCACTGTGCTACACAAATTTCAAGAGAAGTATGACTTGGTCTTTGGCTTTCAGAAAAGTTTAATCTAGTTGGGGGTAAGAAGAAGAAGAAAGAGGATAGATATTAATACTGTTTGCAAATTATCCAGTTTGTCTTTTAGGTAAATGGAAGGGGTTTCATTTCCCTGGCCCTTTGAAGTTAGGTGCTCATGTGACTTGCTTTGCCCATGAAATGTGCATGGTAGTGATGTATATTAAGTCTTGGGCAAAGCTTAAAGCACCAGTGCATAATGTTCCCCCAAACAGGTTTTGAGATGGGGTCTCTAACAGCCTGAGTCCCTGGGTGATTAGAGGAAGCTAAGCTTCCCTACCAACCTACATTGGAAATGCAGCATGAGCAAGAAATAAATGTGTCAAACCACTGAGATTGGCAATCATTTGTTACTGAAGTTAAAAGTGCCCTATCCTGACAGCAAACGTATGTAAAATAATCAGAGCACACAATCTAGGGTTGATGTCATATCATTATAATAGTGGTAAAAATATAATAAAATCAGAATAACATTCTAGGATAAGAGCGATGAAAAGAGATAGATGTATCATAACTGTGTTCACAAAGAGTTGAAAAATGCCAAATATATTGTAGCTTGATGAAAAAATGTTTTTCAACCAACATGTACATTTACTGAACTGCCATTTATGTTTGATGTTTGATCCACTAAAAGTCTGTGGCAATATTTCAGAAAATTACAAGTTGATCCGAAAACATATATAATATTCTAGAATACATCTTTTCTGTTTCTTGAACTTCAGTAGCATGTTCTTTCAATGATTTTATAAATTAGTACTTATGTTTCAGTTGTACTCCAAAAAGGAATAGAGTGGTTTAAGACTGAAAGCATTGATACAGGAAGACGAAAAACTGTTACCAGAGTAGAATACAGACATGCTGTGTTTTACTAATAAAAAGAAGTTTTGAGATAATGTCTGTCTAAAATAGAAAGTACCATTTGCTTTCAAAATTTGGTACTACCCCAGTTCAGGATCCAAGTGTCATATCTTCTCCAAACAAACATGAACTTAAATTTTTTTTAATGTTTATTTATTTTTGAGAGAGAGAGAGAGAAGAGAGAGAGACAGAGCACTAGCAGGGGAGGGGCAGAGAGAGAGAGGGAGACACAGAATCTGAAGTAGGCTTCAGGCTCTGAGCTGTCAGCACAGAGCCCCACGCGGGGCTAAACACGAACTTAAGAAGCAACCCATGGACTACTGGTTCATGCCTCAGTGAAAATTCATTTGCCCCTCCATTACTTACTAAGCTCTTTGTTACTAGTAAGTTTCATTCATTCTATCACTCATTTTAAATGCTTTTCTTTCCTTGGCTCATTCTGTCATCACAGGTTATGGAAGAGGGATACAATGTTAATCTTAACTAGGGGGCTAATGATGTCCTTCTAGAGAATTTTCATCTTATGGCGTTCATTCCGAACAGGAACACAAGGAGACTGTTTTCTCATGGTGCCTTTATTCTTTCAGACCTGAATGAAACTGCTCAAATCTGTGCTTCTCTAAATACAGTGAATAATAGTTCTAAGGAGTGAGGGGTGGCAGACAGGAAATCCCACCTTACAAAGACAAAATAATGTTAAGGAATTTATTTTCAACTTTCCAAAAAAAAAAAAAAAAAAAAAACCAAAAACAAAAACAAGAAAACAAAAACCCCGCAAAATTCCCTTCAAAAGCTACTACTGATTTTTAAAAGTGTAAGGTTTTTATAGACTATTACTTTAAATTCAGAACACCCAAAATAATCTAAACATGGTACCAAATTAATCTTAGAGCACATTTCAATTTATTCCCCCTTTAAGCTTCAATAAAAAAAAAATTTTTTTAATGTTTATTTTTGAGACAGAGAGAGCCAAGTGGGGAAGGGACAGACAAAGAGGGAGACAGAGGATCCAAAGCAGGCTCCGCATTGACAGCAAAGAGCCCGATGTGGCGCTCAAACCCACGAACTGTGAGATCATGACCTGAGCCTAAGTCAGACACTTAACCGACTGAACCACCCAGGCACCCCAATAACATTTCTGTTTTTGGTTGGATTTAGCCAAGTAAGGGTTGATGTCTTCCCTTTCTCAAATAATCTTTCTTCCCCCTCATTGAATTGCTAGCAGGTGAGAATTTTTTTTCACTCTCATTCACTGACGGTCTTTTTATATATTTTTTTTATCTCTTCTCTTTTCACACTGCCCCCATCTGCTATCCTTTTATCTGCTTTGAAGCTCCATACCAAAACCTTTTTGATTCAAAGATGAACCTTTGATTCAAATCTGTTTTGATCAGAGAACACTAATGGAGAAGACCCCAACAATGAGGTTCCCTAAATTGGAAAAGTCAAGGAAAAGAGGGTGGGGTAAACCAGGCAGAGTAAATAGGCTCTGGAGAGCAGGGATTTTGATCTCCATTCTGGCTGTATTTGGAGACAGCCCAACTCAGGGAGCAGTCCTGCTGTCCATTTTCCCAACAGGCCTCTTTTCCACTGTTCAGACCACAGTTGCCCCGCCTTACCCTGCAAAGGGAGGCTGCTACTGCTGCCTGTGTTGTGCCCATACTCCTTTGCTTCTCTCTACCCACTGATTCCTTTAATCCCTGAGAATTCAGATCCCTCCTCCACATCTCTTGCTTCTCAGATCCCACCCTGACCACAGCCTTGCTTACCCTGGGCTCAGAGTTGGGAAGTGCGGCCCTTGTTTTCTCGTGTCAACTTTTTTAAGCCTCTTTCTGGTGTTGGAAACACACCTTGCTTAGGTGCAGCTGTTTTTAGTAAGGCTCTCAGGACTGATGCCAGTTGATTCATAAAGTATAAATGGACTTGGTGACTCTTTAGGAGGCCCCTGTGCCGCTGGTGCTGGAGGCAGAGTGCAGAGAAGGCAGTGAGCAATGGGAAACACCTTGGCTGTGCCGGTGGGCTTCAGATCCACTTGGGGTCTGGTCTTGTCCACCCTGACCATAACCTTCTGCCCTCTTTCTTCTCTTTGGACTGTTAAGGAGTCTTTTGGTGGAGTTCCTTTGTTCAGAGTAATGATTTCCAAGTGGCTAAAAAAGAACTGAAAAAAGAACAAATCAACAAAACAAATTTGTGAGTCTCCTGAAAATTTCTCCCACGCTTATGAAATGACTAACTGAAATGTGAATAAAATCTGTTTGTTCAGAAAATCAGGAACGCATCTATCATCTTGCATTTTAACATTTAAACTCCTCTGTACGCATTTCATGCTTGGTTTTTTTGTTTTTGTTTTTGTTTTCTTTTAGTAGCAAAACTGTAGGTAAACCAGGGACTGGCTCAGCTATGAAACTGTGGAACGCTCTGAAACGGCTGGGTGAAGCGCTCTTCCAGGGGCCCATTTAACCGTGGGTAGGGCCCAGGTTAACTGAAGTTGGGGAAAATGGAAACGTTGACATTTCTTTAAACAATAAAAATTACAAGTGATTGCCAAAGTGCCATGAGCTGACATTTATGGAGATTGTTCGCCGATTATATATATGAAATATCATAAGTAATTAGCTCGTGGCAATTACCTGCCCCTCATTATTTTGCTTTTAGAATATTTTTAAAGCTTAGGTTACTAAAATTTCAAATAATCCTGGGCTGTGCTGTCATGGGTCTTTATCCAAATGAATCGTGGTCTCTTGTAAACAGTCCTATGATCTGATTTCCATTGGGACAGGAGTTGTAAAAGGCCAGGGATTTTCGATGGATTTACACATATACTGTTTCAGTTAAGTTACCAAGGTTGACTTTACAGCCCTTTTCCTTGGAGTCTTAAATACACTTGCCACCCAGTCTCTTCCTACCACATTGGAGGGAATGGGTGATGAGATTAAAAGGGCTCAAGGTGGGGGCGGGAGGAGTCGGCCTCCATGAAATTTCCAACTGGAAATCCTTCTGCAGTTGGTGGTCTCAGTTAACTAGCTTGGTGGCATTTATTGCTGGAAAGCTGACTCTTAAAGATACTTCAACATGGAGGCAGGCATTGGAGCATTTTTCTCTTGGAAAGCTTCGTTCTACTGATACCCTTTTGCAAGGAAGAGATGCTTGGGAAGAAAGTTGGCAATTGTAATCTGAATGTGCATGAAGCCACTGAAGCAGGGCAGGCCAGATCCTCCAACTTGGTTTCTCCCTGCTTCCCAAACACAAGAGAAGATGGGCTGGCTTTCTTAAGATTTGCTCAGCTCAGGCTGGAATCATTACAAACAAATATTAATGGCACTCCATTACTGGCTACATTTTCAATGAAGTTTAAATAGTCTGAGTTATGATGATTAGCGAGAAATGCACGGATAATAAAGGTAAATGAGATTCATATTTAATCCCCAACTCTAAACGACTGGTTTGATTGTCTCATTCACTTGGCAAACAATTTCATTTCTAAATGTTATTTAAGCCACAGATATAATTTCTTTAACACAGCAGAAAGGAGGAGATTAAAATATGAGATGGAAGCAGCACTTACCTTAGGCTGATTAATAGGCTCAGGCTGGTCCTCTGCCGCCATGCTTAAAAGCATCAAGACATGCTTTGCTATCCCAGCCTATATATATTGATACTAACTGGGTGCCAGGAAAACCACTCTGATTAGTCATACTAAACCACCACTTAAGTGGTGTGCACGCCATGGACAAGTCATAAATTTGGGAACTCTCAGAAGCAGCACCCCCTTCCCCCGAGGAGGTATGAAGGGGTTCGGTTCACTGGAAGTTCTCTTATCCTTAACTTGGCATTCTCTCCTTAACCTACTGGCTGTCTGGCTCAAATCATAGAGCAACTGGAATAAGAAGTCTGGAATTTCATCCATGTGGTCTGATGAGACCAACGACTCAGACTAAATAAACCACCTTTGCACTGATAGCAGAAAGGGAGATGAAGGCTGGGAGCTTCTACATTTATCTTAAGCTTTACTGAAGTTTTATTGAAGTCACAGACTACTGGGACCATGACTTACTGTTTAAAGTCAGAAAGTTTGACAATGGTTTTCTAGAAATGGTATGAACACTATGAGGTCTAATTCCTATCTTAAGGGAACTTCTAAATAATCTCATTTGTATTTACTGAGGCATACCCTTCAAAGGACTATAGGAAGAAAATGCCTTTTGAAAATTTTCCTTGGAGCTTGCCTTTCCATTTAGCTTCTAATCTTTAAAGTAGAACAAGCAAGTGAGCTCGCTTTTTCAATCTCCCCACCCCCTCTCCTGTTTCTTTCCATGAAATTTTCCCATCAAGAGTGTCTTTTTCTCCCACTTGGCATCTCTGAGAACAAAACATCAACTCTGAGTAACTGTGACGTGCAGATAGAGCTTTGAACTTGCTCCGAGTATGGGAAACTGGGAGAACTATAAAGTATTCCCCAACGCCATGCTCAAAAACGACAACATTCTTTAAAACTCCGCATGAAATTCAATCTAATTCTTCCTTTCTCCGATTACAGGATCCTTGGTGTAAAATATTACATTTTTTAGCAACAGTGCAAAGTTAATCTATCATAGTGCACCTCCAGGTGAGATTTATTACCGATTGCTTTCTAAAAATGGTGTGCTCTCCCTGCATATGTGGGCCACATTCATCTTATTATTATCCAGTTGAAAAATTCCCAGCATACGCAACGCCTGAGAAGTAAGAGTGGGCAAGCCCACAGAATATGACACTTATGCTAATCTGCGCCCTGCTGTGGAAAAACATACACAAGGATTCCATTACCACATTCATTAGGCTGCAGCACACTCCATCCTGAATAGGGATTATGAACCACAATAGACTGAAAGCAGTGGATTGAGCCCACTTAGCCAAATTGCTCTGACATTGGCCAAATATGCTGGCACCGGGAAGATCATCAGCTCAGACTTTGCAGAGGATGTTACTCATTGAAAGTTTGTCCTTCCCTGTGACTGTCACACCACTCAGTTCATGGCATATGCCGTTAGTTCAGATGGTGAAAGCTGGCACCCGCGATGTATTTATGATTGGAGCCTGGAAGGACTGTTTGAAAGGTGTTACCCAGCTCTTTCCAAGCACCTGTTGTGCGGTGCCTCTGACCCTCCCCACCCACACTCCTTTCCCGATTACATTCAGAGAATGAGTTGTGTGGTGATAAAACTGTATAGCTAGAAAAGAATCAGAATCAGATGAAAATGCCAGTTCAGCACTCAGCTTGCCCACATCTCCTTTCTCTGGTTTTCTGGGCTACCGGATATAGTAGCCACCTATCAGCCTGATCTTTTTGCAGTGGCAAGGATATTTGCCACTGGTGAGCTAAAAATATTTTAAATAATGTCAGAAATAATAAAGAAGACAAGTTACTGCTCAGGAGATGTTATGGAATCTGGCTATGCAGGCAGAGGGGAAAGATGTAAATCATGCCCATGTATTTCATTAAGAAGACAATAATGAAAACCTCCTGGGTGAAACAGGTTGTCAGACTCAGGTTCTAGGGAACTGTGGTCTAGGCTTTTCCTTTTCAGTGTGGGACTTCAGCAGGAAGTTAAGAGTAGTCGTACCCAACACTTTGATTTATATCACTGATGTGTTTCTGAAAAGGTGCAGATAAATCAAATCTTATTTTTGTAAACTGAATATCATACATGCTCCAGGAAGCTTCTTTTGGCCAAAGTAACGCTGCACTGAATCCTTATGTGTGTGTAAAGTGAAGGATGGAATCTTATGCCTGAAATGCAAATAATCATGGCTGCGTTTATCATCCATCTGTTAAGTTCCAAGTTCACCATACTGGGCTTTCCAAAAGTGGAGTACCAGAAGCATCAAATAGAAACGAGGAGGGCACTTGAAGAGGGGACTGCTGAACTGACCACAGCTTTTAATTTTTTCCCCGCTTGAGAAAATGGAAATGTCAGAGAATGGCAGTCCTCGTTTTTCTTTGCATGCTTAGGTTGCGTCATGTGTTTTGGAAAGGCATAACTAACCTCTTGAGTTTTCTAAACATAAACCCCATCAATACCGGCTTACGATGCCCATAAATCCAGGGTGGGAAATACGGATGGCACCCAGGCGCCCTGCCTGCTTCCATGCCAGAGCCTGTCGCTGTTGAGAGGCCGCCGTTCTCCTCCCGCTGCTGCTCCCATCTTGCAAGTCTGTCCTGCACTTGGCTCTGAAAGCAGCTCTCAAACTGAAGCAGACACATGGGGACAGTGGAAAGGAGCTCTGGGAGGGGAGAGGCTCTGGATTTTTCTCTTCCACGTGATGCTCCACAGCCCCGCTTTTCCAGACCATCCTCTTAATGGGAGTCCTGCCCTGTACCTTCCAGCTCCCTGAGATACCGGGACGCATCAAACAGGTTGAAGGAGGCTCTGTTTTCTTGCCAGGGGAACATGGCCCTTTGCACCGCGATTGTAATACAATCTTTCCTCTCTGGGGCTGCGAATGCTACAGTGCAAAACCGTGTTTGAAAACCTCTTTTATCATTCACCGTCTCCAGACTGAAATCATTTTTGACAACCTCTGCAGAAAACAAGCAGCTTTCTGGCTACTGGCGAGTCGATTAAAGGGAGGAAACACATGTTCACTGTCAGACGAAGCCCCTGGAGAAAGCACTGACAACCTTTTAACCCCCTTTCCCAGGGAAAGGGCCCAAATGTTTCTCTGGAACAAAATCACCACATTGTCTTAAGCATCCTTTCATTTCATGTATCTTTTTATTTCTTCCTAAGGCAAGACATGTAAAAATAATAATCCTCAGCACCTCTGTTTTTATTTTGGACGTTAACAGATTTGTTTTATACCCTACTCAGGAAGACAGGGAAAAGAGCATCATCAATGAATATCTTTTATGAACTAACCCCTCCATTTTTTTTTCACCGTCTGACCACAGTTCAAATACCAACACACCAATGAGTTCACTCACCTCGTAGAGTGATTCCTCAGACCCAGCCAAGAAGCCACAGGAGTGAAATTTTTGGAACAGTAGGAAGGCCCGACTAGCTGACATTATTAACAAGCTGAGCAGTAAGACTGGGCTGTGGAAACTTTTGCGCACCTCAAGATCCGGACCTTACATTACTTATGCACATGTTGTCAAGCAGACACATTCCCATATACGGCATGAGAAGCAAGTGGGGTGGGAGATGAAAGGGTTATATAAAACTGAACATGAGTGTCAGGTGTGTGGGTTTGCTTCTTAAAAAAAAAAAGAAAAGGAATAATTGTTTTTAAAATGCCAGCCCTGTAATCATCACAATTACAAAAATATCTAGCACTCAGTTCCTTAACCTATAACCTTAGTATTTTTTACATCAGTATCACTGGCCCTGGTGGTTTGGTCTATTATGAGAAAATGATCCACCTCACCCCCTCTCTCCCTGAGACTGCATATTTGCTTTTAGGAGCCTAAAGGCAGGGTGGAGAGTTGGAGTGGGGTGGGGGGGGTGCGGAGGGGAGGGGACAAACTTTAAAGTTGCTGGCTGGCTGGCTGGGAGAGGAGGCCTTGTGGGAACTGCCTAGAGCAGAGGTTGTCTCAAATGAAAGACAGGCAAAGAACAACTCCACCCATGTGAATTGGTACTTGGGGGCTTGAGTCTGCCATATTCTACCAGCCCTCTTTTTTGTTTGTTTGTTTTTTGTTTTTATTGCTTGCAAATGGATTTTTATTTTTTTATTGAGGTGAAATCTGCATAATATGAAATTAACATTTTAGAGTCAACAATTCACAACAGTTGTGTAACTACCACCTCTACCTGGTTCCAAAACGTTTTCATCACCCCAGAATAAAACTTTGTTTCCATTAAGCAGTTAATGCTCATTTCCTCCTCTCCCCAGTCTCTGGCAACACCCATCCACTTTCTACTTCTATGGATTCACTTATTTTGGATATGTCCTATAAATAGACTCATACACCATGTGACCGTTTGTGTCTGGCTTTTTTCATTTGGTATAATGTTTTTTTGAGGTTCATCTACATTGTAGCTTGTATCAGTATTTCATTTCTTTTTATAGTTGAATTAATATTCCATTGTATGCATATACCATAATACATTTATCCCTTCATCTGTTATGAACATTTGGGTTGGCTGTTGTGAATAGTGTTGCTATCAACATTCATACACAAGTACTTGTTTGAGAACAAATTGAAAATCGGTGTATTCAGTTCATTGGGGGATATACCTAAGAGTAGAATGGCTAGGCCACTATGGTAATTCTGTTTCACTTTTGGAGAACTGTCCTACTGTTTTCCATAATGGCTGAACCATCTTATATTCCCACAGGCAGTGCACAATTGCTCTTTTTTATTTTCTTTTTTATTACAACCATCCTAGAGAGTGTGAATCTCAGTGTGGTTTGATTTACATCTTCCTAACGACTAATGATGTTGGAACATCCTTTCATGTGCTTGTTGGCCATTTGTATATCTTCTCTGGAGAAAGATATATTGAAGTGCTTTGCCCATTTTTGAATAGAATTGCTTGTCTTTTTGTTGTTGGGTTCTAAGAGTTATATGTACTTTTACATTCTGGATACTGAACCCTTATCAGATACATGATATACACGTATTTTCTTGCATATGGTTTTCTTTCCACTTTCTTGATATCTTTTGATCCACAAAATTCTTAATATTGAATAAGTCCAATCTATTTTTGCTCCTGCTTTGGAGGTGTCATAAGAATCCACTGACTTATCTGACATCATTAAAATTTATCTCTATGATTTCTTCTATGGGTTTGATAATTTTAGCTCTTCTATTGAGATTTTTGACGCCTTTTGAGTTAAATTTTGTATGTGATTTGAGGTAGGGGTCCAGCTTCATTTTATGGCATGTGGATATCTAGCTGTCCCAGCACTCTTTGTTGAAAATTCTAGTTCCCTATTGAATGGTTTGGCACTCTTGTTGAAAAATCAATTGGCCACAGATGTACAGAATCTCAATTCTATCCCATTGGTCTATATGTCTATCTTTGTGCCAGTACCACACTTTTTTGACCACCATAGCTTTATAATAGGTTTTGAAATGGCAAAGTGTGAGTCCTTCAACTTTCTACTTGCCCCGTTGGTGAGTATATCATAATGAGCCTATAATTCAGGCCCAGACCTTTCACTGGCTTCTCTATTTCCTGGCAGAGACTTTAGACCTAAAACTTGGATACATCTCCAAACACATTATCTTTATTATATCATTAAAAATGCCCTTGACCCTCTAAAATTTTACAACTAACCACTATTTCCTTACTAGCAATACTTCTTGTGTTCTAATTCTAAAGTGGTATTTATCAAGAAGTAACTTGATTTTGAGAGCAGTTGGCTTTCTGTTATTTGAAAAATACACGCTCCAATTTTTTTCTATCACCACATTCAGGTTGCTTCCCTGAATAGCTTCAAAGAAACATTACAGTGTTGGGCACTAGGAGCTTGCAAAGATTCTGAGGGCTGTTTGGAGAATGAACTATGTTGTAATATTTTTACTATAATACAACCTTCTGCTTTGCCTATGGTCAGACAAATTGGGTATATCTCAGTTTCTATGCTGAGCTTAATAAAAGGTTCCTGGCTATATGTCACAACAAGTCCTGTAGGAAATGTGACATACATATGCCTCTGTGTTCTGGATCTCCACTTGACTTTGCACGGACATACCTGAAGGGGGTCTTGGCTTTATTTCTGTCAGGTCTTTGTGTCTCCAGACTTCACATACTCCCACCTAGAAAGGCAATGAGGACCAACATTTCATCTCTCATATGTTGATGATGTATGAAATTACTCATAAATATATATAGCATCTTACATAGTAAAAAATCAGCCTTAAAATACAGGTGTAAAACACTACTTGAGAGAAGTAGTATGTTGGCTTTCAGAGAAAAACAGAATAACTTTGACCACTACATAGAATATTCCAGGAGGAAGTAATGTTACATCATCCAACCCTTGGTGTTGTTTGGAGAAAAGAGGCCCAGGGAACTGGTCTATCTGGCTAAGAGACAATGTTCTCAATGAGACACCGATCAAACAAAAAGACATAAGTTCAGAGGGAGCACTGAAGAATTCAAATGCCTATAATGAGATGGCTGATCTAAACCTTAGTAGAGATTTGCCTGGGAAAAGCTGTGTGTGGTGAAGGGGAGACTCTCCAACTGCGAGCACAGGGCCAGTACATTGGAAGATTCAGACCCACTTTCCAAACTCAGCAATGCTGAGTGAGGGATGGGTAGCTGGTGCTTCTTTTGATTCTTTTCAGAAAAACCACCTAGAAAGTAAAGTTTGATACGGTGGCAAAGGTTGGAAGGAAGACTAAAGTGATAGGGAGGCCTTTCTGATGACATGCTTGGTCTTCTGGTGAACTTAAGTCTTCTCCCTAGCTTACTGAAAAATAAGATGCCTTTTTATGATAACAGTGGCCATTTGTTAAGTATTTACTCTATGCTTAAAATTGTGGTTGGCTCTTTATAGGTATTACAAAAACTAGGATGGTATATTAATGCACATCCTGCAGATGAGAAAACTAAGGCACAAAGAGGTTAAGACCATTGCTCAAGAAAGCACAGCTGATATGTGGCAGAGCCATTTTGGGGGACTAATATAATACATGCTGATTATAGAAAAAAATGGAAAATGGAGAAAAAGTATAAAGATGAAAATAAAAATCAACCATAATACCACACCCATAAGTAACCCAATTATCTCTTTTGACCAACATATACTTATTTTGAGCTCCAAAATGTCTAAGCAGTAGCAAGCCATTGTGTGTGGCGGTCTCACTGTAATGCCTGTGAGTCTGTTGTTTTGTTCTTTTTTGACTGTTCTCATTTTTTTCTGTTCCCAAGATTTCTTTTTTCCTTCTGCATTTCCTACCCCTCACTCACAGTTCTTCTCTGTATATCACCTCTTTAAAGTGGAAATTAGGAGGAGGGTTCCCAGTGGGTGGCAGGAGAGGCATTCTACTTCTTCCCTCCAGAGTGCTCCTTGTGACAGTCCCCTTGCTTCCCACCCTGGTTGGTCTATCAGCAAAGGACATGGAGGTTGCATGAGATGAACTGACAGGGCTGTGCATGCACGTTTACGAGCAACAGGCGGTGGAAGTAAACACAGCCAAACCATCTTTCATCCATGGCACATATTATTGATTTTTCTCTAATTAAAACAGTCACAACAGTCATTGTTGTCATGCCCACATTTCTCATCTTTTATATTTTAAATAGGAACCAGCTTGCTTGGTAAAAAAACAGCAATCCTCTTTCTTTCATCCCTCTCACTTCCTCCCAGTCGAAAGCCATCTCTTCTTAAGGGGTCTTTTTGGGTCTTTGGCACTTTTACGATATGAAGATCTCTACTCTTGACAGATCTTTAGGCTGTAGGCTTCCTCAACAAAGGAAAGACTGAATTGTGGGCCCTGGCACTGAACCCCCTTCCTAGTCACTATAACTGGGAGCTTGAGGCATCTGTTTCTGGGATTCCTTCTGGTTGACTGTCATTCGTGTTAACAGCTGGACTTGCAATCTGGGAGATTTCTTCATCAGCAGGACTGCCTCAGGCTCTGCCCCATCATCCACCCTGTCCCCTGGTGGCTCAAAGAGAGCCAGAGGCAATGGGGGGAGGGCAGAGAGTGGAACAGTTGGTCTCCAGCTCCTTTGGGGGAATAAATGGCCCTGGGTGGGGACTCAGGAAAGGCATGTGACCTCAGATCTTTAAATGAGACTGGAAATGATGGACATCTGGAGCTCTGGGTTGGGCACCAGTGACAAAAATGTTACAAAGAAATGAATTTCCTGTTTGATGCATAAACAAATAGGAAGCGTCCCTGAGGAATGGATTTATCTGCTTGTAAAAGCTTCTTGGTGGTTTGGCAGAGTGGAAAGCATACCAAGAGCAGAGCCTCCGGCGTCTGCCATAAACTGACTTTGTGGCCTTAGACAAACACTAAAAATTTCTGGTTTTAAGTTTTCTTCTCTGTGAAGGAACCAGATACACCTGTGGGCAGTTTTTAGTATTCCATGGAGTACTTGGAAGACAGACGAAAGAAAGTGAGAAAACAGAGGGCCTTGGATCCTATACTCCTATAATCTGTAACAATTTTTTGTATAATTTCTTAGCCCTGGATATGTATTGGTGAATAAGAGAGATAACATCCACGACTTTAAGGAGTTTACATCCTAGTGGGGGAGACAGAAAATAGACAAATAAATATATAATGTAATGTCAGGAGGTAGTAAGTGATACCTAGAAAAAGAGAACTGTTTCTAAGATTGATTGTCTCTAAGAGTTGGGTATTTGGAGCTACCTCTGGGGCATGTAGAGCTTAGAGTAAGTCATATTATGTGTCCCTTATTTCCATACTACCACCCAGAAGACCTTCTTATAAATCAAAGACAGGCTTGAAAGCAAACCTGCGGTGTATGAAGATCACACACAGGACAAGCACATAAAATTAGAAGAGGGGAACTAGTCCATCTGCTTTGCCTTGGGGACCAGAGGAAAAGGAGAGAGAGTGATCTCAGGCTGAAGTTAGAAGAGCTTCAAGTGATAGCATATAGATGGCTCTCCTTTTTGCTAAGGACTGTCTTTCTGAGCCACTGCCTTATATGGGGTCCCCAATGTTTGAAGCCTGAGGCGACTGCCCATATTCCATGATTGTTTATCATAAGAAGGTTAGATTAGCATGTTTCAATAGCTCAGATCAGATCCAGGAATTTGAGTAGAAATAACTAGGCAACATGCATTGAAGATTGAAGGTGCCTTTAATTCATCTTTTCCAATCTTCATTTTTCAGCTGAAGACCCTGAAGGGCACAGAAGTTGGAGAAGCAAAGCCAAGACTGTAGAGATGCTTAGCCATGTCAGAGCTGGGCCACTCCAAGCCTGGGCTGCTGAGATTATCCACACCACTCAGCTATGGTCCTGGCTATTGGCTTACATATCGGTTACACAAATAGTTAGAATCAAAGTATTTTCCTAGATGACTGGTCTACTTAATTATCCAACAAAAATCAGTGGCCGTTCATCCAGGCTTGGATCTCTAATACCCTCTTAATTTAATTCTCTCTGGTTATTCTCATCTGGGCTATTTGTTCCTCTTTATGATAGAATCTAAATTATACATTCAGACCCATCTCATGAGTAGGACAGGGATCTGAGGCAAAGCAGAATGACTTGGCACTCACTTGGTACAATTGGACAATAAAGATTTTCCATTTAAATGATGCAGATAGAAAAAAAATGCCTCTGGATGAATCAGACACAACAGCCAGCCATGATTTCACCTCTTCAGTTTATGGAGTTGAACACTTTAAATATGCAAAACAAGCCCTATTGAGATAATCTGTGCTTGGGTGGCTCCCAATTCTCTAACTGAAAAGAAGGGATATGGATCTGCAGGAGGAAGTGAAGACCTAGTGTAAGAGATTATATGGACTGCTGGGTTTAAATTCAGAAAATAATCCCCTATATGTAGATGATGCTTTATGGTTTAGAAACACTTTATGATCACTTCAGTCTTCAGAAGAATATGAGGATATTTCTAGGGTATAAGTGGCACATAGAAGTGCAATAAACATTGATCATAAATACAAGAGGCATGTATCAGAGGCTGAAGCATACAGTAACATTTTTACTTTTGGAAAAGACCTCTAAACCATTTAGTTAAACCACTCCAGCCCTAGCAGTAACAATGATTATTTTACAATATCTCTGAGAACTGTAGATATCTAGTCTGTACATGAGTATCTTAGAGATGGTTGCTTTGAATCTCATAAAACAGTTTATTCTATCTATCTATCTATCTATCTAATTATTTTAATTTACATCCAAATTAGTTAGCATATAGTGCAATAATGATTTCAGAAGTAGCATCCAGTGATTCATCACCTACATACAACACCCAGTGCTCATCCCAACAAGTGCCCTCCTCAATGCCCCTTGCCCATTGAGCCCATCCATCCACCCAACACCCCATCAGCAACCATCAGTTTTTTCTCTGTATTTAAGAATTTCTTATGTTTTGGGATGCCTGGGTGGCTCAGTTGATTAAGCCTCAGACTTCAGCTCAGGTCATGATCTCATGGTCAGCGAGTTGAAGCCCCGCATCAGGCTCTGTGCTGACCGCTCACAGCCTGGAGCCTGCTTCAAATTCTGTGCCTCCCTCTCTCTCTGTCCCTCCCCTGCTCATGCTCTGTCTCTCTCTGTCAAAAATAAATAAACATTAAAAAAGTCTCTTATGTTTTATTCCCCTCCCTGTTTTTTTATTATTTTTGCTTCCTTCCCTTATGTTCATCTGTTTTGTATCTTAAATTCCACATATGAGTGAAGTCATATGATATTTGTCTTTGACTACTTTTGCTTAGCATAATACACTCTAGTTCCAATCACATCGTTGCAAATGACCAGATTTCATTCTTTTTGATTGCTGAGCAATATTCTAGTATGTGTGTGTGTGTGTGTGTGTGTGTGTGTGTGTATACACACACACATATACATACACTACATCTTCTTTATCCATTCATCCATCGATGGACATCTGGGCTCTTTCCATACTTTGGCTATTGTTGCTAGTGCTTCTATAAACATTGGGGTGCATATGTCCCTTCTAAACAGCATACCTGTATCCCTTGGATAAATACCTAGTAGTGCAAATTTCTGGGTTGTAGGGTAGTTCTATTTTTAATTTTTTGAGGAACCTCCATACTGTTTTCCAGAGTGGCTGCACAAGCTTGCATTCCCACCAGCAATGCAAAAGAGATCCTCCTTCTCCGCATCCTCACCAACATCTGTTGTTGCCTGAGATGTTAATATTAGCCATTCTGACAGGTGTAAGGTGGTATCTCATTGTGGTTTTTATTTGTATTTCCCTGATGATGAGTGATGTTGAACATTTTTTTTCATGTGTCGGTTGGCCATCTGGATGTCTTCTTTGGAGAAGTGTCTATTCATGTCTTTTGCCCATTTATTCACTGGATTATTTGCTTTTTGGGTGTTGAGTTTGATAAGTTCTTTATAGGTTTTAGATACTAACCCTTTATCTGATATGTCATTTGCAAATATCTTCTACCATTCCATCAGATGCCTTTTAGTTTTGCTAACTGTTTCCTTTGCCATGCAGAAGCTTTCAATTTGATGAGGTCCCAATAGTTCATTTTTGCTTTTGTTCCCCTTGCCTCCAGATACATGTTTACAAAGTTGCTGTGGCCAAGATCAAAGAGGTTTTTGCCTGCTCTCTCTCTAGGACTTTGATGACTTCCTGTTTTACATTGAGGTCTTTCATTCATTTTGAGTTTATTTTTTTGTATGGTGTAAGAAAGTGGTCCAGATTCATTGTTCTTCATGTTGCTCGCTATGCACTTTTCCCAGCACCATTTGCTGAAGTGACTGTGTTTATTCCATTTGATAGTCTTTCCTGCTTTGTCAAAGATTAGTTGGCCATACATTTGTGAGTCCATTTCTGGGTTCTCTATTCTGTTCCATTGATCTGTGTGTCCGTTTTTGGGCCAGTACCATACTGTCTTGATGATTACAGCTTTGTAATACAGCTTGAAGTCTGGAATTGTGATGCCTCCAGCCTTGGTTTTCTTTTTCAGAATTGCTTTGGCTATTTGGGGTCTTTTCTGGTTCCATCAAATTTGGTAGGGAATGTTCATCAGAGAAATTGGTCTATAGTTCTCCTATTTAGTGGGGTCTTTGTCTTGTTTTGGAATCAAGGTAATGCTGACGTCATAGAATGAGTTTGGAACCTTTCCTCCCATTTTCATTTTTTGAAACAGCTTCAAAAGAGTAGGTGTTAACTCTTGTTTAAATGTTTGGCAGAATTCCCCTGGAAGGCCATCTGGCCCTGGACTCTTTTTAGGAGATTTTTGATTACTAATTCAATTTCTTTACTGGTTATGGGTCTGTTCAAATTTTCTATTTCTTCTTGTTTCAGTTTGATAGTGTATACATTTCTAGGAATTTGTCCATTTCTTCCAGATTGCCCAATTTTTTGATATATAATTGTTCATAATTTTCTCTTATTGTTTGTATTTCTGCAGTGTTGGTTGTGATCTCTCCTCTTTCATTCTTGATTTTATTTATTTGGGTCCTTTCCTTCTTTTTGATCAATCTGCCTAGGGGTTTATCAATTTTGCTAATTCTTACAAAGAACCAGCTCCTGGTTTCACTGAACTGTTCTACTGTTTTTTTTTTTATTTCGATATCATTGATTCCTGCTCTAATCTTTATTATTTCCCATCTTCTGCTGGCTTTGGGTTTTATTTGCTCTTCTTTCTCCCGCTCTTTAAGCTGTAAGTTTAGGTTGTGTATCTGAGATCTTTCTTCTTTCTTTAGGAAGGCATGGATTGCTATGTACTTCCCTCTTATAACTGCCTTTGCTGCATCTCAGAGGTTTGGGGCTGTCATGTTATTATTTTCATTGGCTTCCATGAAATTTTTAATTTCCTCTTTAATTTCTTGGTTAACCCATTCATTCTTTAGTAGGATGTTCTTTAATCTCAAAGTATTTTCTGTCTTTCCAAATTTTTTCTTGTTATTGATTTTGAGTTTCACAGTGTTGTGGTCTGAAAATATGAACAGTATGATATTGATTGTTCTGTACCTGTTGAGGGCTGATTTGTGTTCCAGTATGTGATCTGTGAGCGATGTTCCATGTATAACAGTTTATTCCATTTAAAAAATAGTTCAAATTGTTATATTAAAACAAAATGTGAGTTCAAATCTATGTCTTCATGGCTTTTAACCATTGGTCCTGACTCAGGGATCGGGTGTTACACAGGGTAATATTATTAGTTACCACTTCACAAATGTTTACTATGCCCCAAGTCTTACAAACTTTACTTTCAATTGTCATGACCCCTCTAAAGATAAATATTATCTTCCAGTTTAAACAAACAAACAAACAAACAAACAAATAGATAACCAGGGAGATTAAATTAAGTGTGAAAAGACACATAATTAGTGGCAAAGCTAGCATTTGAACCCAAATCTGTTTTGCCCTGCTAGAACACACTGCCCAAGTTAAGTCTAATCCTTTTATACGGTATTGCTCTCCAGTATTTGAAGAGGATTTCTGGAATCTTGTCAACATCTCTATCTTAAGTTGGATAAGTATCTCAAGTACACCCTTTGTTTGGTGTACATTGTTTTTTTGTTTTTGGGTGTTTTTTTTTTTTTTTTGGTGGGTAATCAGAAAAATGCACACATGCACCTAGCTATAAAATAGACACCTTACTTAGTTTATGTCTGTGTATTCCAGATTAATAACCCATGACTATTCCTCCAATCATTCTTCAGCAATGTGGGTTGCTGCCATAGTCAGTGGTACTCCAAAGCTGTCCTAGTTTGCCACTGTCCCTCATTTCGTGTGGTTCCCAGAACTGACCGTCGTTCGTGCTCTAGGACTCTAGTTCAGCCCACTGTATGGGAAAGAATTCCAAATCAGCACCACTGCTGCTGTTCCACATCCTGTTCTCATGAGCTCACCAAAGCTAAATGGTCTGAGTAAGGCCATCTACAATTCATTGTTCCCTATAAGACTCAGCCTTTGATCCCAGCTCCAGGGATTTTTCCTCCAAGGAGATGAAGTTCACACCTGGATAATAGGGCTCTTTCTCAAGTCATATCCAGAGTTATGTAGAAATTTTCTTTGAACACAGTAAAAATTGTTTTGCTTTATACACTTCCCTGACACTGCAGGAGACAGATGTTTGTGGGAAACAAGGCCCACATGGAGTCTCTTTTCAGTAAGTAGGTCTACCAGGTATGGAAGAATGTTTCTACTTAATCTAACTACCTCTGTTCCCTCAAGAAAGACCTTGTAGGCTTCTGTACTTTTTCACACCACATACATGAGAGACATGCTTAAGAGAGTAGGGGTAGCCTTAAAAAGACTGTAGCATGATCTCTCCACACACTTAATTATTTTTGATTTCCATAAAATAAACCCCAAATTTTGCAATAAATTCTGAAGGCTAGGATCCTATCTCTTTTGTATGGCCAAATTTTCTTGGGTTGTCTTACCTTTAGATGGATCCCACTGAGATGATTTTGCTCACCTCTGTGCTTCTTACCTGGATAGGGGAGAGGAAAGGAGGATCAACAAGGAGTTGGAGGCCATGTTTAATTCACAGATAAAACAGTGCTGTTGGGTCTCATTCAAGGACTCAGTTTATGTAGATGTCACTTCCTCTTTCTTGAAACTTCCTTTGTTTGACTTCCAATACAACACTTTCTCTTGATTTTCCCTCTACCTCACTATTTTTTTCTTTCTTACTTTCCCTTGTTAGTTTTTCCTGTTATTCCCAACCTTCTCCTGTTTGGAGTGCCCCAGGATTTAGTCCTTTGTTTTCTCCTCTCTCTATACTTACTCCCTTGGTAATTTACTCCAATCTACTGGTTTTAAAGACTTTGTATGTTCAGGTGACTTCAAAATTACATCTTAAGTCCAGACCCCTCAAACTTCAGACGTGTATACCCAATTCTATACTTCATATTTCTTCTAGGATGTCTAATAGACATCCTGAACTCAACATGTTAAAAACTGAACTCCTGATCCTACCCTAGCACCTTTGTCTTCCCCATCTTAGCTGATCTTCCAGTTGCTCAGGCCAAAAAACTTGAACTCATTTTTGACTTCTCTCTCTCTCCAACATAAAATCTGTAAGCAAATCTTGTCGGACCTACCTTTATATATATCCAGAATCTGACCCTTCCCCACCATCTTGTTCTATGCTACCATAATTTCTTGCTTGGAATATTTCAATACACTCCTGACAGGTTTTCCTGCTCCTGCACATGTCTCCCTGACACAGCAGTCAGTGTGGTCTTCCTGAAATGTTAAATCAGACCATGTCACTCTTCTGCTCAAAACCCTAAAGCAGCTTCCTATTTCACTCAGAGTGAAAGTCCTTACATTGATTTATGTGATCTGGCCCCAAAAACCTTTGGCTTCCTATTTTACTCCTTTTCTCTCACTCATTCTCCTTCAGGACTTTCAAGTATTTGCTCAAATCACCTCATCACTGTATTCTACCTCCCCTCCAACCAGGGCACACACATCCCAAGCTCCCAATAGCTTCACTCTACTCTTTTTTTTTTGTTTGTTTCCATTATGACTAACATTTTCTTATTCATTATGTTTATTGCTTATCGTCTGTCTTTCTCCACTAGAATGTAAACTCCACAAGAAGAGGGACTTTTTATCTGATTAGTCCATTTACATATCTTGGCAATGACAGCAGTGCTTGGTCCAGAGGGGACAATAAATACTTGTTGAATAAAGCAATTAATGAATAAATGAACAAAGATTACATGAACAAAAAGCAAGAGTGTCCAGTTTTGCTATTCTTATGCTAATAACTGCAATAACATATCTGAATAAAAAAACAGATATAATCACATTATAGTACTATTTACGATGTGTAGCATAACCATTCTGTGCTTCTCAAACTGTGGTACAAGTATCTTCAGGTGGATATGGCAATGTGCTTGGGATGCCAAAAGCCTAATATAAATAAGCATGACACTTCTCCCTTTAGGTTCTAATTTTCTCAATGATTTGGGGCAAAAATATTTGTTTCATATTAATACAAACATGAAAAAAATGGAATACAAACTTTGCATGAATTCTAAGGATGAAACCTAAGATTTCATAGAAAAAGCTCTGCTTCTGATTCTATCACACATTTGCTTTCCTCTGCCCTAAATAGAATTTATGAAGAAACACTGAATACTATTTTAATATCAAGTCAAAGTCTCAACTGAGTAGTTTTCCCTATGTTCAAGTCATGTACTGAGTTCACCAAATACTCTGCAAAGCATCTTATTCTCATTTCTAAGAATCACAGAGCCTCCTATCATTAGCTTAATATCCTCTTGGGGACATGTCTACTGCTGGAAACCAAGGCCACATCAAGGGCTGAACACCATTCAGCAAATCAGTGAAGGAGAAAACAAGCGACTCTACTGCAATTGGCCAAATGTTCAGTGTTCTGAGTCTCATACAGAATTTGTGTCTGATTCTTCAACTTTTTGCTGTCTGAAAAAAAAACAAAAGGCCTTTAAATTTTTTATTACATAAGGAATTCACATAAATTGTCAATTAAAGCACAGAGTTCCCAAAAGGTAAATGGACAATGGATATAAATTATTAGAAATCCCAAAGAAAAACACCATTAATTAATTTATATGTAGGAAAAGTTCAACTTTAACAAAATAGAATAAAGTAAGGCACTATTTTTCTGTGACCAAATCAGCAAAGACTTTTGAAGATGGTGACTTTGGCTGTAGGGACAGGTGACAGTGAAATAGTCATTTTCACCACTGCTAGTGGCACTGCCAGCTGATGTTCCTACAATTAGTTTTGTTGCAAAACAATCACTCCACAACAACCATTTTATTATCTCTCATGGTTTCTGTGGGTCATGTATTTGGGCAGAACTCAGCAACAGTTTGCCTTCGTTGCATGAAGGCTGAGGCATGGAATCCTCTAGAGACATTTCCACTCATTTGTCCGGCAATGGATGCTATCTGTCAGTGGGACCTCAGCTGGGCTGTGGCCTCCCCATGTGGGCTCTCTGCATGGGCTCATTGCCTAGAGACGGTATTTCCTTTCTAAGTTTTTAGTTTAAGAACAACATGCATAACTGAAGTGCACAAATCTTGAATGTCACAGTTACATGAAGTTTTACAATGTGAAAAAACTGTATTTACTGTGTATCTAGTTCAAGATCAAGATCAAGTTATAGAACATTACCAGCAAACACAACCCCCCCATGCCCCCATTCCAGTCATTACCCCCAAAGTAGCCATTCTAATGAAGTCTATCATCATAATTTAATTTTGCCTTTTTTGAACTTTATATACAAAACATTTACGCACATACACTCTTTAGTGTCTAGCTTCTTTAGTGTGATCTTGTGTTTCTTGCTATGACATGTGGCAGCAATTTATTCCTTTCAATGGCTGTGTAGTATTCCATTGTATAAATACCATAAGTTATTTGTTCATTCTCCTGTTATTTTTTAATTTTAGGCCACTTACTTAGGTCTTCTTTAATAACGTTCAGCAATGTTTATGGCTTTCAAAGTAAATGGCTTACACTCCCTTTGTTAAATTTATTCCTAAATAATTTCATATGTTTTTAAAAATTTGATTATGGCATTGTTCTTTAAATTTCATTTTCCAAATATTTTTTGCCAGTAAATATAAATACAATTGATTTTCACATACTGACCTTGTACCCTATGGCACTGCTAAATTCAATTCTTAGTTCTAGCAGGTTAAAAATTTCTTTGGATTCTCTTCATAAATTTGTAATCTGTGAAAAAGATAGCTTTACTTTTTACATCTCAATTTTAATGTTTTATTTTTTGTTATTTTTAAAATTAACTAAGTAATGAATTAGTTTGCAGTGATGAGAAGAGACTTTCTTACCTTGTTCTCTCTTATGGAAAATATTTTCAATGTTTTATCATTAATCATGATGCTAGCTTTGGTTTTAAACACACAACACACACCACAAAGTGTTTATTATACTGAAGAAGGTTCCTTCTAATCCTTATTTTCTGAGAGGTATTATTATGAATAGATGTTGAATCTTGTCAAATACTTTTTCTACATCTATTGAAATTAACACATTTTTCTCCTTTATACTATTAATATGATAAATTACAGTGATTGTTTTTTTAATGTTAGGCCAACCTTGAATTCTTTAAAAAAAATTTTTTTTTTCAACGTTTATTTATTTTTGGGACAGAGAGAGACAGAGCATGAACGGGGGAGGGGCAGAGAGAGAGGGAGACACAGAATCGGAAACAGGCTCCAGGCTCTGAGCCATCAGCCCAGAGCCCGACGCGGGGCTCGAACTCACGGACCGCGAGATCGTGACCTGGCTGAAGTCGGACGCTTAACCGACTGCGCCACCTAGGCGCCCCAGGCCAACCTTGAATTCTTGAAATAAACCTCATTTGGTTATATTATCCTTTTTATATATTATGCAATTCATTTTGCTAATATTTAAAAATATTTTTAAACCTATATTCTTTTTTAATTTTTTTTTTTCAACGTTTATTTATTTTTGGGACAGAGAGAGACAGAGCATGAACGGGGGAGGGGCAGAGAGTGAGGGAGACACAGAATCGGAAACAGGCTCCAGGCTCTGAGCCATCAGCCCAGAGCCTGACGCGGGGCTCGAACTCATGGACCGCAAGATCGTGACCTGGGTGAAGTCGGACGCTTAACCGACTGCGCCACCCAGGCGCCCCTAAACCTATATTCTTAAGAAATATTACCCTTCAATTTTTGGTTGTAATGCTTTCATCATCCTTTGGAATCAGGTTCATACTGGGTTCATAAAATAAATTTAGAATTGTTTTTCCTCTTTTTTTTCTGAAAAAATTTAGAAAGTTTGATATTACTTCTTATTTACATTTTTGATAGAACTTAATTAAGCCATCTGGGTCTGGGTCTTTTGTTGGTGGTGTTGTTGGTGTTGCTGGTGGTGAGAAGCTTTTTAATTTCAAATTCAATTCTTTTAACAGAAATGGGACAAATCAAGGCTTTTCTTGAGCCAATTTTCATAAATTGTATTTTTAAGGAATTTGATCATGTCATCTAAGTTGGCTCTATTCATTGGCAAACATTTTTCATATTTCTTAGTTATTTTTTTAACGTCTGTAAGATTTGTGGTAATGTTCTTTCTTTCATTCTTAAAATTGAAAACTTATGTTTTCTCTATTTTAAATTTTATTCTATTTTCTTATTTTGTTCTATTTCTTATTTTATTTTGACTAGAGATACATCAATTTTGTTGATCCTTTAAGGAGCTAATTTTTGGTTTTGTTGATTTTTCTATTCTTTGCTTTTTATGTTATTAATTTCTCCTATTATCTATTTATATTATCTCCTTTTTTGTGCTTATATTTGGCTTAATTGGCTCTTCTTACATGGGAAGTTTGGGTCAGTGATACAAAACTTATTTTTCTTTTCTAAAATAAGCATTTAAAGCTATGACTTTCCCTCAGTATTCCTACACATATTAATATGTTCTATTTTCATTATTATTCAAGTTAAAATATGTTATAAGTTTTACTATGGTTTCTTCTTTTATCTATACTTTACTTAGAAGTTTATTGAATTCCAAATATGTAGGAATATTTTAGATATCTTATTTTCTCTACATTTAATTCAATGACATTATAGTCAGAGAACACATTTCTTGTGGTATTAATTCTTTGAAATTCATTGAGACTTATTTTTTAGCCCACGAGACTGTTGATGTTTCTATTTACATTTGAAAAAAATGTGGATTCTGCAATTATGGGTTGTAGTGTTTTATCAGGTCAACATGACCAGTTAACATCAGGTCAAATTGGTTCATAGTGTTGTACAGGTCTTCTATATCCTTACAGATTACTTTTTTACTTGTTCTATTAAGTACTGAAAGAGGCATGTTAAAATCCCCAACTCTGGACACCTGGGTGGCTCAGTCAGTTGAGCATCTGACTTCAGCTCAGGTTATGATCTCTTGGTTCATGAGTTCAAGCCCTGTGTCAGGCTCTGTGCTGATAGCTCAGAGCCTGGAGCCTGCTTCAGATTCTGTGTCTGTCTCTGCCACTCATGCTCTGTCTCTCCTGCTCTGTCCTTCTCTCTCTCTCAAAAGTAAATAAACGTTAAAAAAAAAAATTTAAAACATCCCCAACTCAACAGTGGATATATCTATTTGTCACTTATTTTCTATCAATTTCTGACTTTTGTAATTTGAAGCTTTGTTATTAGGAGCATACTTATCTATAGCTTCCAGATGAATTAACCCATTTATCATTATTAAATATATTTCCTTGTATTTGGTAATACTCTTTTTTTCCCCCTGAAATCTATTTTGTCTGATAATGATAGTCATCCCAGGTTTTTTGTGATAGTATTTGCATGATAGATTTTTCTTCCCTTTTACTTAAAAAAATCCATACCATTGTATTTAAAGTGCATTTCTTTCAAAAAACATATAGTTGAGATTTGCCTTTTTGTAAGTCTAAAAATTTCTACTTATTAATTGCAGTGTGTATTCCATTTACATTTATTATAATTGTTGATTTGGTTGAGTCTATCATCTTGCAATATTTTCCTATTAGCTTTATCTATTCCTTATCCCTCTATTCCTTGTTTTCTGTCTTCTTTTGACTATACATCTTTGTTTCAATTTCTAAAATGATTTCTGTAGGAATTAAATACATATTCTTAAATTATCAGTCTTACCTTGAACTAATGTCATACCACTCCAACTATAATAACTTTGTATCAGTATACATCCATTTACTACCTTTCCATTTTTCAGGCTGTTTTATCATATTTTGCTTTCATACATATCAAGTTACATACATGTATAATTTTATCTAATTTGTATATTTTGTATATTAAATTATACATTTTTCTTGTATGTAACTCACTTTTTTGTAGGATGGGATTTCAGGTGACAAATTCTCTGTTTTTGTTTATTTGACAGTTACTTTATTCAATTTCTGTTTTTGAAAAAAATATTTTCACTGAATATATAATTCTAGTTTGGTATGTTTTTGTTTTTTTTTTTAGTATTTTGGAAATGTCTTTTGGTTTGTGTTATTTCTGATATGACATCAATCATTTTTCTTACCCTTGTTTTCCAGTATATAATTCAGATTCCTCTAGCTGATTGTGCAACTTTTTATTTATCTTTGGTTTTCAGTAATTTGATAATGATATGTATAGGTATGGTTTTTGTTTGTTTTTATTCATCCTGCACAGAGTTCATTGGAATTCTTGGATCTGGAAGCTGTTATTTTTTTTTTTCTTTTTTCTTACTAAACTTAAAAATTTTGGCAATTATTTCTTCAAATACATTTTTCTTCCTTATTCTTTCTTTCCTCTTCTTCTGGGTTTTCTACTATATGTACACTAAATTGCTTGATATTACCTCAAAGATAATATTAATTATTATTGATAATTGCTCTGTCCCTTTTTATAATCTTTTATCCTATGTTTTTTCAGCTTGGATAACTTCTACTGACCTGCCCTCAAGTTTACTCTATCTATACTATCCAGTGTCCAGTCTGCTATGAGCCTATTCGAGGGATCTTTTAACCCAGAAATTTTATTTTTCAGTTAAAATATTTACATTTTTATAATGCTTTTCTGAAATACTGCATCGCTTCACCCATTGTATCCATCTTTTCCTGTAAATTCTTTAACATATATATGTCTTAAAAGTTCTTATCTACTAATTTCAGTAATTATGTCATCCATTGTTCTGCTTTTATTGACTATGTTTTCTTTTAATTATTGTTACATTTTCCTTCTTTTTTTTTGCAAGCTTTATACTTTTACAATTTTATTCTAGATATGTGAACAAAAGAACAGTGGTGACAAAAGTATATTATTTTGTTTTGTTTATTTACCAGAGACTGAAATCGCTTTTCTCTGTTTGGCAGTTAGGGTTAAGGGTTGATTATTTGGATTCTTCCTAGCACTAAACTGAATAGCAGCTTTAATTACATTGAGTTCACTTGTGAATAGCTCAACTTCTAATTTCCTTTGCAGGCTTTTTTTTTTTTTTTTTTTTTTTTTAATCTTTTCAGTATTGGAACTGAAATGGATTTATGCTGACATTCAAGATAAATTTGATTTACCTTTGGATTCAAGGGCCCAAAAATCCAATTATTGTGAAAATGAGCAATATTAGATTTCCAAACCCCCTCCACTGTTGCTTTCTTGGCAAAAATTCAGGGACGTGGTAAGGGGAATTATTTATAAGGTTTACCAAATTTGTTTTTGCATTTGAGGGTTTTCCAGATTCCAGTATGTCTTGCCAACTTAAATAGTATTCTAAAGTTCGTCTTATTTTTCCTCATCCATGCAAAGTCTCTCTGATTAGGAGAGGCTGGTTCTTCTATCCACTTGTCCCCAGAATGGTCCCAATTTACATATGGGAACTTCCATGGATTTCTGCTCAGTTATGAAGAAATAATTTCCCACTAGAGCTCAGGTTAATCAATGATTCCTTGTTTGTAGTATTATTTGTTAGCTGGGTAAAATAATAAAAACATGATTTTTATTGCATCTGTGTTAGTGTTACTGTGGGAACAACAATCTTTTGAGTCCTTCTAGATCCTAAACAAAATAAAAAGCATCTTGTGTTTATTTTTTGAAAAATATTTTATATGCATATAGATTCCAGATTTCCAATTATTTGCACACTTAAAGATGTCAGTATTTTCTCTTTTCCAATTTTTTTTTTGTTTCAAAGTCAGTCACAAATCTTATTGTTGCCCTTTTAAAGATGTGTCTTTTTTTTCTACTTCCAGCTCCTTTCCAGGTTTATTCTTTTGGCTTTGGTTTTCAGCAGTTTTACTAAGATAAACCTAGGTATGGTGCTATTATAATAATCTTAGGTGAGAATTTGTGGTGAGCTTACATTACCATTGAATTGCCTTTGTAGCTTGTTCAAAAATTAAGTGGCCATATATATATGGATATATTTCTGGATTCTCTGTTCTGTTCTATTGACCTAGATGTCTATGGTTTTACCAATACTACCTTGTTTTGGTTACATTACTACTATTTTATACTTCTATAATTGCTCCTATACTTGACTTAGTTAATTTTAGAGCTTTTAAAGATTAGAAAAAAGTAAATTGTATTATTACTTTCATTGTAAGCATTTCCATCACTCTGTAATTCTTTTTAAGGATCGACGTTTCCTTCTTACATCATAGGAAAGTTGAAAGGTTTTTTCCTTAGGGGAGAGAGATCTGGGCAGGGCCTGGTGCCTATCTCACAGTGAATTTTGCTCCTTTCCACCAGCCTGCACTAGAATGGAGGCTCTCTTTGCTTTCTTGCCCTGTTCTCATTCTTTCTCATGAGCACCTGGGCAAGTTTCTGGGTAAAATTGATTGGGAGGATCCTGAGATTGGGTGTGAATTACTCTTGTATTCTGTGGCTCATGGTAATTCTATGTTTTCATAGTAGCCCACATTCAGCTTTTATCAATTCGTTAAAAATATTAGCTAAAATCTTACTACCCATTTATTTGATTATCCTGTCTTACTCCTGTGCTCTGTACAGGTAAGTCAGTGCTTGTAACCCCCTTTTTCACTGGAAGCACCTGTCTTTCCTTACATGCTTGTCCTGCAACCTCAGCTCTGGCATAGGTTCAAGAAAAGTTACAATTTGTAGATTATCTATCTTTTCCCTGTTAATATATCAGAGTAACAATTGTTCTGCTTTTCCACATACCAAACAATAGGAGGAAGACCCTATTTTATAAACTTCTAGAATATTTGCATACTACTCTTCTAATGAATAATAATCATGAATTTTAAAGCAAAAATATTTTTAAATACATGGAGTGTTCACTCAAACTGCAACTGTTGTATAATTTCTTAGACACAGATTGGCTGCCATTTGTGAAGTATTTACTGTTTCTCAGGTGTGGGAAGGAATTGTGAACAAAGTCCAACTATCTTAGCCTGGCTTTCAAAGATCTCCTTACCCAACCACTAACCACACTTCATGGCTCCATATTATTCCAGTCCTCTGCAGGAATGTTCAGGAATATACAGGAGGCCTTCCATAAATACACCCTTCCTGCATCTTTCCTAACTGGTTTCCATTTATTCAGAATGCTTTTCCATATTGCCACTGGCTTTCTCCCCCCACCCTTTTTTTATCCATCAAGGCTCAGCTGGACTTTATGCATACATTCTTTGCTAACCAACAGACATTTCTTGAGCACCCAATTTGAGCTCACAGTCTTCAGGTATGTTATTCTCTGTGCAAGTGAGTCATTTGTGATGATGATGGTGGTGATGATGGAAATGATGAACATAGCTAACCTTTATTGAGGACTTACTATGTGCCAGGAACTCCTTGTAATGTTTTGTTATTTATAAGCTCTTTTAGTCATTACAACAACCCTAGGAAATAGTTATGATTTTTATCCTGATTTTGCAGTGGAGAAATTGAAGCATACGGAATGAATGAATGAATGAATGAATGAATGAATAAATAAATAAATTTTGCTTCCTAAGACCTTCAGCCACATTAAACAAGGCACTAACAGTTTGGATGCTTTTCAAATCTGAAATATTTCTTCTCTCCTGATACCTCCCTCCTGATAACACTAAAGAGAAAATATGCACTTGTTCAACCATTTGGTATTCTATTCTCCTTGGTACAAATTTACATTCTCCTACAGTTTCCTTTAAACTCCATGAAATCTTTTAGTAAGAAAAAGACAAAAAGATGGTGAAGGAAAGACATACAGCCTCTCCTCCCAATCACATGGCCACTTCGGTTAAGATTCTCTGTTGAAACCATAGTTCTGAGTCTGCTCTAGCTACAGACTTGGACAACTCTCAAAAAGCAGGCAGGGTGCCTATCATCAGTGTTTGGTCATGTCTTAATGCTAGAGAAATAATACTGGAGTGGCCAATAGAGGAAGGGAATAGTCTGGATATTTACTCATTTTTTCCCCACAAATGTTTACTGAATGACTACTATGTAACTGGCCTTGTGCAGGGTTCCTGGCATATCATGGTAAACAAATAGACATAGTCTCTGATCTCACAGTATTTAGAGACTAGAAAATAACCCAAAATTAGGCCTTTGCATAATTGAGAAAAAATGACCAGTTACCTTAGGCCTTGAATTCGTCATATTTCAGTAGCAATCTCTGTAGATTTTCAAGCTGTAGTCTTTCAGCCAACCAGACTGACCTAAGGTACTAGTGCTTTAAACCACAGTAGTAGAACTAGTCTCCAGTCCTCAACCTGGAATCCTGAGTGGGACTGGGGACAATCTCAGTCCTCCTATGCCTTCTCCTATGCACTCTGTTCCCAGTTCACATGATCTGCACCCCAGCCATTCTTTTGAGACTAAAGTCTGCCCTGAGTCCTAGCTCACTTGGCTCCAAGATGGATATCTTACCTTGTTCCTCATTATTGCACCCAACATATGCCAGAGACAATTCTAGTTCTTGCAAACTTCTTCCCCTAAGAGCTGGACCCTGTTTTTGGTGACTCCAGCTGCTGGCTGGGGTCTTATTCCAAAGCAGATGGACCACCCAGAACCATGACATTGTCGGCTTCCTGACTTCAGGCATCACTGCTGCCTGGATGCTACGACCGCTGTGCCATGCCCTCCAGTTCCAAATCTCCCCAAATGTTAGCAAGTGTCCAGTGGGAGACTGTTTACTATACTTTTTTGTGGCCTTCCCCCCATGGGACTAACTCTTCAGATCGGGTAAAGCTTCCAACACCAGTCCTGTCTTTTACCACTTCTTCCCAGTCCCCAACAGCCGGTTGCTAAGTCCCAGCATGTCTCTCATCAGAGCCCACCAGAGATGTGACAAGCTTTTGTTCCTGGTTGTTAATCCTGGTTTTTATTGTCTTGTGATCTCATGTGCCAATGTCTGGCACTTTATCCATTCACCTCTTCTTATTTTCCCACAGCAATACAGAGATTTTTTTTGGAACTTTCTTAATTCTTGTTCATTTCTTTTGACAGAATGCTTTTTTCCAAGGTTCATTAGTGAAGGCTGGAGTCATTGTGTGTCCAGAGACCTGGTTTTCCTCTCTGTGCCTTCATCTGGCTGTGTGACCTTGGGCAATTCAGTTTCCTTTGCTGTGATTTCCTTGTTGGTAAAATGAAAAGGGTTAGCTATAAGGTTTCTGGTTTCTTCCAGTTCCCAAATTTATTGATACTAAGTCGGCAGAGAGTAACTTTCAAGCTACTCCCAACTTGTTTTTTTCTCTCAAATGTCCACAATATCCACTCAGGAAACAATATCCATTCAGCTAACACTTCTTACTTTTCTCCAGCTTTGGATGAAGTATATTCCCAAATAAGACTTACACATCTCTTTATTTTGACTTCCATGTCCATTATACTTTCTACATTAATAGTATCTTGAATTTATAGAATATTTTATACTTTTCAAGTCTTTTCACGATTATTGCTCTACTGGATCATCATAATGACTCTATTTATTAGGAAGAACAAGACTTTCCATTCTCAGTCTAAGAATCAGACACCTAATGCACTCAGAAATAAGATATTTATTTGCCCAAGGCATCATAGCTAGTTAGTGGCAGACCCTGAACTAGACCCTGACAACTAATTTAATAGATCTTTGGCATTTCCATGCCCCTCTCCCCTCATTGAGTTTTTTTTATAGCTACTGTATTAATTCCCCCAATATTGCTAATGTTCTTCCTTCTTAAGTCAGCCAGGAGTATCTGAGTACTAAAAAAATTGATGAACTAAATTCCTCCCTTCTCCAGGTAGGTCTCTAGCAGCCAGAGTGAATTGTATTTGTAAGGTACCTTTCTATCTGGGCTGTAAAGACTGTCAACGTGTGGTTCTCTGGTCAGTTATTCTGACATTTCATCATGTTTAATCAACTCAGCAATTTGATGAAGTCCAAGCTATAGTAAGAGAAGAAGTTGAAGAGTTTTAGGCAACAACAATGTCCTAGTTTCACTGGCTGGGCCATAAGCTACCAAGGTTGCATAATTCAGAATTTTCCCAAGAGCTGAAAGAACTGCGTGTGTTCCCTACTTTTGAGTATCAGGAAGGAGGGATTAAGTGAATGTTTTCAGTTTCACAGGAAAAGGTAATAAAAATACAAGTATATTTTGGGTCAGGTTCAATTTCTGCTTGGATCTTCCAAATCTCTCTGAAGAAAATAGATTGTAGCATAACAGAAAGTTTAACACCCAAGCAGATAAGATTCTTTACCACAACCCAGGTAGTTATCAGTTCCCTAATACAAACCTAATTACATACAACAAGTAATATAGCAAGCCTAATAAAATGGGGAGAAAGTTAAACATAGTGGGTCAGGTCTGTCAGTCATAGTAAGACCATCATTAGTTACTATTTTAATGGTTCATTTGATTAAATGCTAAGCTATTGTCTTGTAATTATGTGTATTCAAGGGAAAAATACTCAAGTTCAATTAGGAATGTATCTTTTACTGCACTATGTTTAATGAAGTCGCAACATCACCATAATAAGCAAGGAATAATGAAAATCTTCTTTTGAAATTGCAATGGAAGTATTTGCACAGAAGTAGCTGGCATGTGTAATATGATGAGTTCCCTTAAATGGCTCAACTGTTGATCAAAAAAGCAAATTATATAAGTGGATACTGCAAGGCAGAAACATGTGGACACAGCTGGAGTGTCATGTGTCACGGTTCCAGTCATTGCCAGCTGGCGGTCACACAAAGGCAGGCCAAGCCAAACAATTACTGTTATTCATAAGAGCAAATGTGCATTCCAAACACACAGTGCAGGCTTTATGAAATAACTGAGCATTCAGATGCATCCAGACAGCCGAGCTGTTTTTTCATCACATGTCCCTCAGTGCCAGGCCAATATGGCAAACTGACTCTGCTATTCAGAAACCCTTATCTTTACCCAATTAACCAAATCACTGTGACATTTGAGAGTTCTTCATGCACTTTGCTGAGCGCGTCAAACCAGCAGGCTTACCGGGCAGCAGATGCACAGCTTCTGGAAGCAATCTGCTTGCTTGCTTGCTTGCTTGCTTGCTTTCTTTTCTTTCTTTCTTTCTCCCTCCACCCCCCCCCCCCCCCCCCCCCGCCTTAAGCTGTAAATACCCTGTTAGACCACTGCCTGTTACAAACCAGAGCTTGGAGTCAGTCCCTAAAATCTGAACATCCAGAGGTCCCCCTTATTCTCAATTCTGTGTGCCTATGTGATGGATGTCTTCCAGTATGTTGCCCTGGGAAGGTCAAGGGTGGCCAAGGGACAGGCAGTGGGGATTCATGCTCTTGTTTAAGGGGAAAAATTAATTAAGTGGGAAAACATTCTAGAAGAGTATCTGGTCATGAACTGAGATGAAAATTCCTAGATTGTTTAAATATAGACACCAAAGGAAGGAGACACAATATGGAGCTAGTGTTTCCATAATTTTCATCTACTTTCTTCAAATAAAATGTAACCATAGCTCCTTGCCTATTATTTCTTCCAACAGGCAAGGTCATAGGTGCATGTGAAAACGTATGCCATGATGTTCCTGCTTACAGCTGTTTCAGAACAGAAAGAAAGCTGGAGAGGAAGGTGTACAATTGCTAGGGAACTTTCACTGCAACAGAAAGTGGATGGTTTTATCTTAATGCCTCCAAAAAAGAGACGAGCTAGTGTGCTTAGATGAGCACTATTCATTAGAAATATACTGTGAGCCATACTTTGTGACTAAGTTTTCTAGTAGTCACATTCAATAAAGTAAAGAGAAACAAGTGAAATTAATTTTAATTTTATCTAGCCTAATGTATCTAAAATATCATCACTTCAATAAATAATCAACATAAAATATTAATGAGCTATTTTATATTCTTCTCTCTCTCTCTCTCTCTCTCTCTCTCTTTTGTACTAAGTCTCAAACTCTGGCATATATTTTACACTTTTCACATCTCAGTTTGGACTAGCCACATTTCAAGTGCTTATCAGCCACATGTGGCCCATGGCTACTGTTTTGGACAGTGCAATACTAGAGTTTTGGCAGTGGTAATTTCAAGTGTGCCCAAGCACACTTGGTCCAGCACTATGGAAGAATTCTAACACGTTCAATGAAGAGTCAAATATTATGTTTCTGGTCTTAGCACCACTGTCAATCTTCTTCCTCCTAAGCTAATTCACCCCAAAAAATGGAGATAGTAACACCTGCATTACTACTGCCATTTAGTTTTCTATAGTTCAAATTAAATAACAGATGTCGATTTTGAGAAATAACATTAGATTAAGTGAACACCCAAAAACTTACTGACAGTAGCTGTAAATTCTAAGCATTGAGGAAAACCATAGTTTTCCTTAATTCTCTGTGCCCTGTTATTCCTTTCGTAAGATAGGCTTTAAAATCAGAAATGATTACCTATAAAGGTCTGTGGAGAATTTTTTAAATATCCAAGATTTTTAAGGCCACCCACATTTGGTCACCATTCTTCTGTATAAGGGGCTTTATTTCAGTGACTGATGCCATATAGACATGGATTCCAGTTTTCTTTTGAAACCCAAGACTATACTGGCACCACACTGTCCAGGAGACACTAGGCCTACGAGATGCACCTTTACCATTGTGCTTTGTTCATGTAATGCTAAGTATCAGGCAGATGAGAGTCCTGCCATCATTTCCCTCAGCCATGTCTATCTTAGAGCCCATTGCTCCTCGTAGCTCCCCTGCTGTGCTGATTGTGGGAAAACAGGGGAACTATTTGCCTTTGGATTCTTCCTATTGAAGTACACTGGCCATTAGGAATACCAACAACTCCAGCCCATAAGGTGCCACATCAAAGTCCTTCAATCCAGATCTTCCATACTTACACTGCTTTGCATTAAATGTTTGCCAAGACTAAGACTTCTGGTAACAATGACAAATATCTTTGTATGTACAGGTGCTAATGTCTTATTTAAATTCAAAATCATAATCATGATGGTAAGGCTTCCAAGAAGTGCCTTGAATTCGAAAAAGATTTTCAGATTGGTTAAGTTTATTTCTAAGTATGTTATTCTTTTTGATGCTATTGTAAATGGGACTACTTTCTTAATTTCTCTTTCTGATAGTTCATTGTTAGTGTATAGAAACACAGCTGGTTTCTGCGCATTGATTTTGTGTCCTGCAACTTTGCTGAATTTATTAGTTCTAACAGATTTGGAGTGGGGTCTTTGGGACTTACTCTATATAATATCATGTCATCTGCAAATAAAGACAATCTTACTTCTTACAAAATCTTACATTTGGATGTCTTTTATTTCTTTTTCTTGCCTAATTGTTCTGGCTAGGACCTCCAGTGCTATGGTGAATAGAAGTGGCAAGAGTAGGCATTCTTGACTTGTTCTTAGATCAACATACACTGTTGACTATGATGTTTGCTGTGGGCTTGTCATCTATGCCTTTACTTTGTTGAGATATATTCCCTCTATATCTAGTTGGTTGAGAGTTTTTTTCATGAAAGTATATTGAGTTTTTTCCAATAGATGCTTTTTCTGCACCTGTTGAAATGATTTTATGGTTTTTATCCTTCATTTTGTTAATGTGTTATATCACATTGATTAATTTGTAGACATTGAACCATATTCGCAACCCTGGAATAAGTCCCAGTTGAACGTGGTATATGAATCTTTTAATGTATTGTTGTATTCAGTTCGCTAATATTTTGTTGAGAATTTTTGTATCTATGTTCATCAGGGATGTTGGCTTGTAGTTTTTTCTTTTCTTGTAGTGTCCTTGTCTGACTTTGGTATCAGGAAAATGAGTTTGGAAGCGTTCCCTCCTCTTCTATTTTTTATAAGAGTTTAAGAAGGATTGGTGTTAATTCTTCTTTAATGTTTGGTAGAATTCATCAGTGAAGCCATCTGGTCCTGGACTTTCTTTGTTGGGAGATTTTTGATTACTGATTCAATCTCCTAACCAACAACTGGTTTGTTCGGATTTTCTATTTCTTCATGATCCAATCTTGGTATGGTGTCTGTTTTAGAAATTTATCCATTTCTTTCATATTCTCCAATTTGTTGACTAAAATTGTTCAAAGTAACCTCTTATGATCCTTTGTATTTGTGTGATATCAGTTGTACATCTCTTCTTTCATTTCTAATTTTATTTATTTGAGTCCTCTTTTTTCTTGGCAAGTTTAGCTAAAGATTTGTGTAGTTTAACTTTTTTAAAAACCCAGATTTTAGTTTCATTGATACTTTATATTGTCTTTTTTGTCTCTATTTCATTTATTTCCACTCTGATCTTTGTTAATTCTTCCTTTAACTAACTTTGGACTTAGTTCTTCCTTTTGTGGATTTTTGATGTATAAAGCTAGGTTATTTATTTGAGATATTTCTCTTTCTTAATATAGGCATTTATTACAATAAACTTCTCTCTTAGAATTACTTCTGCTGCATCCCATAATTTTTAGTATGTTGTGTTTCTATTTTCATTTGTCTCAAGATTTCTTTTCTCTTTTGAATATTTCCTTTGACCTTTTGTTGTTCAGCAGCATGTTGTTTAATATCCACATATTTTTGTATTTTCTAGTTTCTTCTTATAATTGATTTTTAGTTTCATACCATTGTGGTCAGAAAAGATGCTTGATATGATTTCAATCTTCTTAAATTTATTCAGATTTGTTTTGTGGTCTCACATATGATCTACCCTAGAGACTGTTCCATGTGTGTTTGAGAATAATGTGTACTCTGCTGGTTAGATGGATTATTTTATAAATATCTGTTTGGTCCATCTGATCTAACAAGTAGTTTAAGTCCAATGTTTCCTTGTTGATTTTCTGTCTGGATCATCTATCCATTGTTGAAAGTGGGGGTATTAAAGTCCTCCAACACTATCGTATTTCTATTTCTCTCTTTGGGTCTGTTAATATTTGCTTTATATATATGCATATTCCTATGTTGGGTGCACAGGTATTTACTAATGTTACATCCTTTGATGAATTGACTTTCTATCATTGCATTCCTTCTTTGTCTCCTGCTACAGTCTTTGGATTAAAGTGTATTTTGTCTAATGTAAGTACAGCTACCTCTGCTTACTGTTTCCATTTGCATGGAATGTCTTTTTCAATCCCTTCATTTTTAGTCTATGTGTATCTTTAAAGATGAAGTGAGTCTCTTGTAGGCAGAATATGTATGGGTCTTGTTTTCTTATCCATTCAGCCACCCTGTCTTTTGACTGAGGAATTTGGTCCATTTACATTTAAAATAATTACTGATAGGTATGGACTTAATATTGCCACTTTGTTAAAAGTTTTCTGGTTGTTCAGTATTTCTTGAATGAGTAAATGGATGAATAAATGAATGAAATATTTATTTTACTGAAAAACTTTTACCCTTTATTTATTCCCAAATCATTAGCAAAAAGTTTTAATTGAATAGAATGCTTCCCCCTTTCCCAAGTAATTACAATACAAAGGCAGTCATCTTGGAAAAATCATGCCTGAGTTTGCAACAAGGCTTTAAACCTAAAATCAGACCAACATAAACTGCCAGTGGTAACTTTGGTAACTTAAGCTAGCTGTGTATGTGGCCTAAAACATGGGACACTCATGATAGTTGTGGTCATTCATTCAATCATTCAACAAATACTAGTACTTACATATGCTGTGTATGTTGAAGCCTCCACTAGGAACTGGGGGGACACTGATCCCCAAAATGCTCCCTAATTGGGTTACTATTTAGTTGTGTCCTTCAGAATTTTGAAATTTCTGGGCTTCTGTCAGTCAGAAAGTGAGGATCAGGTTCCTTTTGTCTTTTGCATTAAGAAAGTAAAATCCCACTTTTACCTCTCCCCACCGCCCCAATTTTAGCAGTTTTAGTAATACTGATCCACGGAACTACTCCAATCTCCAATAGCTACTCCTGATGTATGTCCAAGTTCATTAGAAGGAAGTCTCCCTCCCCTTTGTTCTCTCTTCCCCAGCCAAGGACACCGAAGGGGAGGTTCACACTTAAACTGTTGTGGAAGGACCCCAAACCCACATCAGACATCCTGACTCCCAGGCCTGTGCACATGCTGTGCACCATCTCTGGCTAAAATCTGAGCTGCTTTAGCCACCTCTCAGGATGCTCAGGGCTCAGTCAGAAACTTGAGCTAAGTGAGGACAGCCCACCTCCAAGTGCTCCTTGTCTTCTTTTCACATTTTTTTCCATGGCTTCTGACACATCTTGGCCACCCATCATTTTCCATTTAGTTATGGGCAGCCTTCTTATCTTCAAAGTGTTTTCTTTTGCCTCACAGAGGGAAGCCTACCCCCAAATAAAGTTCTTGGTTTTCTGTGCGCACTGAGAACCTGTGCCAGGAGCCCAGCTGCTTTCGGACCATTGCCACCCAGCCTCAGCCTGCATTTCCGAGTTTCCACTACGGGAATAGATTCCTTGGAAGGAGACTTGCTTCTTTTGGGCCATGAGGCCCCGTTTCTGAGAGAGGAGACAGAGTGAGAAAGCCCAGGGGATAGTTGGCTCGGAGGTTCCATGAAAAAGGCTCTTCAGGGCTGGCTTGAACAGTGGTTTTGTGTGACAGAAGAATCCCTCAGTCTTTCTGGTTTTGGCCAAGGCTCCCCGCTTCTTTGTGGGATGTTGATGAATTTGTGCCTGGTTCCTCTCTTACGATTACCTCTGTGTTTACACTGTGCTGCCTCGGAGTCACTGCTGTATCTTGAATGCTCATTCAAGGAGAGTAACTCAAGGGCTGACAGCTGGTGAGGTCATTCCCCAGTCTAGCCAAGGCCCGTGTGCCATTACAATGAAGTAATAATGTATTTATAACACACCTAACCACTGATGGCTTCTATTGCTGTGGCTTTTCCCTCTGCATTTGCACAGATGTTTTTTGAGAACTCAAGAATTGGCCTCCAGAAACAACCTCCTAGCAAACAAACTCTGTCTGTTGACTCTGGCGGGTGCTTATAACGAGAGTTGTTAGCACGCTGGATTTATGTTTCAAATATCATTTTAATTTCTCAGGCAGCATTTTTACCACAAGATGTTAATTCACTGGTGCACTTGAATCTCATAGCCTTTCTCTCTCTCTCTCACTCATGTGTGTTCTCTCTCTCTTCTTTTTTAATGAAAATACGGACTTGGTTTCTAAAGAAATATTCTCAGTGCCTGATTCATCAAAACACAGTGTATGCATTTCCCATGGAATTTACTCTGAACTGTCATAATCTTTTTACTCGATAAATGACGTACCTTTGTGATTCATTAAGCCTCTCTCCTTAACCCCTCTAGTAGCAAGCACCCTTTGTCACACACAAGTCCTCTGCAATTAGTCCCAACAGGAGCAGTTGATCTTCCCAAGAGATAAAAGCTGCTTTTTAACATTTACCAGAAAATTATGGGAAAGCATTTAAAGATAATGGTGCACACACTAGGTTGACATCTAGCATGGAGATTCCTATGAGAAATATTAAGTCAGTCTTGTAAACCTTAATATTTCCTGATAGCAGTGGATTGAAGATAACACCTCTCATTGACACCACAGCTAGAATTCCAGATATTAAAAACAAACAAACAAACAAACAATTGGAGACTTTTGTTCTGATAATTTCATATTGTCCCTTCTCTTTCCTCTCCTACAATCACAATGCATTTTATTTCTGCTTCTCTGGAAGGCATTACTTTACGTAAAGTCATTCCCTTGGCCCACAAACCCCTCCCAACCCCCAATGCAAGCATAACAAGCATAAATATTTCTGAATTCATACACATCCTTTCTGGTTTTTTTTCACTGGCTCTGAAACAGGTGACATCAACTCTGGGACTTGAGACAAGAGGGTAAAACCCTTCCTTCTCTCCTTTGCCTCCCATACTCTCTGTAATCCAGTGTAGTTGGTTTTTGACACCCAGCCAGTCCATTGATGCTTCCTAACAGTTCCACAGCCTGCTTAATCCTGACCCTTGACTTCTTTGAAATTCTAGACTCTGTAGAGTACACCATCCTAGAGTTCCCCCCACATTGGTTTCTCTCCTTGCTGGGTCCTTTCCAACTTCTCTCTCAGTCTTTCTCTCTTCTTTTATTAACTGGTCAATCTTGGCTGCTTTCTGGCTCTGGCTCTGGCTCTACACATTCTCAAAGGCAATCTTTTTCTTTTTCTGTATTTATTTTTGAGACAGAGAGAGACAGAGCATGAGCAGGGGAGGGGCAGAGACAGAGGGAGACACAGAATCCCAAGCAGGCTCCAGGCTCTGAGCTGTCAGCACAGAGCCTGATGTGGGGCTCAAACTCACGGACTGTGAGATCATGATCTGAGCTGAAGTCGGATGCTCAACCGACTGAGCCACCCAGTCGCCCCAAAGGCAATCTTTTTCAACAGCCCCCAGTCCATGGTTTCAATCATATTTTTGTTTCCAGCTCTGACCTCACTTCTCTCTAACTACTGAACATGCACAACTCTGGATGTCTGGGAAGATGGGAATTTCCCATTCTTGCCTGGACTTGGCCTTTCCCCTCCTGCATTGGGTCCTCACTCATGGAACATCCTCACCCTCCCCTCAGGAGACCCAGTTATGAATTTTAGCATCATTTCTGTCACCTCCTGCCCCCTGCCCCCCAGTCCTTCTTGCACACGGGTCTACTCCTTCACTATATTGTGTTGATTCTTCCTCTTCACCATCATGAGAAACCTTGGGCTTCTGAAACAAACTTGCCATGCTCCACCCTGGAGACTGTGATTCACTACATCTAGGGTGGGGCTGGGCATCTGTGTTTTGATGATGCTCTGAGGGATTTGGACACATAGCCATGTGGGGGAAGCAAGGCTGCAGAGACTGGCTTTTCTTTCTGTTTCCACAGCACTGCCCAAGGTCAGGTGGGTCCCTCATCATCCTCCACCTGGGCTTTCCCATGCCTCCCTAGCTTCCTTCTTCCAATCAGACACCCTGCTACAGCCAGAGGAGTTTTCTAGACGCACATCCAGTCATGTCATTCCCTTGTTTAGAAATGTTGGCTGCTTATTTCCACCTTCAGGTTCCACACCCCTTATCGTAATTTATCATTTACTTTTGTCCCCTCTGCCTAGGCGCCTTGCTGGTAACCTTCCCGCTGTCAGGAAGGTGCTCCACCCCTTTCTGTGCTCTGTAGATCACTCTTGCAGCACATATATTAGAGGTGGAATAGTTTTTCCAAGTCCAGTTCCAGACCCAGTTCTCTCACCCACTGGGGGCAACCCTTCTTGGCCAGAGATACTCCCTGCTCTGTGTCTCCATAGTGCTGTGAACCACTCCTGCCTCAGGCCTGGTGCCTACTTGGTTTAGTGTATGTGTGTGTGCTGTTCCTGTCCCCACCACACACAGGTGAGGAGTCCCTTCAAGGCAAGTGCTGCAGCCCATTGCCCCCGATGCTCCCCTTAGTACCTGACAGTTAGTGGGTGCATGCAGGACCAGTGGATGTTCAGTTTTCTTGGAGACTTACATAGTATTGTTTCAAGGTAAAGCACAGGGCAGGGGGTTCAGTACAAAAAACTTAGAGACAATAAACATTATTTTCCTTTGTTAGAATCTTTTCCCTCTTAATGGCATACTCAGTATGTGGTAACTATATGTTGATTCCCTACTGGAATCACACTGGTGTGGAAGAAGTATAAGAACTCAGAGAAAAGAGGTTTCAAACCTGAGCCCGACCTTTTCCTTCCATGTGACCCTGGACTAGGCACTTGTAGCTCCTTCATCTGTAAATGAGGCTAATTATCCCAACTTTGCACAGTTGAAGTAAGAATGGAATGGGATAGCCTAAAAGAAAGCACCTGGCTTATACAGGATACCTAACTAATGTTATTTTCCCTTTCCTCTCCAGGAACCAAGGGGAACTTTTGTCAGTCAAATAGGACACCAAAGGACAGTCCTCAACTCCCAGAGTCAATCTGTCTTTCTCTGGTTTTGCCTGCCTTACCCCTCCCTCCTGCCTGCAGAGTCCTGTGTGTGGTGGTAAAGCCATGAATGGAAGGCACGATTTGGACTGACCTCAGAGAAATTCCTTAATCTCTTTAGACCTCAGTCTTTCCTTCTGTGAAATGGGATGATCTCATAGTTTTGTCATGGGGATTTAATGATACAATACACATAGAGCATTTAGTGCTGTGCATGACACAAAAGGGGTTAGTATATAGTAGCTATTATTATATGAAAAAGGGAGGCAAGAGAGCTATAAAATCCTAACTGAGCTGCCAATATTTTGGGACCTACCGAGAAAAGATATTCCTCTCTCACAGATCTTTCAGGTTGCCTTCTAGTGAATTAGGGTTTCATTTCACCACCTGATGGGAGAATGACTTAAATGCCTCTACTCTTTTAGTAAATTTTCATTTTGCTATGCAATTTAATGCAATTAATTATAGGCTTTAATATAATTATACTTATGTAATTAATAATCCAACTCAATTTAAATTGTCTTTTTTTTTTTTTTTTTTTTTTGCATAGAGTGTACCTCCTTACCCAAGCCATTGCTTCAGGCTTCTAGGAGAGAACTTGGCTTTCTGCTTCTCTTGAATTCTGGAAAATAGGAGGCAAGAACCCTCAAGGTATTATTGGGTCAACTCCCTTCTTAGATAATTCAAAGTTGAGGCTGCAAAGTGGCCTGTGTTTCTGATTGTATTCTCTTCTGACTGCTTTTACCTATGGGGAAAAAAAACACAGAGCCAAGTTCTAGTAGTCATCCAGGTGAAGCCTGAATGACTGGGTTTTGTGGGAATTCCTACATAAGCCACAGCAATCGCCTCCTTCCCATATGGACAAAAGCCATGTTACTTGGGCCTTTCCCTATGGGATTTGAAATCCTAGAAAAAATTTTTTCAAGACAGCCTAATGATGAGGAATTACTCAATAACTGTTAAAAATGAATGACATGGAAGAAAGATGGGCCAAGACTCATAGAACCATATTATACCACATTACATGTTGAACAACCTCTCTGCACTCCCAAATCCCATCTGGTATCCTTTAAAACCAAGGGTTAGCTTGTAAGTTAGATTGGAATGAATTTGATTTTGGAATGTCTTTTCCTGATTCCTGTTTCTCTGAAGGAGTAACCAGGCTTTGATCTATGGCCGGTACCGCCCAAAGCTTGTGTAACACTGCTCCCTATGGAAAGAGAATCTTCTCTTCCAGAAGTTGCACAGACTGAGGAAGGCCCAGAAATACTAAGGATTATTCATGAGCTCTATCATGGTGAAAGCTATTTTAAATCAATCAATATTTACTAATATTTACAGTTTCTAGCACTATATTTAAATAGTCTTCAGTAAAAAGCACTAAGCAGTCAAAGTAACCATATCAGTCATAGATATGCAACAATTTGCATTTATTCTCACTCATGCATCTGTGTATGCGCTCACATTGATGTGATTCACGCTGGCTGTGGCTGGGTATGCTTCAAGCTCCTGATTGGATCTAAGTATGCTCCATATGTTTCTAATATACCTTGGTTCAGTGGTTGCCCAAAACACACAGTCCAACCGTGAAGCATACCTCATATCTGTGCTTAGAGTCAGATTAATATAATATTATAATTTTATAATATTTTATATTATAATATAATTTTATGATATTATAATATAATATTAATATACTGCTGGCCAAGGAAGCACATTGCCAATCCCAAAGTTACATGGATATAACTCCACTCATCATAAGATCAAAGCAAGTCACAGGGTAGGGAATAGGGATAGAGAGGTGGGAGGGAGTGATTATTTACTGGATAATAATATATACTACCACAGTATCCTATTTACTCTATGTGTAGGGCAAGGAATTAAAACATATATACTTTTATTGTTATAGTTATATTGTATTTGAGCATACAGGTAATTATATAAATAATTTATATTTATAAATTTATATATATAAATATATAAATTATATATATATGAATATATAAATTTATAAATATAAATTTATTAAATAATTACCTCTATGCTCATATACAATATATTAAATAATTTACATTGTAAATCTTTAGTTTAGTGAGAGTATAGTAGAAGTTGAAGACAGAAGACCAAAATCTGCCTGTGATTTCCCAAGATGGTGATTTGAAAAATAAGTTAGATACCGTGAGTCTTAGGATTCCATTCTAAAATGCAGACAATCCTGCCTGGCTCCCCATATTTCCATGAAGATAAGGTGAAGTAATGATGGTGGAAGTACTTTAAAGTATAAAGTGCCACTGAAATTATTGGTTTTTGATCTAATTAGCAGAATGTGAACCCCTTAATCAAACTAGCACTAATTTTTCTAACAGAGGAAAAGGGAAGCTGATCTTGAGATAGAAAACTTGGGTTGGAACCTTGACTCCTTCCATTACATGGTCTTTATGCACCTCAGTTTTCTTCTCTGTAAAATGTGGATCATCAGGGGCACCTGGGTGGCTCAGCTGGTTGAGCATTTGACTTTGGCTCGCATCATGATCTCGTGGTTCGCGAGTTCCAGCCCTGCATCGGCTCTGTGTTGACAGCTCGGAGCTTGAAGCCTGCTTCAGATTCTGTCTCCCTCTCTCTCTGCCCCTCCCCCACTCATGTTCGGTCTCTCTCTCTCTCTCTCTCTCTCAAAAAATAAATAAACGTTAAAAAAATAATAAAATAAAATAAAATGTGGATCATCAGTTCTGCCTACCTCTAGCATTTTGGAGACCTCAATGAAAGAATGGATGAAAAACGCTTCCCAAACTGTTAAATGCCATGCCATGTGCAATAGAAGCTCAGAGCTTCATCTTCCGTGACACTGATGTCTACTTGTCATCTCCTAAGAGAGTGTCACAAAGGATTACAGGTTCAAAGTGATTATTCTTTACATGCAAATGTAGGTTGGGAAGGAGAAGTGGTTTTTGAGCTAACAGTTTAAGAAAAACGGTGTCATAAATCTGAAGACAGAAAAATACATCCTCTGGTGGAGTGGGCAGCCTTTGGAGGAAGTTGAAAACTGAGATTTTCCTCTGGGAGAAGGTAAGCAGGGGGCTACACAAGTGCCACAGGGCCTGTTGTATGGGCATCTTATTGGAGGGGACTCGGGCTGTATTCCAACTAGCTCTCTAGATCTTCATCACCTCTGAGTTTCAACCAGCGGACTGAACTCAAGGGAGGAAGGTGAAGCTAGTGGTTAAGAGTGGGGGAAGATGGTTCTGGATTTATATCCTATTGTGCTAATTACAGTGGAGCAGTACGATTTGGGGAAGATTACTTAGTCTATCTGTACCAGGTTTTCTTGTCTGCGATATGGGGATAAGCATCAGTGCCTAACTACCAGGGAGTGTTAGCAACTGACTGATAGATAATATGACCACATATCCCCTGTAGCCTCAGGGCCATGCATGGCAGGTCTGAAGGAAGAGCAGAAATAGATTTTTTTTCTTGGAAATCTTTCTTACTGTACTTTCTTGGACTAAAATAATTGACTGGCTAGGGCCCCAGTGTGGACCATCATACAGGATGAACCTCCATCTTCGGGAGCTTCCTCTAGGTTCCCAATTTAGCTCCCCTGGGAAGACTTTAAATATCAAGATGTCCACACTATATTCCAGGCCAATTAAATAGTAATTGCTGGGGGGTTTGGTACAGGCATCATCATCTTCTAACGCCCACTGCCACCTCTAGATGATTCCCATGTTCAGACAGGCTCAGAGCCACTGTCCTGATACAACAGGCAGCTTCTTCCCATATGGTTAAGAGCACAGGGCTTTGGAATTAGACACATCTGGGTTTGAATCCTGGTTCTGCTGCCTAATAGCTGGTGACCTTGGACCTCAGTTTTTTAATCTGTAAATGGAGACCACAGTCCCTGTCTCATGAAGATGTGCAAATATGAAATAACAAATGTCACACAACTGGCATCTAATGAGTGTTCAAAAAAGTTAGCTATCGTTATTAAAAGAGGCCTTTTCTGAGCAATCACTGCACTTTGTCTCCCCTCTGACACCTTTCTACCTTCTACCCTGTTACCTGGTTTTATTTCCAATGTAACATATAAGGCAATCTTAAATCATTTTAATTTATCTCTTTGTTGTAATATGGGTATCATGTCAGGGATGTTGTCTTGATTGCCTCTGTGTTCTCAGTACCTACAACAGAGTCTGGCACACAGTAAGCCTTACAATAAACACTTGACTGATTCAGTGAATGAATGAATGTTACCTGCCTTTACCAAGTCTGATCCAAATAGTCTCCCCTCCTGTCCATTTAAGAATTTTTAGCTATTGAGTTCCCCTTAAAAGAAATACTTGATTGCAACTGTAATAAAAAAAAATCTAGAAACTCATGGCTATTGGCATAGCATAGTTCTGGAGGGAGTTCTGGGAGAGGGCTGCTTCTAACAGCCCTTCCCCTTTTGCTGCCCTGGAGGCTGGGGAGAGCACACCTGCTTTTCTTTTTCTCCCTGATTGACTGCAGGCAGGGAGATTTGGGAAAGGCTCCCCTTCCCCCAAACTGAACTCCATCCCAGGTCACTTGGCTGGGGGTGGGGGCTGAAAAGCAGGCATTGTTTTCTCTCCCACCCTCCATGTCTTCCACCTGTCCCCTCAGGAGCCAGCCTAGATCTATCAAACATTCACTCACCTTTTGTTAACCCTTGAGCTCTTCAGAGCAAACAAGCTTCTTAAAAAGGAAGAAATGCTTCCAGGCAGTTTATGTGAATACTTGCAGGCAAAACTTACAAGTTTGTGCTCGTTGGTAAACTCAGGTGGATTAGTTTTATAGCTGATTTAACCCCAAGAGGAGGGTCAAGGGAAGTTAAGGCTATTGAATAATCACACTTTGAAGGTGGCTTCCATCAGGCCTTAGATGAGCGCTCCAGATTGTACACTTTACACTTGGCCATGACTGAAACTCTAAACGGAGCTTTTTTTTCTTGGATCTAATTACAAATCGGGGAAGGACTCCAAAATATACTTTGTGAAGAACAACCTTCAGTTTTACAAATGTGGAAACTGAGGCTCATAGAGTTTAAACCACATGTGCAAACTCTCCGAACTGGTTACTGTGCAGACTCAATACTGGAATCTCAGTCTTTCAACCCCTGTTTCCCTCAAGTGTCTATGACATCTGTCCTCATTATTTGCTAAAAAAAAACAAAAAAGAGCAGACAGATGAGAGACTTCAACATCTTCACTGAAACAGAGAATAAAGGGCCTGGACCTTCTAAAAAGCTGAAGTTGAAAAGTAGGAAGAAAGGACAAAGGTTTGAACAAAGCAAACCGCTCGGATGAGTGTCTGAACCTTGAAGTGACTCTCTGACCAACCCAGCGGCAGAGTATTCCCCCTCCCTAATGAACATTCTAGCCTGTGTGGGAAAACAGAGTTTATTGTTGTTATTTGTTTCCTTGTTGCCTAGAGCCATACTTGGGTATGGAGAATTTGTACTTGTCGGAAATTCAATAGAACCTTTAATATTTCATTTGAGTGAATCTCTAGGAAGGTTGGGACTGCGCAAGGGAGTGCTGAAGATAATGTGAGCTAAGCCAGGCACGTGTTTGCTGTGTTTTGCTTTCTTTACCTCATACTACACACCTGTATTTGCTGCTTTGTTATGTCAATGACTTTTTTCTGGATAAGAAAATGTACTGTATTCTTTGCTACACATGCATTATTTAGGATGAGGTAGTTGTTTAGGTCAGTGCATTTACAAAGTGCTCTAGAATCATTTTTGTATTCTTTCCTGAGCCACCATGAAGAGCAGTGAAACACAGACCCAGAGACAGAAGACTTTAAACAGTTGCACAGCAATCTGTCATCCTAACCAACATAAAAGGCAAGCTGATTAAATCATTTTATGAGTTCCACTGATTCATGTTATTTTGGGGTCTATCAGAAAGGGGGATTTTATTGGTAAAATCTTATTATTCCTGGAAAGAGATTATCCTATGATTCCTCTTATTCTTCGAAAATACAAATAACCAAAATTGACTCATGAAGAGCAGTAACCAAAATAGAGCAATAAATGAGGAGTAAGTTCAAAATGCTGTTAAAGAATTACTTTTGAAAGAGGCTTGAGCCCAGATTATCATTCCAAGTGATATTTTTCAAAGTTTTAATGAAAATTCCCATTACATATAATATGTTGGAAAGCAAAAGAAGAAAACCATTGTAATTGATTTTTCAAAACCAACATATTTCTGATACAGAAACTTCACAAAAATGGCATTAAAAAAGTCACAAATCACTCTCACTCATGCATACTGAGAATATTTCTAAATAAAACACTAGTAAATTGAATCAAGTAGTGTATTAAAGAATGATTCACTATGAAAAAATAGAGCTTATTAAGCAAATTAAAAATGTTTTACTATAGGAAATCTAATAGGTCAAAAAAGAAAAAAAATGACAATTCCTACAGATTATGAAAAGCTAAGATTGAATATTTGTTAATGATTCTTCAGAACCCTCAATTCCAAAGAATAAAGGGAATTTTCCTTCATTTTGTGTAGAAAATCTAATTCAAACCAAGAGACAATGCAAATTGTGAAGGCAGGATAAGAAAGACATTCTTATTAAAGTTAGGAACAAGGAAAGAGGCTTTCTATCACCAATTGTATTTACTATTATTCTGAAATTTCTGACAAATGAAATTGATGATAAATAATGAATGCACTTATTGGAAAGAAGCATAAGAGGTATCATTATTTGCACATTACAGAAATGTCTACCAAGAACAAATAAACAAGTTCAAAATATACATTAAGCAAAAATGCACTAATAATAGAAAAATACTTAGAAAATATAGAGCAAAAAAAGATTATATTCACAATAATACCAATTAAACTGTCCAGGAATAAATTTGCAGGATAATTTCTGATGTGTTTGGGAGAAAAAAAACCTACAAAACTTCACTGAGCGTTATAAAAGAAATGTGACTAAATGAAGTGGCATTAGTATATCCATATATTTGCTGATTCAATATTACAAACTTTCAATTTCCCTAAAGTAACATATGTTTAATGTAATTAACAAGAGTCGAGATTATAATTCTCATTTTGGAGGCAAGAGTTGACAAAATGAAACTAAAATTTATCTGGAATAGCAAATGGATAAAAATCCTCAAGAAATTTTGAAAAACAGAAAGCAATGGTATAAGAGAATTTTATTATTGTAAAATTAAAATATTCTAATACTGTGCAATATAATACCAGTACACAAATTGAGAAATGAATCTCTGGAAGGAAATTATATTTAAGAAAGATGACATTTCAAATTAGTAGAGAAAGAAAATACCTTTTGCGAAGGTTTCTCTGAGAGTTGATTATTTGAAAAAGTATTACAAAATAAATGATAATCTGATTAAAAACTAAATGTAAATATGACATTACATGACAGCTAGAGAAAGATAAATATCTGATTTTGGGATAGAAAAGAATTTTTGTCTATTAAATCACATTGGAAAAGATTGATGGTGTTGACTATGAAAATTTAACAGCTTCTGTATGTAAAAAACATTGTCAAAATTAACTTTTTTAGAACTTTACCTGAGTGGTCTTAAAAACCTGCTCAGAACCAGCTCTGTGTGAATAGCCTTTGCCTTGGGACATTTGTCAGAAGTTATCAGCAGCAATTGTTTAACACTACAACTTCCTGTGGCAGGAATAACTACTGAAGACAGCAATTTAAAAAACTTAAAGGTAAGGCTAAAAACTTAAAAGTAAAAATTGGAGGGCAGGACGTCCATGTCCACAGAGGATTTGAAAAGCTTCAGCATATTCTTGGGAATCAGGATGGTGACATGCATAGGAAAGGTGTGTGCATGCTGAAAAAAGACCTCAAGAGATCCTAATCTTTCACTTCTGGCTGACCTTGAGGCCAGAAGTAAAGAGGAAGTAAAGGCCAAGGCAGAGTGTCAACTGCCTGAGTGTTGTAGGTGTGCCTCAGCATGCACAAAAAGCCTCTTGACAATGGCTGGAGGACTTAACTATTTAAAGGCATTTGAGAAATGTTTGCCTGATCATTAACTGACCACTAAGATAATCAAGCTGAGACTTCAGTAGCTACACATAACAAAGAATACAGACTATTTTATTTTATTTTAATTTTATTTAATTTTCTTTTATTTTAGAGAGAGAGAGCATGAGTGGGGGAAAAGGGCAGAGAAAGAGAGAGAGAGAGAGAGAGAGAGAGAGAGAGAGAGAGAGAGAGAGAATCTTAAGCAGACTCCATGCTCAGTGTGGAGCCCAATGTGGGGCTCAATCCCACAACCCCATGATCCCTGGGATCATGACCTGAGGTGAAATCAAGAGTCAGATGCTCAATCATTGAGACACCCAGGCACCCCAAAAATACAGACTTTACAGAATGTGTTCATAAAAGCCGCTAAAAACACAGCAACAACAAATAACAGTGACAATTAATTGAAGATGATGGAATCCAAGTTCCAGATTTCCTACATTATATAATCTAAATGTTCACCAACAAAAATTTATGAGTCTTAAATATAAGAGCTCAAATTATAAAACTCTTGGAAGAAAATATAGGCTTAAGTCTTTATGACCTTGGATTAAACAATGGTTTCTTGGCTTTAACACCAAAAACAGAAGCACCAAGAGAAAAACATAGATAAACTGGACTTCATCAAAATTAAAAACTGAATTTCAAAGGACACCATCCTAAGGAATGGGAGAGTGACTGCTAATGTACACAGGTTTCTTTTTGGGGTGATGAAATGTTCTGAAATTAGACAGTGATGATGACTGTACATGTGATTAAACTAAAAACCACTGAACTGAATAAAGGATTGTAGGAGGAACCGTTGGAATAAATTTCATTTCATTATAGTTGTGTCTCCCATATCACCTAATCACCCACTCAGTTTATCTTTTTAATCTGCTCACATTGTTACTGTCTAAAACATAAAGAATAAAATCATCAAAAAGAAAATTTCCAGCAGTTAATACCATATGTTAAACTGAAGTCAACTCCTGATTAGTGCATATGTACTGAAGTATCCTAATCCAAGTAGCAAGTTATCCCTAAAAGATTCATGTTCAATTTCAACGCAGAAATACAAGAGAAGGAGATGGCTAGAACATCTGAAATGATGAAGTTAGCATCTCTTTTTTTTTAGAGGCCAAATGGGGAACAGTTGCTTTTAAATGGCTGGAAAGCTCTGTACAAGTATTTTATCAGTTCTAATTCTTAGAAGTGACTCACTTGTTATGAACCCACTTAGGCTGAAAAACCCACTTGGAATGAAAAGAATTGGGCAAAGCAGAAGAGAGAAAGGAGAGCAACAGCCCAGGACCACTCATCCCTATGCTTTATTAATAGCCTGGTTAGGAGAGAAGTAGAGTTAATAATAGAACTAACCTAGTGCAAACCACAGTTATAATTGTATATTTGTAGTTGCAGCCTATTAGCTAATGATTTGTTAGTTTTATTGAGTTCGTTCCACAGTGTACATTTGGCTCTTCTCAGTTATTTACTTTATCTTTATGAAATTCCCACTCACCTGGCTTTTTGTCCACCACACTAAACTGACCAGTATTTTTCAATTTCCTTTTTCTCTGTTCCTGATCACTATATATTGTTCTCCTTTCTTATCTATGGTTTTTTTTTTTTTATCAACTTCATTCAATTTCATTGCTTTGAATACAAGTCTGTACCTTGATGACTCTCAAATGCATATGTGTACCTTGGTCCTCCAACAATTGCCTCTTAGACAGTCACACTTGATATTCAATAGAATTTAACCCTTAATGTGTCTAAAACAGAGTTATTAATTCCTGTCCCACCAGATATGAATGCCCTCCCCCTCTGTATGTCAGTAAATGGCACTGCCAGTCACCCAGTTTCTCTTACCACAGACCTAAGAATAATTCTTTATTTCTCTTTTCTCACACCCATATCAGCAAATCCTATTGACCGTGCCTCTGCTGTGACCCCGTTTTCCCCACCTGCACTGCTACAACTCTAACTTAACTGCCGCCACCTCTTACTCTGATAGCTATAAAATATCAACTGGTACAACCTCTTTTGAAAATTGTTTATCAGCATCTACTAAAGCTGTGTATGTATCATACCCTATGACCTAGCATTTCAACTCCTGTATATAAACATAGCAGAAATGCATACATACATTCACCAAATGACATGAACTAGAATGTCATTATTCATAATAGCCCCTAACTGGAAACTTTCCAAATGTCCATCTGTAATAGAATAGATAAATTAATTTATGGTGTAATCACAAAATTGTATACTACACTGCAATGAAAATAAATAATTCATGACTACATATAACAATATGGATAAATCCCATAAACATAAGGTCAAACTAAAGAAAATTGACAGTAACGAGAATATACAGTATGGCTACATTCATACAGAGTGTAAAAATATGTAAAACTAAGCTATCCTTTTAGAAGTCAGGATACCCCTGGAAACTGCATGTGTGTGAAGAGGTGACTAAGCGAGAAGCAACAATTCTGGGGTGCTGGTGATGCTTCTTGTTTTGGGTGCTAGTTATATGAGAATGTTCAGTTTGTGAAAATTGATCAACTTGAATACTCGTGTGCAGTTTCTGTATGTATACTGTATTTCAATGAAAATGTTTTAAAAATGCAAATAAAAACCACAATGAGATATCACCCTACACCTGTCAGAATGGCTAAAATCAAAAAGACAAGAAATAGTAAGTGTTGGCAAGGATGTGGAGGAAAAGGAGCCCTCCTGCTCTGTTGGTGGGAATGTAAATTGATGCAACCACTCTGGAAAACAGTATGGAGGTTTCTCCAAAAACTAAAAAATAGATATACCATATGACTCAATAATTCCACTATTGCGTATTTACCCAAGGAAAATGAAAACACTAATTTGAAAAGACATATGCACCCCCAAGTTTACCGTGGCATTATTTATAATAGCCAAGATACGGAGGCAACCTAAGTGTCCATCGATAGATGAATGAATGTGGAAGATGTGGTGTACAAACACACACACACACACACACACACACACACACACAAATATTATGCAGCCATAAAAAAGATGAGGTCATGCCATTTGTAACAACATGGATGGATACAGAGGGTGTTATGCCCAGTGAAATAAGTTAGACTGACAAAGACAAATATCATATGATGTCACGTATATGTGGAATCTAAAAACCAAAACAAATGAATAAAACAAAAAGCAGAATCAGACCAATAAATCAGAGAACAAACTGATGGCTGCCAGAGGTAAGGTGGTTATGGGGATGGGCAAAATGAGTGAGGGGGAGTGGGAGATACAGGTTTCTGGTTATGGAATGAATAAGTCACAGCAATAAAAGGCACATCATAGGGGATATAGTCAATGATACTGTAACAGTGTTGTAGGATGATAGATGGTAGCTATCTCACCAGCAGAACATATAGAGAAGTTGAGTCACTATGTTGTACATTTGAAACTAATGTACCATTGTGTGTCAACTATAGTCAAATTTTAAAAAATTTCCTAAAAAATAATTCACAGGCATAAATGTAAGAGGTAATACTATAAGACTCTTAGAAGAAAATATAGGCATATATCTTCATGACCTTGGGTTACATAACAGTTTTAAAAATGTGACACAAATAAATTGGACTTCACAAAAACTTAAAATTTTTGTACTTTAAAAGACATAAAGGAGAAGACAATCCACAGAATGGGAGAAAACATTTGCCAGAAACTTCTATCAAGAATAAATAAAAGATTTATACAAATCAACAGTAAAAACAACAATCCAATTAAAAAATGGCAAAGGGTTTGAACAGACCTTTCTCAAAGAATATATACAAATGGGCGATAAATGCATAAAAGACGCTCCACATGATTTGTTAGGGAAATGTCAGTCAAACCCACAACGAGATCCACTTCAGACCCACTAGGATGGTTATAAAGTAAAAAATATAGTATTGTATAAAGATTAAAAATAACAAGTACTGGTGAGGATGTGGATAAATTTGGACACTGCTGTGAGAACGTAAAATGATGCACTTTGGAAAACAGTCTGGCATTTCCTCAAAAAGTTAAACATAGAGTTACCATATGACCCAGCAATTCCACTCCTGAGTATATACGCAAGATAACTAAAAACATGTGCCCACATAACATCTTGTGCAAAAATGTTCATAGTAGCATTATGCATAATAACCAAAGTGCAGAAACGCAGATCTCCATCCAATGAGGAATAAACAAAATATGGTACACCCATACAATGAAATATACTCAGCCATAAAAAGAAATGAAGTAGTGATACAGGTAACAGTATGGATGAGTCTTGAAAACATGATGCTAAGTAAAAGAAGCCAGACACAGAAGAATAACTATTGTATAATCCCATTTATATGAACTATCCCCCAAAGGAAAATCTCTACAGTTAGCAAGTAGTTTTGTAACTATCAGGATAGAGAGAAAACAGTTTGGAGAGGGACCCTTAATGGGTCAGGATTTATTTTTAGGGGAGGAGGGATAATAAAAATGTTCTGAAATTAAACAGTGGTAATGGCTGCACAACTCTGAATATAGTAAAAACAACTTAATTGTACTTTAAAATGGTGACTTTTTCAGCATATGAATTTTATTTCAACAAAGGTGTTCCTCTAAAAATATCCTATGAAATATACTGCTTTGAGTGAATCAAATGAGCAATAATAATAATAAAAAGATAATAGCCAGTGTGGAGATATATAGTGAAAGATACAGTGAAGATATAGTGAAACAGTGATTCTTAAATCCTGCTTCCTGGGGGTTTTGCAAACTATCTTTCCATATGAATCAAGAACCATAAAAACTATAGTTTCTCACCCAGTATTTATATATGATAGTCTATATAAATGATCAAATGGTTAGACCCCCTTAACTCACATTTGTATAAGTGTGTCCATTGAAAAATTGTAAATAATGTTTTAAAAATGATTGTATCCTTTAAAGCAATTTCATGTAATAGCTCTATACTGCCAACTCCACATGATCATTAAAATTATATCATCAGAGAATATTTAATGATGTAGTAAAATTCTCATGTTGTAATGTTAAATGGAAAAAAACATATGGAAGTTTCTTATTCTTATTTGTGAGAGAGAGATAAAGGATAGAGTTGGGGGTGGGGAGAAAGAAAATAGAGGGGGGGGGAGAGAGAAGGAAAATAGAACTAATACAAAGTATTTAAAACAGACTCCTAGTCACCCCAGAACTGATCAATGCATCTCTTAAAATGTAAAACTAAAAAATGGGCAAAATAAAGCACTCCAGGCGTAGTCCAAATAACACAATAAAGAGGGACTGTTAGATGCTGTGCTTCATAGTTGGTATTCCACTAGTTGTGCCTATTATTGGATTTCTTTTTCCAACTTCAATTAAACAAGTATTTACAGAGTACCCACTAAATGGAAGACTTTGCTCTAGGTGCCATGGCAAAAGAAAAGATGACTATGTGACTAAGACAGAAGCATTGAGCACTCAGTGCAAGCTGAGTAAGAAGACACATAAGAGGAGAAGGAGGAGATGAGGGTAAAGATGAGATTGAAGGGCAGATACAGCTGTTGTGAGAAAGGAAGAGAGAAAAGATGGTTGGTGCTTTGCAAGTTGTAACATTTCTGAGCATGAATGAGACAGTCATTATGGCCTATACATTTCCAACATAAGAGAAATGACTGATGTAGCAGAGGAGGTGAAGGCACTTCTAGAGCCTTGCACTTGGATGTTGAAGTCACGGGGATGAAAACAGGAGATGAACTAGAAAGGAAGGCTGCACACCTGCTGCTGAAGTCTATGTACCTGGCATGTGGTGGGTATTTAATAAATACCTGCTAAAGGAATGAACTGCAAGTATAAAAAATGATACGTAAAATGGAGGAAAATTAGAAATAGATCACATGGATCTTTGAGACCAAGTTTTGTTAAGGGACAGAGTCCGAAGGGTCTGGAAGTGGCAGGAGGGAGCTGAGTGTATCCTAACCCCTGTTCTCAGCCTGTGGGCCTGAAGAAGGAGGAGAAACAGCTTTTCACACTGGAAAGGTTTGTCCAGGAACTGGTGCAGTCAGGGCTCAGTTAAGGTGAGGAAGTGGAGAAGAAAAAACTGAACTTAGAGGAAAAACTGAAGATGGAGAGAGTTCATGTGGTTTCCAGGAAGGACCTTGTTCCAGTGTGATCTAGAGTGAAGATGGGTGCCAGGAACTGTGTAGAGGGACAGTGACAGGATGAGAAGAGAAGCAGGAAGGGACTGGGAAAACCAGCACGAGGGGCGCCTGGGTGGCGCAGTCGGTTGGGCGTCCGGCTTCAGCCGGGTCACGATCTCGCGGTCCGTGAGTTCGAGCCCCGCGTCGGGCTCTGGGCTGATGGCTCGGAGCCTGGAGCCTGTTTCCGATTCTGTGTCTCCCTCTCTCTCTGCCCCTCCCCCGTTCATGCTCTGTCTCTCTCTGTCCCAAAAATAAATAAACGTTAAAAAAAAAAAAAAATTAAAAAAAAAAAAAAAAAAAAAAAAGAAAACCAGCACGAAAGAAATAGAAAGCTGGGAGCTAAGACTGGAAGCAGGGAGAGGGTCAAATAAGAACCCAAATAAGTTCTCACTTCTCTTGAAGAACCTCCTGAGAGCCTGTTTGGTTAGACGAGGCCTCGTAGCATCCTCTCTGGGAAGGGAATGGGAGGACCAGTCATAATGCCTTTTTTTCTAAGAAACTGGGTTTTGGAGCAATGACTATTATAAACTACTATAAAAGTAGAGCTTACCTCTTGATCCTCGTCACCCATTTCACCTATCACCCTTCTTCCTTCTGGCAGCCACCAATTTGTTCTCTGTATCTATGAGTTTTGTTTGCTCATTTGTTTTGCTTTTTGGATTTCACATATAAGTGCATCATATGGCCTTTCTCTTTCTTGGACTTATTTCACTTAGCATAATACCCTCAAGGTCCATCCATGTTGTCACACACAGCAAGATTTCATTCTTTTTTATGGCTGAGTAGTATTCCATTGTATTTGCATACCATTATCTTCTATATCCATTCACCTGTTACTGGATACTTAGATTGTTTCCTTATGGTGATTATTGTCAATACTGTATTGGATGTTTGGAAGTTGCTAAGAGAGTAAATCTTAAAAGTTCTCATCACTGGGGCGCCTGGGTGGTGCAGTCGGTTAAGCGTCCGACTTCAGCCAGGTCACGATCTCGCGGTCCGTGAGTTCGAGCCCCGCGTCAGGCTCTGGGCTGATGGCTCAGAGCCTGGAGCCTGTTTCCGATTCTGTGTCTCCCTCTCTCTCTGCCCCTCCCCCGTTCATGCTCTGTCTCTCTCTGTCCCAAAAATAAATAAACGTTGAAAAAAAAAAATTAAAAAAAAAAAAGTTCTCATCACAAGAAAAATAACTTTGTAACTTTTCTAACTTTGTATGGTGATGGTCGGTAACTAGACTTACAGTGGCAAACATTTCACAGTATATACAAAAATCAAATTATGCTGTATACCTGAAATTTGTATACTGTTAAATTATGTCAATTATACCTCACTTTTAAAAAAGTACAGCTTATACTTGCAAAGCATTTACTTAGTGCCAGGTACTCTTCTAATGTGTTACATATGTTAATATCATTTAATCTTTTCAATAATTCCACCGATTAACAGCTTCATTTTACAGATGTGATAACACAGATAGATTAAGCAACTTGCCCAGGTTTTCACAGGTGGCAAATGGAGGTGTTGAGAATCTAACTCAGGTGGTCTGGTGCTAGAATCTATGCTCTTATTTCTCTGCTAATATGCTGTTCCAAGTGGTATGCAGAAGTATTATTATCCTATGACAACCTATCATATATTAGCAAATCAATGGGCTGGCTCTCATAACAATGTAGAATGATATTTAATAAACAGGTCATCTGGGACATGGTCTTTGGATTATCAAAACCGTTGGAAACCTTACACTCTCTATATGCCCCTGTTAGGGATACACAGTGAAAGTGGCATACCATAGCCCTGAGAAATTCTGCAAAACTCCCTTTAACTGCACTTTCTCTGGAATTTCCTAAATTTATTTGTCCATAGGCCCCCTTTTTTATGTAGTCTGTATAAATGTGCCTCAGAATTGCTGTTTCATGAAAAATACTTGAGGGATTTGCACATATGGAACCCACCCAAGAACCAGATATCAAGCACGCTCAAAAGATATCACCAAGTACCAACAGTGAAATTCCTGAAGTCATTATGAGGTTTATTTATTTGTCATAGACAAAATTTGAATTGATTTACCTACAGTTTCTTTCCAACATTAGCATAGAATCAGAAAATTAGAGGGTAATGGATGAATGTTGGAGGTAAGCACCATGTCAACAGCAAGAAATGACAGTTAAAATGAAAAGAGAAGACACAAAAAATGAAGAAATGAAAATACAAAAACGAAGACTTCCTCAACAAATTATATGAAATACAAAGTGAGACCCTGATGATGGGGTGGAAGGAGACAAAAAAACATAGCTCAGTGCTCTGTAAGAAGTGAAGAGGCATTTGCAAGTGTGTTGAGCAGCAAAAGAGGGCCATAAAAGATCTTGGGACAATGTGGACCAGGACAGGAAGGCATAAAGCATTCTTAAGAATGGAGACATCTGACATCTAGTTCCAGTGGGTATGCTTTCTGTAATGTAAAGCCCCTCTGTGGACTCAAACCTTCAGTGAAGTGTAAAATACACACTACAATCTATGTGATTACACCTTGAGGGGAATTAAAAGGGCTGAGGGTGGTCTGGATGACTTGGAGGACATTCAAGGGAAGGCAGACTTGAATGAGATCAAGAATTCAGTGTAAGCAGGAAACTGGCACCGAGAATGGGTGAACATGTGAATTTCCAGATCCTGTAATTTCACAGAACGCTTAGGGTGTTGTCCTCCACAGAACACAGGATGTGGGGCTGAAGTTAATTTTACAGAGATCTGAAAGGATGGGGAGACCTTGGCTCCAAATGATTTCTCCTCCTTCGTCTTTATTGTTTTTGACTGTGAGAGTTGTCAGTGCTGGTGAGCTGAAGTGTAGAAAGTAATAGGAGGGGTATACGAGATTAGATAGGAGAAATAATCACTGGACACATTGTGTAAAATCTTGTTACTGACAAAAGGGTTTGAGCTTTTTTCCCCCTAAGTACAAGGGGAAGCTATTGGAGAGTTTTCAGCAAAAGGAGAGACATGACTTTTGTTACGTTTTAAGAGGCTCACTCAGGCTGACTTGCAAAAGTGTGCAGGAGTGGAATCAGGAGGACTAGTTAGAAGGCTGTTGTAGTCAACCAGGCGAGAGAAGACGGGGATGTGGAATAAGGAAACAGCAGAGAAGGTGGACTGATTCAGGGTATATTTTGGATTTAGAGTCAATAGATCAACTGTGGTTAAGAGAGAGCAGTGGGTAGATAGAGGCTGCATTTACTACTAATGGAAAAACTAGCAGAAGAAAAGGCTTGTTTATGAGAATGAATTTCATCCATGTTGGGATGGCAGGCTACTTTTCAAATCTGGGTGTGAGAGCTACAGGTTTGGTAATGGAGTGGAGACCAAAAGGAGAGCAGAAGAATGGATTAGAAAGACCTCCTCAAAAAAAAAAAAAAAAAAAAAAAAAGTCACACATGGTGACTGTGTAGGTCAAACTATTTTGCCTGATGAAGGATAATAGCTTAAAGAGGTCAAAGGATGTGTCTAAGGCTAGTCAGTCAGGGGCCGAGTTGACATTGGAACTCAAGTGTCCAGACTCCTGATGTTAGGCAGCCAAGACTGATATCTACTGAAGAGGGCTCACTGGGGCTGGGCAATGGGCTTCAGAAGATTATCTAATTCAATACCTGTTAACAACTTTAGGCCCTGAGAGTATTATCATTGTATTTTTGGATAAGGAAATTGAGTCTTAGAGAGTTAAGTAACTTTTTCCTTGTATAAACACATGCAGAATGTGAAATTTCTAGCTGAATAGTCAAATAATCTCAGGCCTTAGAGATGACCAACTCCCTCATAGTACAGATCAGGAATCCAGTGCCCAGAGAGGTAAAGTAACTTGCCTGGGATTCCTCAGTGGTAGAGCTAAGCTTTGAACTTAGGTCTCATAACTCTCGGCTCAATGTTTAAAATAATGGGATTTCTAAATAGAATTTTTTCCAGATACTTGTTTAAAATGTCATGTTGGAGATAATCAAACATGTTAGCAAACCCAATATGGACTGCATTTCTTAATTTCCTTCAGTTTACTGTATTTTATACCTTCATAGGAGACTTTAATAGTCTTTATAACATCATAGTGCTTATTACCTAATACCCTGTTCTAGTCTATGTATTGAAAAATTGATTTTGTGATGATTCTTTCCTGTGTCTAATCAGTTCAATAAATTAAACTTATAGGTCTGTTATTCCAGGTCATTTTTCCCCCTACGAAGAGCTTTCGCCGTTGCCCCTTTCCATATATTATTCTCAAGCTTTCATTTGCCTATTCTGAATGTAACATCTGAACCTCTTTGCTGCACACTGATGACTTCCTTTCCACACCCCTGGTTGATATTATTGCCTTTGTTGTTTCCAAAGACAATATGCCATGATAACTATTTCCTTTTATTTCGTGGAAAGAGATGCTGCTTTTGTTCTCTGACAAAATATAATGTTTGGGAACACCAAAATGTCCTATCAGATTCCTAATCCTGGGCCACATTCCCGGTTTGGGGAAGTATATTATATATGCCAGAAAATCACATTCTTGCAATGATTTCCAAATTTACTGCAGAGTTTCCTATAATAAAGATAAGGTTTCCAGACCACGCACCTTTAAGATGAAATATTATTATTTAGAAGATGTATTTGGTTCTTTAAAATACATAAATTGGAGTAATTTGAATACAAACCCTACTACTGTAATTTCCTATTTAAACTAAACAGATTAGGTCTCCCTTTTTTTTTTTTAATTTTTTTTTTCAACGTTTATTTATTTTTGGGACAGAGAGAGACAGAGCATGAACGGGGGAAGGGCAGAGAGAGAGGGAGACACAGAATCGGAAACAGGCTCCAGGCTCTGAGCCATCAGCCCAGAGCCTGACGCGGGGCTCGAACTCACGGACCGCGAGATCGTGACCTGGCTGAAGTCGGACGCTTAACCGACTGCGCCACCCAGGTGCCCCAGCTCTCCCTTTTAAACATAACCAATTTTAGCCCTGCCCTGATCATAGGAGATGGGAAAGAAGTATCTACTTTTCAAAAAAATGTGCCAATCATATCTTTGGCTGGTCAATATGTTGTTTCCAAACACTGTTACTTCAACTTTGAGCTGTTATCAGCACCAGTGATTAATTAATGGATTATTTACTAAACTTAGTTTCTTTTCTTCTCTCCTCCTGAAAAAAGATGCAGGAGATAAGTGAAGAAAAGCCAGACATGTGTATTCCATTTGAAATCCATGATTAAAAAGCTTAAAAATTCAAACCAACATAAAAAACTGTTTTATTTTAATACTCTGGAAGGTTTCAGTGAACTCCATTATTTTCACTCACTATTTGCTTGAATAATTTAGGCAAGAAAGCTAAATTATACATAAAGTGTACAGTTAGAAGAAAAAGTTCATGCACAGCCCTAGGCTATAGCCTCCCCTAATGATGTCTGAAGTCAGTGAAAAGAACTCGTTAGACTGAGAGTAATTTCTCAGGGTTTAATTTTTTTTTTTCTTAAAGCAATAATGTTCTTATAAAAATCTGACAAATAATACACTAAAAGGAAAGCCACAAAAGAGAATCTACAGTTAAGGCCTTAGCCCCTGTAAACTTTCATTTAATTTCATGTAGAAGTTGGCTTTCCACACACCACATAGATGGTGTTGGCAGCCTTGAGTGATATTCAACAAGGAAAATACACGTCTTGATTGAATAGCTTTGCTGTTTGGCCTCATTAGAATTCTGAAGTTACAGAGTTAAAAGGAGATCATTCAGGCTTAGAGACAAATTAGAGATCTACTGTGGAAAGGGGATCAGAACCCACTCAGTGTCCCATCATGTGAGCAAGTGGTTGACACTTGCTAGGGTACTGCGCTTCAGGAGTGGCCCAGACAATTACACATTTATGGATTCACGAAAATGCACACATTCCCTTTAAGTTTAACAACAGAGAATGCAACTGCTGTAAGATGACAGGAATATCAAAATGGTACTGTAGTCACCTCTGATTTCTGAGCTGCCTTTGTTCTTTTCTTAAAGTTACACAATTGTAGAATTTGAAGAATGCAGTTCAGCCCCTTCATTTTACAGATGAGGAAATTGAGACCCAGAGAGAAGTGATGAGCTCAAGGCTATGCAGCTAATGTACTTGTTAATTCATTCCCAAATGTCTGCACATTTAGAGACAGAAAGGAATTCCAAGTAGAAAGAACAGTCATATGTAACAGCATGAAGGTGGGAACCAGCCCGATGCATTGGAGAACAAGAGGTGCCAATTGTTACCTGGTCAACTCCCATCACATCCCCCCATCTAAGGGAGTCTGCACATGGCAGTATAAGCTGGCAGGTAAGAGCACAGAGAGTCTGGCGATCTTAGGTCACTTATCTCTCTCTGATTTATTTTTTCCAACAGAAAAATCATGTTCAGCAGTAACAGAACCAACTTCTTACAGTTATATTGAATGGATATTAATGCATATAAATGCTTATAATGTGCAGCACTTGAATTATATAAATATTAGTTGTTATTGTTAATATTAATAGGCCTTCTGGCCATAGCTGATCATATAAGGGGTGGTGGGCAGCTGGCCCAGGTGGAGCATCTCTCAACCAGCCAATGTCTTATGAGATAAGCATCTGAGGGGATGAATTGGTCCATCAAAGTAAGGCCATCAAGGAATTATGAAATTGGCAACCAAAGATCAGGGCTAGTTAACCAAGAGACTGAGAGGAAAAAGGATTGAGAAGAATCACAGGTAGGACAGGCATTATGGTCTCAAGTGAAAAATGAAATTATGAAGTTTTGAGGAAGCCAAATGGTTAGAGAGGAAAATGGGACGCTCATGCACACACACACACACACACACACACACACACACACACACACAGAACCTCAGTTCCTGAACATTTTATATGTCTAGTCCAGTTCTATGGGTAAACAATTTATTAACTCCTCTTTTCTTAGAGGTAACTTCAGTGAGTCTCAGGTCTTTGCAATCAGAAGAAACTATCAAATGTTCTGCAAGATATATGCATCATACTGGGATAGAGAGAGAGAGATGAATTGCAAAAGGCTGGGTGTGCCAAAGTGGGTCAAATTGTCTCTTGAAAGCCACTGTAAGTTACTAAAGGATTGAACCAGATGAGTCATGTCTGATTAAATCTGTCATCAGCTGTATAATATCACCCATGCAATGCAACAGAAGATAAATTTGAGGTACAAAAAAGGCTAGAGGAAGGCTAGTTAAGAGACTTTGAGTATGGTCAAGGCTAGAATTCATCAGGACCTGAACTAAGGTAATAGAGGCAGAAATAGAAACGAAACATACAGATAAGGAAGGTAGTAAGAACCTGGTGACTTTGGGGGAGCGGGGCACAAGGGAGCTGCTGGAGTCCAGCAAAATTTCTGATTTGAGTGTTTAGAAAGAAACTTGGAAACATAGATTTGGGACTAGAAATTGAGAAGCTCACTTTCGTGTAAGCTGAATTTGAGGTATCTGTGGGAAATTCAAGTGAAGATGTTCCATTGCATTTGAGTATGTAATTATGGAGCTCAGCAAAGAATCTGGGATGATAGATTAAGAGTCTGGAGGATAATAATGGTAGTTGAGACTAGGGGTTTGGCTGGTGTCTTTCAAGGTGAGTGTAAATGATGAGAAGAGATGACCCATGCTGTGGTCTGGGGAGCACCAATATGTAAGAGGTGAATGAGCAGAGGGGCTTCTGAAAGTGTCCAAGAAAGAATGGATGGGGAAATGGAAGAGATCTAGGGAAAAGTAGGAGACTGAGTCTTAGGAATCAAGACGGGAGGAAATTCAAGGTGAAGAGAGTGATGAGTAATGTCAAGTATAGAAGAAAGTTCATAGACAGCTAAGGGCACAAAACCATTCACTGAATGCGGAACACGAAGGTTACTTTAGATCTACACTAAATGGTAAGAAAAAAATGAAGACAACAGTAGATTGAAGCATGAAGAAGGAAAATACAGTAAGAAACCAAGTTTACTTCATTTATAAAAGAAAAAGGGATGAAGAGAATGTGGGATCAGATAAGGAACATTTGTTTGTGTAGTACAAAATAGACTTGACACATTGATGAACTGAGTCAGAAAAGAGAAGTTAGTGAAACAAGAAAAAGGAGGTCTGGTGGAGCAAGATGCCTCTGGGGAGGTAGGAAAATGCAAAATCCAGGGCACAGGTGGAGGTGTAAGTTTTGGACAGGATTAGGGACAATGCTTCCATGGAAACAGAAGAGAAGCAGAAAAGGATGGAGGCCAGTAAAGACAAGCTTTAGTTGAAGATACATCAAGTTGAGGGAGCTTTGTGTTTGAAGGAGTTGTTTTTCTCAGGGAAGTAGGAAGCAAGGCATTTTCTGAGAACAAGGGAAAAGCTATGGTGCAAGGAGTTTGAAGAGAAAAGGGAATGTTAGAAAAAAAACTGCCACAAGGACCAGGAGAAGGACTGAACAGGAACTCACAGAATTGTGGGGCCATGTAAGAGCACAGCTGAGTTTGAAGACCATTGCTGTGTGGTGGCACCAATCCAAGTGGTGATTTGATTTCTCCAGCAGTAGTTCATGTCCCAGATGTAGGAGGTGAGTATTCAAAGGCTGTGGGTGCTGCACAAGTTCAATGGAAAAGCAAGAAGACCCGGAATTCCAGAGTGATGATAAGAGAAAGACGGGTTCAAGCTTCAAGAGAGGGATGTCAACATGGGAGGGAAGCTTTGCGTGGTGGTCAAAAAGTGGGAATCATGAGCAAAAAGAGTGGTGACCAGCAGGGCAGGTATTTGTTGTCACTGTGGAGGATACCAGAGTTCAAGATCTCAGAAACAAACTAGTTAATTGTTGCTTAAACCAAGACCAAAGGCAGATCTTCTCATTTAGTCATAGATTTTCTTTTCTTGGAGTGCCTCTGGCTCCTTGGAAAAGGCCCAGAGCCAAAACTAGAAGGCCAAAATTGTTATAGACTGGCACGAACATTTGCCAGGATAATTTATCCTCTTTTGTCACTCAAGTTCCAAGTGAGGCTGGAAAAGATGGAGAAAGTTTAATCACACTGTTCTTCGGAGTCCATTGCAAGGCATTAATAACTTGCTGTGATATTAGCAGTTTTACATCTTACACTGGCATTATTTTGTCACATTAGTTTAATATTGCCATCATGTAGCTTAGTATTAATGTGATACAGAAGTAAAATTACACGTGCACTTTTCATATTGTTATATTGAAATCTAGTGTGTATCTGACACTAATACTATTCAAATTCCATAAAATATACAGTTCCTAACACAAAGACATTTTAATGTTATGTTAGAATAAGAATGCACATCATTACACTTTCAGAACCATGCAGTGGAGGAGGAAGAACTGGAGGGCTTACCATTTGTGAGCCCTGGGGAAACCAATGTGAGGATGGTTTCTATGCATGACAACCTTCAAACTTCGCCTTCCCTGCTAATCAGGGCAGTGTTCATGGCTTTCGAACAAGAGCCAGAAAACTTTCTCTGAGGGATCAGTTAGTATTTTTGGCCTCATGAACAATACGGTGGCAACTACTGAAGTCTGCATTGGTAGTGCAAAAGCAACTTGGGGTAAAATGTAAATGAAGGAGTGTGGCTGTGTTTTAATAAAACTTTATTTCTAGGCACTGAAATTTGAATTTCATACACTTTTCACATGTCATGAAATCATATTCTTTTGATTTTCTTTTCAGCCATTTAAAAATGCAAAAAATACTCTTAGCTTGGGGGCCATACAAAAAAAAAACAAAACAGGTAGAGGATCTGATTTGACCCCTGGGCCACAGTTTGCTGACTTCTGTGTTAGAAGATTATGAATCTGTAGGGGAATCAGTCCAGGATCTGGGATTATGAATCCATAAGTGCACCATGAGTGGATTCAAGCTATTTTGCAGAACTTATATATGCTAATACATATATTCCCAAATGACTTTGAGGGGGGACTAGATATATTTTTTCCTTTCTGTACTTTCCACTACCTCTCCTCCCACCTACGGAGACCTGGCTTCTGGTTGAGGTGGCACTCTCACAGCCACTTGATCTTCAGCTGCTTTAGGGAACATCTATTTGAAAGTGGCATTTGCTTGGGACAGGTAGCCAGTGTGAGGAGAGCCGTACTATCTAAAGAACAAAGTTGAGTATGGGGCACCTGGGTGGCTCAGTCGGTTGCGCATCGGACTTCGGCTCAGGTCACGATCTCTGGGTTCATGAGTTTGAGCCCCACATTGGGCTTGCTGCTATCGGCACAGAGCCTGCTTTGGATCCTCTGGCTTCCTTCTCTCTGCCCCTCCCTTGCTTGTATTCTCTCAAAAATAAACAAACATGAAAAAAAAATTTTTTAAAAGAACAAAGTTGAGTAGAACATAAGGAAAGGGATAATCAACTCGGCTGGGGGACAGAAAAACTTCACAAAGAAAATATTTTGAGCAAAAGGGGAAGGGTGTTGTAGGCAGAGGGGGTGGTGAAAAAAAGGGCTCAGATGTGAAGAATGGCACTGGAACCTTTGGGGAATTGAAAGGCAATGAGAATGGCTGAAGTGCCTGGAGCCGGCTAGATGGATGAGCCATAAGAAAAGAGACTGTAGGAGGAGGCAGGTTCTGGATCACTTAGGGCCCATGGTATCTTGCTGGAGAGTTTCAGCTTTATCTTGCAGGTCACTGACAACTCATACCTGGCCAGACTTCTGAAATCTTGGAATGAATTTTAGATGCATACTTATTCCAAGCCAAACACACACACATTTTTTTTTTTTATGTAGCTAAGGAAATGTAAATGTGGACTGAGTATTATGTCAGGGAATTATCATTATCTTTGCAATTTTGCAAAAAAAAGTCCTTAATTTTTCTTTTTCTGAGATGTATAAGTATATAGGGATCGAATGATACAATATCTGGGATTTGCCTCAAAATACTCAAGCAGGAATAAAGGAGAGAGAGTTGGGATGAAAAAAGAAGGTGGGGTGGAGTTCTGGGAAACGTTGGTGGTTGCTGAAGTTGGGGGATGGATAGGTATTGATTTCTTGTATTTGCCACCTTTGAGTGTCTAAAAATTTTCTTTACGATAAGTTAAAAAAAATAAAGTGTATATACCCTGGGTCTTATCTCATATCTACTGAATTAGGATTTCTGGGTAATAGGATCAGATGCAGAAACTGAAATGAGGGATGGTGGGGGGTGGGCAACAGGCAGGGGGACCATCTGGAAAGCCAAAGCAATTGTGCAGGACAGAGACAAGGAAGGGTCGGCTCTTGGCAGTGGAGGTGGGGAGAGGAGGTAGGCATGAGATGCATCTTGTTGTTTATTAGACAAGACCTATGTCTGACTCGATGAGAAGGTGAAGTTGAAGGTGACTCCTGGGAGAGTGACTGAATGAATAAAAGAATGGTGCCATTACTGTGATGGGAAATACAGATGGAGCAGATATGAACCATGGAAACTGGATTCACAGTCAGTTATTGTAAGTATTAAAAGTACTTGAGTCTCCTCTGTTTATGTCATTCCAATATTGTCACATTTCTTATTACTTAAAATCACCACAAGACTTGAATTCTATACAAACAGTATCATGCAAATCTCTGGCCCCATCTTCCAGGAACATGTCTATATTCAGAGTTTCCAGCAGGTCTGCATTTGAATTAACTTGACCTGATTCACTATTTACAAAGGTACATACGCTCGACCTTCCAGCATCCCAGATTCTTCTGCGTTTTCCCTCTCTGCCTGTCTCCACTATCCTACCAGTCTTGCCATTAGAAAATAAGGAACAGGCCAAGGCTTTTTAGTCCACAAAGTACAAAGCACCTGCTTCTTTTTAATCCTCCCAAAGCATGGAGGTGTGTATAAACACACCCAGAGGCCCTGAGACCCCAAGATCGGCTGCATGTATGCGCTCAGCATTTTTGTCTTTTTTCCAGTCATTTCCTTTTTTGAGTTGTACGAACCTGAGCCTGAGACATGACATCTTTTAGGAAATCCGGTTAAACCCCAAGCTTTCCCACAGCGCGGTTTAGATTTGCCCTAGGGACATAAAGAAGTGGCCTGAGCGTTCTGTGTTGGGAACCTCTCTGGAGATCCAGGTCTTTCCTGTAATCTCCATGGGCTCCTTGCAGAAAGCTATATTTCTTCCAAGTCTTTCTTTTCATCCCTGTCTGAACCTGCCTTCATCTTCCTAATGGCTAATTAAAAAATTACAACCAAGAGCATTAAATAGTAAACCCCTTCCCTGCTGTTCTCTGTTTAATTTCTGAAGCCCCAAGCAAAATGTCTTAAAAAGAATTAGAAAGAGCCACCTTTCTGCCTGCAAACTGCATAGTGAACAGCATTCTGGTGGGGAGAGGCCTTTATTCTAATGGGTAACCCTTCAAAGCAGGGTAAGCTTGGGCATTATTTACATCTTATTCCAGAAAGAGAAAGTTTGGGGGAAGGTCACATTCTCTCCGACATTATGACTTCACTTGTACGGGTAAAAAAATTTTGGGGTGTGTGTGGGCATGCGTGTTTCCTCTTCCCTTGGTGCCTACTGATTTCATTCTACACTGAAGCAACTCTGAGTTTCAAAACTCACATTTCTTTTTCATTTAAGTTAGAGGTCTGAGCTTGATGAAAACTCATCCCAATTCATGATGTGCACACTTAAGCGGCTGCTTGATTTCATTTGCAAAGAGAGATCTTGGAAGGCAGTGTCTAAATAATAATCAACATAGTGCTCTACTTGCGTTTGTTTATACATTATCTTAACACTTTATTACATATTTTAATAGGACAAGAGTTTAGAAGCTGGAATCAGACATAGCGGCCTCACTTTATTTTAGATTGTTCTTCATCAATTGTTTTTTCTTGTGATTATACAGTTTTACTTTATCATCCCTTTGATAACAATTTCTGCATGAAAATTGACTTTATATTTCATTTTTCCCGTCTGTTATCTTAGCGGCATTCATACGCAAACACCCTTTGTGCTGTGCTGGTAATATAACTGATCAGGCGAAGCTGTGCCATAAGAAATCAAAACCATAATAATGTCTTTGGGTTTTGCATTTTAAATACTGCGTTCATTGTTGCAGTGAGGTTTCTGATCCCTTTCCAGACATTACGGAGATTACCTTTGGTAATGCCTATTTCATTGTACTTTGATATAAAATAATGTGTGTCATAAATCATCTGAGTGACTGTCATTAACCAGAAAAGCACCTACTTAGGATATGTAACAATTTGCTTTTCTAATTTGAAGAAGATTGAGGCATTTTAATTATAGAAGGTCTTTAAAAATGAGATTGGAATTCAATATAAAATTGTATTCTTTACGGAATTGTAGATGAGAAATAATAAAATCCGTATTCATTAATTTTACATTATTTTTTGGGCATTATTTTGTGCTAAAAAGAAAACATTCTTAGGAGGGTTTCCTAAATAAAGCCCTATAGTTCAGTCACCATTAATCTCAGAAAAAGTCATGTTTACTTATTTGAGAGAAAGGCACAAGAGGATCAGTTGTTACTTGGGCGAATTCACAACTGTAAATTTAAAAACTTTTTAAATGTAAAGCTGGGGATGTCATTGTCTAAAAAGTTGAGAAAAGACAAAGAAGGGGCATAAAGAGACAAGGGATGGGAGGAGAGAGCTATTTAAAATTATTGATGTGCTTCATAGTTTCAAGATTGCTTCCATTTGGAAGAGGATGGAGGTTTGGAGCTTTCTCAGTGAAAAACAATTTAAAATTATTAGAGTTCTCCTCTTTAAAGGTGATCAGGGTTCTGCACACGGACATTGTGGCGAGATTTAAAATTATGAGAGCTCTTCACATTGTTTAAAACATTGATTTTTTAAAAAATGGATTTCCACGTTTTATTTCCTCAGCGACTAGGTAATTATAGTGGCCTAGAAACTGAGGTACTTCATTCTGAAACTAGTTTTTCTCTTTGGCTCCTTCTCTTTTCTTGCCTTTTGCTCCCCCCACTCCCCTTAATAAGTTTTCTAGTTTCCCGTGCTGCTGGGATAGACACATCATTCTTTGTTCCTGCTCATAAATCACTCTGTGACCGAGGAACCAGGAAGTTATTAGGGGTGAGGGGAAGGTCAGGTCGAAAATTCAGATTGATCTAACCTGTTCTTGCAAAATAGCACTTTACCTACACCAAACCTAAAGCGAAGCACCAATGCAAGACTGTTCCAATATGACTTTCAGTCATGCTTCATGAGGGAAGAGGCTTCAGCAGCTTTTATAGCCAGTGTTACAAAGAGTCATAGGAACTGCCAAGTTGTCCTAGGTATTTAGTTACAATCACATTTGCCCATACACGTCATTTCAAGTACACTTGCCCCCTTCTCCTTGTTTGTCCTTTCTCTCTTCTCTTCTCCCTTGGTCTCCCATTAATATGGACAGTTAAGACAGAGATTCCAAAGATTCGGCATGGAGGCTGATGAAATTGTTGAGGGGTCCTTTAGTTAGGAATTCTAGATGTTTCTCTCCCTGTGTTAGAAATTGGTCTTGTGTGAACATACACACATATACACACACACACAGAGTCTTGTATAGACTATAGGGATTTGATAAGAGAGAATTCATGGTCCTTAGCTGGGATAACAAATACGTGTTTTTCCCAGTCTCTTGCTCCATTCCAGAAAGAAAATCTTTCTCCTCCCCTGTCGTCTTCCCCGTTGGTTTTTTTTTCTTTCTTTCTTTTTTTTTTTTTTGGTAAAAGGTGGAAGCAGTGTTCCATGTGTTTTGTAAAAAGCTATATCAAAGTGAATTGAACATGGTATTAAGTTTTTGTCAGCTTGAACTCACACCTGCCACACACAAGGTTTTTTGGCCTTTCGTGCAAATCATAACCTGAGTCTAAATCTAAAGGAACAGGGAAAGCAATAGAGCAAAGCTATCCAGATGTTGCTCAGTCTGTGCGATTGTAAATTTCAAAGTACCAGCTTTCCATCCAGATTTTAGTGCACTGGGAACTATATGAAAATTCCAAGACATACTGGTTTATTGAAATGTCTGGCCATTTCTATATGAATTTTGCAACAGATGTACTGAGGTAAGCAATAAAACTGTGATAATAAGGAACATTTCCACATCAACTCATTAAACTACTAATCTATAATGAGGACCAAAACTCAGCAGTTAGAAGAGAGTGAATTTCATTATTATTATTATTTTTTGACTTAGTGTCAGTTATTCAGTTTTTTCCTTGATTTTACTTTATGGTCAAATTTCCAAGGGGTTTTAGGCTAGTATATACATATATAAAATATATGTTGATACATGATTTATGATGTAGGTGTATCTTGCTTTATTCCAAATAAACTGAAAATTGAATTCCAGTCTTGCCTTTTATAAGTCAATAATAATAATATAGGAACATGTTATTAGCCTTTGAATTTATCTTTACAAAATTTTGTTATCACCTTATCATTATATGTAAGACCCAAGAAGCCCAAATCTGATGCTTGGAGTCCCTTTAGAATTTTAAGTTTGGGTCTGATTCTCACAGTCTCTGCTGGGACTAGAGTATCACACTCCAGAAGCTGGGGGCTTGGCTTGGCTGTGTCTCTAGTGATGACCATGGACTTTACAGCCCACACCTCTGCACAAAGAAGGTGTACCATCTTGATGGATGTTTCTTGCTGCTTTCTCATTCCTAGCCACTTCCCAGCTGACTCCTCTATTTGAGGATGAACAGACCATTCCAGGATGCAGTCCCAGGAATGGGACCCCTGGGATTGATACTAAACCATCTGTATCCCTTTCAGGGATTTGCAAAGCAGTACAATTCGAGTTTGGGGATGAATGGATCTACCCCAAATTCAACATTCCTCCTAGCAAGACTGACTAGTGATCAAACAGGCCTTGGAATGGAAGGAAAAATTAAAACCAAAAATGAAATGTCACTTATTTGATAATATGTAGAGCTTTTTATTCTTTTGTAAACCCTTCTCTACTGACCTGTGGTAATTGGAAATAAGATTTTTTATTGATTAATTTTACCAGGAAGACTACAAGAGACTTTGGAAATATGGGAAGAAGTGTATGGGCAAAGGAAGGGAGTGGAGGCAGGTCCATAAGACGGGATGTGGATACACCTGAAGGGCAGGAGTATAGGGCAGCTGACAAATAAGCATGTCATGGATCATGTGTAAAGCAGTTATGGAAGCCTCGTCCTCCTCAAGTTCTGTTTTTTGGTCAAATTTGGGAAATATTAGAGCTATTAAGATTCATTTGCTCTTCTCTGGAATTCTGAAAATTACTTTCCTGGCATTGCTCGGTTTTCCCAAAGTAGGTTTTGTTTATTTCTTTTCCTTTTTTTTTTTCCTATAACACATCCTCACTGGTCACTTCATATGTTTTCCTGTTACTTATTTTGGAAGAGGACAGCAGCCCTAGGAAAACGACGACAAAAAGACAAGCAGCAGGAGGAGGCGGCAGATATAAAAAGAAGAAAATGTTAGTGAACTCTATTTACAGAGAAAGTCAGCTCCATTTGCTTTGAGCAGGGCCTCAGAGGTTGAGTGAGGCCCAGGCCAGTTCCTTTTTTGTTGTTTTTTTTGTTTGTGTCTTTGTTTTTCTTTGGATACTCTGAGTATATTAAAAAGCAAGCATGGTCAGAACAGGGATTAAAAACCATGGTATACTTCAATGTTTACATTTAACGATTTGTAGTTGTGAAACACAGAAACACAGTGACTGCGTATTCAAGTTACTTTGAAGATCAAAAGTCAAAATTTGCAGCTCTCATGAACGTGAGCCATGGGGACATTCCCAGCCTCCTCCTCGCTGCCCAGCGCTGAGCAGGACCGATGCCTGTCCCCGACTACATTACTTACACATTGTGGGCCTGGTGCCTCATTCATGTAGGGCCTGGCCAGCAGCACAGCTCAAAAACAGAGTAATTTCCTTCTCCTCCCTTCTGTCATTTTTTCATTTTCTTTAGACCTAAACATGGAAGATGCTCTTGGGGTGGTGCTAGTCGATGATGAATAAGTTCCAATGAAATTCTTCCCACCTTGCAAATGCTGGTCAATGTGAGGGGAAGCTGGAGTTGGGGAGGGAGAGAAGGCTCATCTGCATCTACAGTGGTGGGCTCCCTGCTCCTGAGGACAGAAAAAAGGCTGCAGTAGTTCTGAGATACCTGGAGAGCTACAGGCTTTCTCCTGCTTTCTTCTGCTGCCTCGACAAGCTATTTCTATCTGGGAATCTAAAGCAGCACTGATGCACTTGTGTCAGCTTTGGGATTTTTTTTGTTTTTTGTTTTTTTAATTTTTACTATGGAAAATTTTAAACATGCACAAAAATAGAATAACCTAAGGAACCCCCCACTTACCCATCACTAATCTTGAGTGATGATGAGTGATGCCCTGTAAAATACACATCTGTGGAAATGGCTGCAGGAAGATGGAGGTGGGGGGGGGTTTGCTACACAACAGTCCCTGTTTACACCTGTGCATTCATGGAACTAAACCTCATACACCTGCATCCACAGAAGGCTTCATAATTGCTTCTGAACCAGGAAGACTATAGCATTGCCATGGAAAGGGGGAGTCAAAGTGAGCAAGGTTAGAATGACTTACTCCTAAATGGATGCTTTCCTCATTCTTAATTTCAGGCTTGTAGGTCACTTAAAGATGTTTATTAACAATCAGGGGCAAATAGGGAAAAACTGTTGGCTATACACTAAAGCCTGTTTTCTGCTCAGCTGCTTGCTTTGAGAGAAGCCAGTGTTTGTATGTGTGCATGTGTCTGTTGAAATGGGAAGAAGAAAAAAAAAAAAAGAAATGAGAAGAAAAACCAAGATGGAGAAATAGAAGTACCTCGAGAAAAGTGAAATTTTAGCTGTGCTAATCCCTAGACTAGGAGGCTCTTGCAGAGCATAACTGGATTCTGGAAGGAGGCTTTCCTCACTGTCAGTGATAATGTCAGGTCCAGGGCACAGCAAAGGGTATTTAACAGGGCCATTGATGTCTCCCATTGTGTAAAGGGAAGTAGAGCTCTGTATCTAGGTTTTCCTCTGATAGCATCATCATGTGATGATATGGTTTCTAGTAAAAAAAAAAAAAAAACTGTGCCAGAGATGAAGCAGAACTGACTCGGCACCAAGAGTGTTTATTTACACACTGGTAGTACTTGCCATGGTTTACTAAATAGGACAGGATTGCTGGCAGCTCTGGTGGCAACTGGGACTTGTGTACCATCTGTAGCTGAAGGATCTAGCATTGGCTTCATCTCTGTGTGTTTCAGCTTACCTACCTGTGAGAGCCTAAAGACAATGCTTACCTTCCTAGAGGGATGGGCACCAAGAATGTTGAAAGCGTGATGGGTGGTTGTGAACATAAAGTGCTATGGCATCCTTAAAAAAAAAAAAAAAGATACTCTCCCTAGTCTACATGGCTCCAGAGGCTGGGCTGGCTGCAATGGGTGTGCAACACAGGCAGGCACAAGGGACCCACACTTATCTAATGTGTTGTCACCAGCTTGAAATTTTTAAGCCTGTCCAGAGGCTCACACCAGGAAATACTCTGAGAGGAAGACTTGAGGTCAAGTGGACCTCAGAGAAGCTTGTTAAGAAATATCTACGCTGGGAAAATTAAAGTAGACCTCCTGTAGACTGTCATTTCTTGGTACTGCATTGACATCTCTAGGGCTCATTTTTTTTCTTTGTTATATCATTTCTGTATGTCAAGCATCATTCAGAAAGTTCAACAATTTTTATAGTCTTTGAAACACTCAATTCTGTAACATTGGTTACATTTTGTTGGTTAGAATCTGAACACATCTTGTTCTCAGTGAAAGCAAATTCTTTTTATTTTGTGATTTCTTCTAAAACTTGGGTTTTCACTTGATTTCGAATGATTTCGAATGAATTGTCTCTGTTCATATCTGCCTGCTAGGAGCTTGTGATAATAAAACATTTTAGATTACATGGAGGTTCAAGAACCCCTGTGTATTTAGCTACTTCTGAAAATGGCTAAGGAAGGAATACCACCTATCTTTAAGAAATTTTTTATTTTATTTATTTATTTATTTATTTATTTATTTATTTATGATTTTATTTATTTTTTTAATATGAAATTTATTGTCAAATTGGTTTCCACACAACACCCAATGCTCATCCCAACAGGTGCCCTCCTCAATGCCCATCACCCACTTTCCCCTCCATCCCACCCATCAACCCTCAGTTTATTCTCAGTTAAAAAAATTTTTTTAAATGTTTTTATTTATTTTTGAGACAAAGAGAAACAGAGCATGAGCAGGGGAGGGGCAGAGAGACAGGGAGGCACAGAATCTGAAGCAGGCTCCAGGCTCTGAGCTGTCAGCACAGAGCCTGATGTGGGGCTCAAACTCACAGACTGTGTGATCATGACTTGAGCTGAAGTTGGACACTTAACTGACTGAGCCACACAGGCGCCCCTATTCTCAGTTTTTAAGAGTCTCTTATGGTTTGGCTCCTCCCTTTCTAACTTTTTTTTTCCTTCCCCTCCCCCCTGGTCTTCTGTTAAGTTTCTCAGGATCCACATAAGAGTGAAAACATATGGTATCTGTCTTTCTCTGTATGACTTATTTCACTTAGCGTAACACTCTCCAGTTCCATCCATATTGCTACAAAAGGCCATATTTCATTCTTTCTCATTGCCAAGTAGTATTCCATTGTGTATATAAACCACAATTTCTTTATCCATTCATCAGCTGATGGGCATTTAGGCTCTTTCCATTATTTGGTTATTGTTGAAAGTGCTGCTATAAACATTGGGGCACAAGTGCCCCTATGCATCAGCACTCCTGTATCCCTTGGATAAATGCCTAGTAGTGCAAATTGCTGGGTCATAGGGTAGATCTATTTTTAATTTTTTGAGGAACCTCCACAATGTTTTCCAGAGTGGCTGCACCAGTTTGCATTCCCACCAACAGTGCAAGAGGGTTCCCATTCTCCACATCCTCTCCAGAATCTATAGTCTCCTGATTTGTTCATTTTAGCCACTCTGACTGGCATGAGGTGTTAACTCAGTGTGGTTTTGATTTGTATTTCCCTGATGAGGAGTGACGTTGAGCATCTTTTCATGTGCCTGTTGGCCATCTGGATGTCTTCTTTAGAGAAGTGTCTATTCATGTTTTCTGCTCATTTCCTCACTGGATTATTTGTTTTTCGGGTGTGGAGTTTGGTGAGCTCTTTATAGATTTTGGATACTAGCCCTTTGTCTGATATGTCATTTGCAAATCTCTTTTCCCATTCTGTCGGTCGCCTTTTACTTTTGTTGATTGTTTCCTTTGCAGTGCAGAGGCTTTTTATCTTCATGAAGTCCCAATAGTTCATTTTTGTATTAAGAAATTTTTTAACCAAAACTTTACATCTCAGTATTCTGAGGAAAAGAGAGTAAGAGAGTACACCCTCAGGAAAACAGCTGATGAGAAGCCTGGGGCCTGGGTTAGCAAGATGGGGTGAGAACTCACCTGGTGGGTGATAGGAGGTGTGAGTGGTGAAGGGAGCACAACCAGAACCCAGGTCTCCTACGGAATCTGCATTTTTAGGAGGCTACCAAGGATGCTATTGTACCCATTCAGCACTTGAGCCTTATAGCTCTCTGCCACATTTCCCCAGGCTACAAAATGGCTGGCTTTGTAAATTGCTAGAGAGTTTTTATTTATTTCTTGTGTAGGAAGCGACACCTCAAATATCATGAAACCTCCCTTTAAGGGTTTCCTACCTGAGTGCAGGCACAGAGTGGGATTTCCCTCAATCCATAACATGCACACACTAGATATATGTTATAGTAAGAAAAGCTAAAAAAAAAGATATTTCCTTTTTGTTCCTGCTCCAGTTTAGCACCAATGGAAAGAGAGATGTAGAAGTCAGACAGATGGAAACTAAAGTATCAGCTTTGAGGGGCGCCTGGGTGGCTCAGTCGGTTAAGGGTCTGACACTTGATTTTAGCTCAGGTCATGAGATCGAGGCCTGCATTGGGCCCATGCTGAGCTTGGAGTCTGCTTAAGATTCTCTCTCTGTTTCTCTTTCTCTCTGCACCTTCCCAGCCCACTTGCTCTCTCGCTTAAAAAAAAAAAAGAAAGTATCAGATTGGAGAATGATGCTTAGGTCTGTGGACAACTGAGCTTACAAACACTTTAGCTCTGTATTAATCATACTCACTGGGTCATGGCCAGGGGAGCCTAGGCATGAGAAGTCCAAAGCAGGTACACTTGGCAAGTAGAGAACTCCTTAAGAGAGAAACAGCAAGTGCCAACCATTCCTTAGTTCCTTTTTTCCAACTTGCCATTCTGAGAAAGGAATAGAGGGATGATAAGAGAGCAACTCTAATTGTGGAAATACTTCATATGAAAACATGAGGATTAAGAAGTAAGTGTTCCCTGGGGTGCTGTGCTGACAGCACGGAGCCTGCTTGGGATTGTCTCTCTCCCTCTCTCTCTGTCCCTCTCCTGCTTGCGTGCTCTCTCAAGTAAATATACATTAAAAAAGAAAGAAAGAAAGAAAGAAAGAAAGAAAGAAAGAAAGAAAGAAAGTGTTCCCCAACAATAAGTATAAGAAAACAGCCATTCCTATTGAGTTTGACATATGATATAAAGAAGTAAAATGTCATGAATTTACATGCCAATAATTGAGAAAAAAATTTTTTTCTTTTAAAGAGAGAACACACAAGAAAGGGAGAGGGGTGAGGGAGGGGGTAAGAAAGAGAGAGAGAGAGAGAGAGAGAGAGAGAGAGAGAATCTTAAGCAGGCTCCATGCTAAGTTGCAGAGCCCAACATGGGGCTCGATCCCACTACCCTGGGATCGTGACTTGAGCCGAAATTAAGAGTGGGATGCTCAACTGACTGAGCCACCCAAGCACCCTGAGACATTTTTTTACATGTCAAAAATAAATCCCATAAAGAACACTGACTAGCTCAAAAACTCTTTCATCATTTAAGGAAGGAAAAAGCCTACTTTCAAAAACTTTTAAACTTACTTTAATAACATACAGAACAATGGCTACATTAATTACATATTATTTCTTATTTATGAAAATTTCCACTGGAGTGTCTACATGGCTATGCTACAGACTTGTTCAAGGTTCCGTGCACTCTTGGAAGTAAAGGCAGACGTTTCTTTAAGAAAGTTTCTGACTCATGATTATGACAGCAATGAATTCAACAAAGACGCCCATCTGCCTGAATTAGGAATGCTTTACCATATTAGCAAATCTAGGCTGGTGACACCAGGGGAGAAATGTGGCTACCCACAGATCTCTTATGGTTTTTGTCACTGGGCTGCCTGTCCCCTAGAGATGTCAGTTTCTACTTCAACCCTTCCTTAATGAAACTGTTTGGCTGAGGCACAAAGAGGTTCCAGGACGAAGGAGGGCCTACTCCCCGGAGTCTGAGGTGCTGGCCCTTTAAGACTGGCTTGCACAGAAGCGCATTCAAGCTAACCTGAAACCCAGCAGTGCCAGGAGTAGATTCAGTTCTGGTTTGAGTTAAGCTGGGTCTGAGAGAGTCCCTTCCTTTACACAGAACATTTGCAAACATTAAAAAGTGAACTGGGCTTATTTCAGCGTTAAAGTTTTATGGTGTTATGGGACAAAGAGGAAGATAATTCAGTTAGGGAGTAACACAACCACTTTTGATAAATTACACATTCAGGTCATCTCAGATGCAAAAGGGGTATTTACTGGATGGTAGCAGGGTGGTCTCCTCGACTAATTTATCCCCAAAGTTTGCCAGTGTTGGGAAGGAAGGGTACCTGGCTGTCTGTCAGGTTCTCTGTTGGAACACACCCTGTTGGAGAGAATGTTTTGCCTATTCGCAAAGGGCAGCAGCATCTCTTTCAAGTGATTTGTTATAATGACGATGATTATTGTTGGATTATTACAGTCGCCCACTGGCAGGATTATAGTTAAAAATTTGGCAGTGTTTGCATTATAAATGACTATTTTTACAGTTCAGCCATAAAAGTTTACTTAGGTCTGAAATTTGATATACAAGCTCTCCATCCAGGAGTGCTTTCCTTTCAAGGAGAATTTTAAAAAATGGTTAATAAAATTGGTCTGTCTAATTTTCCTGAGTTATATGAGTATTTTGGAAAAACAGAAATGTATCATTTGTATAGGCTCTCTACACTTCTTCTCAGTTGGCCTTGAGTTTAAACAAGATGCTATAAAATTTAAATTATTCAAACAGCTTGGATGTACTGAAAGAAATGATATTATGCACAGGGCTAGACTAGAGAAAAGGAGAGGAACAGACAGTCTTTGTGTTTAACTTTAAAAACTCTATCTGTGGCCCAGAAGTAGGAGCCCTTTTGGAACAATTATCACTTTGCATTTTCATTATGCATTTTATACCTCTAAGTACATAATCACCTGCTCATGTCTATCTGATAAATAATGAGATTTTTATTTCACATTTGCATTGTTAATTACAGTATATTACAGAAGTAAGATACCAAGCATCTGTTATTAATAGAATGTAATTTTTTTTAATAACAAGGGCACTTTAAATAGACAAAGAAAAAGCACCCCTTATTGGAGGCCACCCGGATCTGTTGATAGCTTTGCTTTTCATTTGTACTAAAGGTAAATGAGGCAGGAATGGAGGAAAATACCACATGAACTAAAGCTATCAAGACAAAATATACATGTGAATTACAGTTTGGCAAGAGTTTATGTCCTTACCCTTGAGGAAGGAGTCAGTTTTGTAAATGCCAGTGCAATTAGAATACATTTAGTGTTGAAAAGTATGAATTGTATGAAAAGTTGAAAAGTATGAAACCCATGAATTCCCTTTAAGAGTCTGATAAACTCTGGTTGAAAACATACTGGTTGAAAAGTATGAATTGTATGAAAAGTTGAAAAGTAGGAAACCCATGAATTCCCTTTAAGAGTCTGATAAACTCTGGTTGAAAACATACTGGTTGAAAAGTATGAATTGTATGAAAAGTTGAAAAGTATGAAACCCATGAATTCCCTTTAAGAGTCTGATAAACTCTGGTCACAATATGAGGGTCCAGCTGGAAGAGCCAATTCTAGTGGTCTCAGGATCATTATCTTTACTACTAAAAGATGGTTCTTCTGAGCACAGTCACTTATTTCCCCAACTTCCATGCCTGGGGTCTTACTGGGAGGTGGCGTGGTGGTCTAACAGCCTTGGAACTCTCCATCTGCCTTTTACAATAACCACCTAAGTGGTGGTTACCTGTCTGAGTAAATGAGAAGCACTGGCATTGTACTGGTATTGTATTAGAGTGCAAATAAATACATTATGAAAAGCAGACACATGCTAAAATACAGGTAATCAAGTAATGACTGCCCTTTGGGAAAAGCTCTGCACGGGTCAGTGTTGGATGCATTCTTTTTCGGCAACAGATTTTACCACCTTATCAGCTGCCATAGTGGGATACAGAACTCTTCTAGCACCACAAACTCCCTTAAGCTGCTCCTTAATAATCACACCCTCCACTCAACCCCAACCTGATATATTCTCCATCACTATGATTGTCATCTTGAGAACGTTATATAAATGGAATCATACAGTATGTAACCCTTTGAGATTGGTTTTCTACTCAGCATAATGCCCTTGGGATTTATCTAAATTGTTCATGTATCAGTAGTTTATTCCTTTATATTGCTGAGTAACTTTCCATTGTGTGGGTATACTGCTGTTTGTTTATCCATTCACTCATGGAAGGACTTTGGGGTTATTATAAGTAAAATTGCTGTAGACATTAATGTACAGGTTTTTGTCTAAACACAAGTTTTTATTTCCTTAGCAGAAACATGCAGAAATATGACTGCTGGGTCATAGGGTAAGCGCATGTCTAACTGTGTAAGAAGCTGACAAACCATTTTCCAATGTAACTTTGCCACTTTACATTCCTACCAGCAGAGAATAAAAGACTCAGTTGTTCTTCATCCACACCAGGAGTTGGTATTTATACTTCAGGCATTTTAATAGGCGTGTAGTAGTGTATGTCCTTGTAGCTGTAATTTGCATTTCTCTATTGGCTAGTGACACTGAACGACTTTTCATGTATTGTTTACCATTCATATATCCTCTCTGGTGAAGGGTCTGTTCAAGTCATCTGAAGTATCAAGTTCAAGTCAAGCTTTGAAGAAGTTTTGCTCTGTGTTATGATTGCACTCTCCCTAGTGTACTTTCACAAGAGGCTGTAGTAATAAATTAAATTTCTTTCCAACTATTGTGAATGCTGGCCATGCTGTGATGGGACACGGGAAGCTCAAAAAAAAAAATCTTGTCATTTTCTTCTAATATATCTTTTCTTGGTTCCATATTCCATGTCTGTATGCTAGGAATACTCCTTTTTGTTTTTCGGCAGGGACAGAAAAATCTCACTAAATTCAGATGATGAACGGAAGGGGGTGGATGGAGTCAGGATGCCACAAACGAAACTGTAGGTGAAAAGATGTTTTTTACAGAAATGTAGGTAGAAGTCTGACTCCTATCGAGAAATCATATAAGTTATGTATAAATATTAAATATACCATAATAGTTGATTTAGTGGGTGACTAACCCCATTAAAAAAAATAGAATGAGAATTCAGAATTGACTTTATAAAAGGAATCTTTCATCCAGCTTTAGTGTGCATTCAAAATATTAGTTGACTTGAAAACTTTACTTTTTTAGGTCTGAATCTTTTTCTTAAGTTAAGGTACCTCTGAAAATTCCTAGGAAAGTGCATTTTAAATACTGAAAAGTATATTTAAGTAATTTAAGTAAAATAAAATTTATGAATTTTAAAATAAAAAAAAAATTGAAAATCTAACCAAAACACAAATGTCCTTTAATAGAGAAGAAAAGGTGTGACTTAAGAAGTTGAAGAAATAATGAAAGACCTTTCATATGAGGGATTTATATCTTGAGTCTTTCATATCAGAATTCCTTTACTGAAAGCTACCTCCTTAGACCCGGGCACCCAGGCTCCCTGCCTAGTATCCTACCTGTTAGAGAGCCTGCTTTGGCCCAGTTTCAGTGCTTTCCTCCCTTCAGTGCTTTTCTCCCTTCAAGGAGAGAACTGGGAGCAGTCAGTGGATGCCCACTTAGAGCATTTCCAAGGTGTTCCCCCTGCAGGAACACCTCAGGTCCCAGGTACCTAGAATTCCCTGCCCAGAGGGACTGAACCTGCTTCCGGGGCCAGCACACTTCTTCCATAGCACCTCTTTCCTCTTCCTCCCCAGGGCTCACCAGGGGATGCTTTTTTTGTGGGGTGTGATTGTGGACTGGGTTTGCATTGCATGCTGGGGTTCCCCATCCATGCATATGAGGCTTTCCCTGCCCAGGATGGCGCCAGGCATTGGGCTAGGGTACCAGGTAGGAGGTGGGGAGCATTTGTACTCTAACTCTGGGCCCCACAAACAGCGCCTGCTTGTAAGAATGACCTACAAGTTTTCAGAAGAAATATATTTCAAGCTTCATCTCAAAATTCATTTACGCCACAACTGAAATATTTCCACTTTTTAATTCATGTGGTGTGTTTCATATTCTAACAGAGATACTCTTTCTGACAATTTGTATAATACTTAGTCTGTACCGTGCAATTTAGAAATTAATTCTATTCTGTCACTTACAATGAGCTGTTGTTTTGAGTTTTATTTTCTTTTTGTCTCCAACTAAACTGTAAGTCCCTAGAGATAGAAAATAAGATGTATACCTCCATGGTATGTACCTCCTATATCTAGCAGAATTTTGAATACAGAGTAGGTAATAGATATTTTTTGCTTGATTGATAAACCTGTAATGCCTTATAAATATGTTAAACAAGAATTAGGCTAACAGTTTTAAAACCTGAGTTTGTGGAGAAAAAGAAGCAGTTTCTCTGGTACAAAAGTAAATAATAGGGGAAGGGAGAGGGAAAAGCAAAGGAAGTCATTTGAGCATCTGGCTTAGCTCTGGGATTGAACATGAAAATGTAGCCTGTACAGGCTCCTCTCCTTCCCTGTGTCCCACCAACACCTCAGAGTCTTTAAAATTGATAGGCAGACCTAGGTAGAATCCAGGAGACCAGGCCAATTTCAGTTGTAAAAACAGTGGTAAGCAAGGGATTTGAAGAGCTCTGTTGTTTCACAGCAAACAACTTATTTGTGCCCAGATCAAAAGTAAATAAACAGAATGGTTTTGAGTGTGATTAAGAGGATTACATGTTAGAGAATCTGCTTTTGCTATTATAGCACAATCAACAGTAACCCCCTCTGCTTTTCTGCTCTGACACCACCAAGTTTTCCCATAAAAATATCAACTAAAGTCATCTTATTCTTCTCAGAATCAGTTTCTGTTATTTTTCTAAGGTTGGTAGCATGAATTCTTTGACAGTTAAAGGCTTTCATTTGTCTTATACTGTAGCATGGTTTGAGTTAGCTATTTTTAGACTAGACTAGACTCCTCGCCAACTGCCTGTGTATCTGGGTCTACTCTGAGAATGGGACCATGCTTCCCACAAAGCAGAGGATCTCTGAGTGTGGTCCAGGGACCACAGAGAGCCCCAAGGCACTTAGGAGGTGTGCAGAATCTATGTTATGTTCATAATAATACTGATGCATTATTTGTCTTCTCACTCTCATTCTCTTATGAACATACAATGGAGTTTTCCAGAGGCCACATGACATGATGACACCTTTGCTCTGATGAATAATGGACTATGTCTTGTATTCTGGAGTCTTAAAGATTTCTCAGTCTTAATTTCTAATATAGAAAATACCCATAGCTATAACCCACAAAAATAAAAATTCATCAGGGTTCCCAATTTCAAGAGTATAAAAAGGATCCTGGGGGTAAAAGTTTGAGAAGCACTGTCTTAAAGATGAAAAAGACTACTAGATCTTCAGTCACTCTTTGAGTATACCAAAGTTCAGTGGAAAATCAGAGAGATGATTAAAAGTTAGAAAATCAGATTTATAAGAAGAGGTGGAAGGAATGGGGATCGATCAGCCCAGAGAAGAGAAGCTGGAGAGATGCCTTAATAATGATCTTCAGGTATGTGAAGAGTTGATGTACAGAACAAGGAGAGGCTGGCTGACTCAGAGTGCAGTGTGGGAGATTCAAGCTGGAGATAAAGAAGGATTCTCTGACAGGGGCTGTTAAACAGCAGAGTGGGTGACTGACGGGCTTGTGGAATCTGCTCCTCTGGAGGTCTTTAAAAAACAGCTAGATTTCCATCTGTCTGGGATGATTTAACTCTGGCCATGCCAGAAAGCTGAGGGTATGGAACAGATGAAGTCTTGGGCTCCCCTTCCACCACCCGCCCCCCCTTGATTCTGTAATTAACTTGATGAAAGGAGCTGTGGCTATTTGCAGTGTAGGGTTTAGACAGGCATGTGCTTGCTGATCTCGGGATAGGTCTTGTGTGGGAAAGCCAGAGGTTAGCTTTATGGCTGGTGGCGATCTGTATCATCCAGTAACATGATTGATGCCTGGAGACATTCATTTCAGGTCAGACTTAGAAGGATTGGGCCCTAGCCCCCTGCCTAACCTTTCTCATTGTCTAAGACCAGTGAGAACACGAATTTGATAGGTTAATTTTAGTCAGCTTAGGTGGGACCTGGAAAATTTCAAATATTAGATGTAGATGTAGGTTTTTGGGCATGAAATGCTCATGATTCTAAAAGAAAAAAAAATGCAATTCTTAATTTTATAGAAGGACAGTATCAGAAAGTCTGAATGGGAAGTATGAGAATAATGCTCTTCATGGACACAGGCTTTCAATTTTACTGTGTAGTAGTACTTTATCTTTCCTTATGGAATTAGTACTATTTTATTGCTTCTAGTTTTCAAAGGTTTTGCATTTTGGAAATTAGAGTTTGATGTTTCCCTGTACCGGGTCAGAGATCCAGAGCAGCAACCAAATTCCAAGGTAGTTCGTTTTCCCTTGCTTATCACTTGAATTTCCATGAACTTTGTGCTTGGGCCAAAAAAAAAAAAAAAGAGGAAGGAAGGAATGCAAATTTGCTGGGTTTACTGTTGGATCCTGATAGTAGGGACAACATGCTAGAAATCAGTAAAACCATCTAGGATAATGAGCTGGATTAGAGAATATAAATGAGATTTTATCTAAATGTAGACCCAATCACCATAGTCTGTGTTGACACTTAAAAAATATTTGGATCATGCATTAACTTGTCTTGGGTTGATTGATAGAAAGCAGAGGAAGAAGACAAGGCTGGGAAGACCCCCGTGGGTACTTTTTGCAGCGTAGTTTGATCAGATATCATTTAGGAAAACAACCTTGGCAGATAGCAGATAACCCCTTTGTGGGAAACGATTACCAGGCTCTACCTATCTCCAAAAGATTCCAAGAGGCTACTGACCTCTTTTTTGACAAAGCCTTGGTGTTGAATGATACAGGAAGACCAGGCCTGGGGCAACATGGTAAATAATGCTTTGTGTCCCAGAGAAGAGAAAAATGGGATAACTTCATAGAAGCTGTAAGACAATAAACCTCTTTAATTATTAAGACTCATATCATGCAAATACTCAATTAAAAGAAGATATTTTCCAAACTTATTCTGTGTCTCACATCCTCATCCTTTGATGTTAAAAGGGAGAGAAAAAGGGAAAGAGGAAGGAAAGGAATTTCTGTTTTTTGAAAGCATAGCATTAACCTAGGAAAAGCATTATTCTGAAAGGTATCTAGTAAAATATCACAGATGTAATTTTATATATATATATATATATATATATATATATATATGTTACACACACACACACACACACACACACATTTATTTATTTTTGGGAGAGCACAAGTGGGAGAGGAATAAAGAGAGGGAGACAGAGGGCCTGAAGTGGGCTCTGAGCTGATAGGCTGACAGCAGCGAGCCCAATGTGGGGCTCAAACTCACGAACTTGGAGGTCATGACCTGAGCGAAAGTCAGAAGCTCAACCAACTGAGCCCACACGGGTGCCCCCACAGATGGAATTTTAAAATGAGCTTCATAATGTCCTTGTTTCCTAAAACCACTCTTGCGGCTAAACTAGCTAAAATAGCAAAGGTAAGAACAGGCTGCTGGGTAAAAGCTTATCTTCTTTGTGGATTAAGAAGGAAATGTTTTTTCTTTCTGGGCCCAGCAAACTTGTGACCATGAAGATCTGCTTAAGACTCTATGGCTAGGAAAGGGAAACATCACTGCTTTGTTTTTTTTTTTTTTTTTGCCCCATTCTAAGCCGATGGCAACCCCAGCTAGAGGTTATGGGTGTGTGTTACAGAAAGTCACAGTTTGAAGCTTTGACTTTCCCTTCATTTACCCAAGTTATTCTTCAAGCCCCTACCTCTTTCTGCTGTGCTCTTAACTGTGCTTTCTCCAATTGTCTTCCAACCAAAATTTTACTCATTTTCCAAGACTCAGCTCTCATTCTACTGTGGCCTCCATACCTCCCAGAACCTCAGAGCACCACTCACCTGCTGTGTAAGACTTACTACTATTTGCCTTGCATTAGAGTTATTTGTGTGTATGTCCATGTTTGTCACTTAATTGTGTGCTTCCATAGGGAGCCAAGTTATTTTTTTTCAGATCTGAGTCTTACACCTAATAGGTGCTCAATTAATGTTTACTACTGAGTTGAACTTGATTTAGCACATCTTTTCCAGAAAAGGAATAAGATCCAGATGCTAACTAGTGGATTTTACTTCTGGATGTATATTTATTTGACCATTGAGGGGCTCCTGAGTGGCTCAGTCAGTTGAGCATCCAACTCTTGATTTCGGCTCAGGTTATGATCCCAGGGTCGTGGGATTGAACCCCTCATCAGGATCTGCACTGAGTATGGAGCCTGCTTAAGATTCCCTCTCTCTCTCTCTCTCTCTGTCCTACTCCCCCACTCTCATGCTCTCTCTAAAATAAAAAGCCCATTCAGCAGGACAACATAACTTACACATTCAAAAATAGAAGTAATGCAAAAATCCATTGCTAAATGCATATTTATTCAATTCATTATAATTTAACAGGATAGTGACTGCAAGAATGCATGTACATGAATGCACATGTGTGTATATATATATATATATATATATATACACACATATATATATACATATATATGTACATATATATATGAATTTACACAATTCATGTCTACATTTTAGTTTTTCTGCTACAAACCAAACAAAATCAAGAAACACTAGACAAAAGTAAAACATTTAAAACATCATATTAAAATCCTTGGTGAATTGGGGCACCTGGGTGGCTCAATTGGTTAAGCATCCGACTTCAGCTTGGGTCATGATCTCACAGTTCATGGGTTCGAGCCCTGCATCAGGCTCTGTGCTGACAGCTCAGAGCCTGGAGCCTGCTTCGGATTCTGTGTCTCCCTCCATCTCTGCCCTTCCCCTGCTCACACTCTCTCTCAAATAAATCAACATTAACAAAAAAAAAATCTCAATCCTTGGTGAATAAATCATGATTTTTTTTTTTTTTAATTTTTTTTTTTTCAACGTTTATTTATTTTTGGGACAGAGAGAGACACAGCATGAACGGGGGAGGGGCAGAGAGAGAGGGAGACACAGAATCGGAAACAGGCTCCAGGCTCCGAGCCATCAGCCCAGAGCCCGACGCGGGGCTCGAACTCACGGACCGCGAGATCGTGACCTGGCTGAAGTCGGACGCTTAACCGACTGCGCCACCCAGGCGCCCCTAAATCATGATTTTTATATGAAAAACAAAACAAGGAAGAGTAGAATAAGTAAAATTATTACTTTGTATCTTCCTAAAAGATTTTTCTTAGTTTTATAAAAACACTGTGCTTTGAAAGGCTGGTATATTTCCTAAATTTTTATACTAATAGTCATGTACTGAAAAAATATGTAAAGATGACATCTAAAAAGTAATATAGTCAGTGGTTTTATTTTTCCTCTGTCCTTTACGTGGGGAAAATTACAAATTATTTTCAAGGGAGCAACGTGACATTTCCACAGATGGGTACTTTCTAGGACAAATGTAAACTGCAGAACAAATAACTTTTTTTTCCATGGGAAATGGTATCTGTAGTTGTTACAAAGCATACCTTAAAATGAAAACACTTTGAATAATTACTGTTGGAGATATAATTGCATTTAAGTTTCTGCATGACCTGCGTATTTATTCTGTTTCTGATTCCTCCACCAAATTAATTTTCCCAACCAGCTTTCAAATTTGAATTAATTTCTGCTTTGAGTGAATGTAGATGTGTGAGAGGGTATGCAACTGTATTTTACAACACATTTTTAAGGCTTCTTTTGAGAGATTTGTTTTTGTAAAGTTCATTATGCTTGATTGCATAGATTTTTTTTTTTCCCTGTTAGGGGCAGAAATCAAGATTTTAATTGTTTTGTTTTAATGTATGGAACCAGAAACACAGAGTGGGTCCCACGGCCTGGCAGTGACAACACTTGGTTTGACTGCATTTGGGACTTATTTTCTATAATGCACTTAAAAAAAATTCACACTGGTTTGCTTATTTTTCAGGAAAATCATGCCCTTGGTAGAAACTGTATTGATTGCAATATTCATGAAAAGCGCAGAATCTGTGATCTAAAGAACATAGGCTCTAAAAAGATTGACTTAAAAGCATTTCTCATTTTATCCTTCAGTTTTCCAGAAGGTCCTGGGGAGAAGCACTTTCAACCTTGATATGAGCAGGATTCTCAGTGTAGAATAGACTCCAAGTTTGGTTAGACCACAATGAAGTGTGTTGAAAGCCATTAGCAATTAAGAGCATGGCTCTGTGCTGATTTGCTTTATGGTATATTTCATGCTGCTCATGCACAGTAGGTAAGACACATGGATTCAGCATAAATTTAATTTTGCACATTAAGTAAAGTGCAATAGATAAATTATGCCTGAAGAGGAGCCACCAGCTGCTGTAGCCACTTCAACTAATGTACCCCGGAGGTGCCTGAGCACATCAGTTGTGTCGAACCACTAATGCATCCTGGATATCTGCATGGATATATTTGCTGTGTGGAGCCAGGAGTAGCCTCCTGGCTCTCAGGGAGGGGCCAGGGAAGGGAAATGGTCCAGCTTCCTGGGGCTGAGCTGCCCTCCCCCGCCCCACACCCCTGGCTCTTGAGTGTGCTTTGCCATGGCTGGCCTCATTCAAGAGCTTGGTGGAAGGGTCCTAGACAGGATTTTCCCACGACCTGGGGAAGTGAGAAGGAGCAGAAGAGACCCCAAACATCCCTCCCCTGGCTTAGTTGAAGAATCCAGAGTCCATATGAAAGGGGCATTCCACTGAGGATTCAGAGATCGGAAAGGATGCATTACTGCAAAGATGGCTGAATTAGAGCTGCTGGGGGAACACTTACTGTTGAATTTCTTGGCAACCTTGGACCTCATTTCTCAACCTTAATGTTCACTTTATGGTCATTTTTTTTTTGGTATTTAATATATCTACATCCCATACAGGGAATTGAAGCAGAACACTCTGTGGGCTTTAAGGAAGAAAACAGATCTCCATTCTGTGGCAGGATTCATTCCTGTGGCCAAGAATGGTGATGACGTGCTTTAAGTTATTTGAGATGAGTAAGCAGTTACAAGTTCCACTGGAAATGTGGCTCCGATCTTTTTCAGCCAAACCCTGATAATGGAAGTTTCATCCTCTTGGCCATCCCCTCCTGGGGCCCTGTGACTGCACCTGTTTCAGGCTTGTGCTCTTTCCCACGAGGTGTGGCAGAATGCCTCGTCGGCGCCTGTCATCATGTCCTTTTGCCCATTGGAAGCACCCTGCCAGGGCTGGCTTTCTCCTAATAGTCCATTTGCCATACCCTTTTCTAGGGTAAGTGGACTCTATTAGCTGCTGCTGCATCTTAAAAAAGGAAACCCAAACACACTGAGGCACACGACAAAGTCAGAATGGATAATCAAAAAGTAGTAACAGGAACCACGTACCGCAAGTCAGCCCTCATGCTAAGTCCTTCAGGCGCATCATGTATCTAAGTTCTCATGGAAACCCCATCATCACTTTCCTTTTGCAGAGAAGCAACCTGAGGTTTCAAAATTCAAATCACTTGTCCAAGGGCTGATGAGACTGGTAAAAAGCAGAGCCGGTGTTCAAATCCAGACAGCTGGATGTGCAGCATGTGTTCGACACCATCACGTTACTCTGTTTTGTGCCGCCCTTCAGTACACTTTGCATTTGAGCTGTGATTTCCCCCCCTGCAGGACAGCACAGGCTTTCTTCAACACTTTTTTTTTTTTTTTGGAAAATTTTAGAGACAAAGCAGATCACTCTGCCTTTAAATGGAAAATTTCTCTTGAAAGGAAACTTAAGGTGTTCTTCATGTAGGAAATCTATTCATGACGAATTGTTTCTGTTCCCTCAGATGTTCCAGAGGAAAATTCTGAGATGAGAGCAAAGAGAGACTCCTGTAACCCATTGGTTAGTTGACTGATTTATAGAGATCAACCTCACTTTGGAGATTTCCAATGCTCCTTTCTAGAAGAACACAAGCCACAAGAATAATAATGGATTCTGGGTCTGCCAAGGCCCTTCCTTGGGTTCAGTTAGAGGAGAAGGATTGAGGAGGGACCCTTCCAAGGATGCACTGGAGCTTGTTTGCACCAGCTTCAAAAGCCCTTTGTGCATATATCTTCCCAATTCCGCAGGCAGTGACATCATATTGATAGCTTGAAAATGGCCATGGTCGGAGTCTTTATACCACAGGAATTTGTAAGCACCACAAATCAGGGCTGGTCTCTCTCTCTCTCTCTCTCTCTCTATTTCTTTTTAAGAGACTCAGTTGTGAAACATTTACCAGGACTACATGTAGCTCCATGGCCTCATGGGCCTTTATGACTGTTCTGGATACCTGGTAGTTTTGTTTGTTTGTTTGTTTGTTTGTTTGTTTTCTTGAGAGAGACAGAGACAGGGAGAGAGGGAGAGAGAGAGGATGTAAGTGAGCAAGGGGCAGAGACAAAGGGAGAGAGAGAGAGAAGCAGGGCTCACCTGGGGCTCATCCAAAGTGGGGCTCCTGCTCACCCCATGCGGGGCTCAAGCTCACCAGAAGCGGGGCTCATGCCAACCCTTTGTGGGAATCGAACTCAGGAACTGTGAGATCATGACCTGAGCCAAAGTCAGATGCTTAATGACTGAGCCAGCCAGGTGCCCTATACTTGGTAGTTCTTGTTCCACTAGTTAGCTCTTTACAACTCTTAAAGAGAGAAATAACTCTCATCATCAGCACAAAACTCTTTATAACACATGAAGCATTGTGATGGGTTTTAGCAATGCTGAAAGTAGTCATTATTTATTGGGGCAAACAGAAGGTGTTGCAATATTAATAACCATGTTTACATGCAACCCTGAAAGTGAGTATATAGCAGTACAGTGCTCCAAGTAAGACCTTTCCTAGACAACAGAGGATTGTTGCTCCAAGTAAGACCACGTCCTAGACAACAGAAGATTCTAAGAATGTTAAATGAAAGAAGATACGTATTCTTGGGCAGAGATTATTGCTCTCCACTGAAATGCTCTTCACCAATGACTATTTCTACTTTGGATCCTGTTTGCACGGACTAGGATCACAATGGCTTGTAAGTTAGGCATTAGATTCTCAGGATTCCACACATAACTTTGCTTAATATTACCCACAGGCCCTAGCCATATCATTTAATCCATCTGCATATGAATTGCCTCTATTTCATTTAGGGTTCTGCAGTTGCAGGCAACAGACCCTAATTTAAGCAGCAAAGAAATTTACTGGATAATTTTGGGGTGGCTCAAAGAACTGACGGGAAGTGGAAGAACCAGACTTCCTGAGAAGAACTGGCAACAGGGGATGAGCATAAACCAGTCACTTTCTTGGTAGCACACAACCACTGGGGAAGAATCAGCCACAGCCATTCCCCCTCCTGGTACTGCAGTCATTTTAAAATAGGTGGGAGGGATAGGGACAGAGCACCTTCACATAAACAGGAGAAAGGCAATTCCCCCAAAGGGAAGCAGGATGCATTACCAAAACATTAAAAAATGGATGCAGTATGGTCACTACAACATTCAAGGCAGAAGACTAGAAACTAGTGTTCGGTTCACAAATAATTTATAAAATATTTTAAACTTCTGTGATAAAGTTCTGAAAACCTTACTCAAGAGTCTCATAACCTTGAGCAGGTTTTTGTTTACACACTGATATTTAAAAGTCTAAGAGTCAAATTTGTGCTTCATTATTCAAGCCCATGAGCTTATATCAGATCCAGTCCTGGTTCCACTCACATCCTTACCCTTGTGTTTTCTTTTGTGCTCTATGCCTACTTCTAATTTATATTATGTAGCTAGCTATATTTTACACACGTTCTTAAGCTCCCTAGAATCTTATTTTGTAACAAGGTAGCCTATAAATAGATACATGCAATCATTTCTTAGGACTCTTTTCTAATTTTAATATCCTATTGTTCTCATTCAGAAAAATCGGGTATTCAAATGAACAGAAAATGTTCTCTTAAATTCAAATATAACATCAGAGTCACCCTGTCTTGACTGATACTTACTCAAAACAGAGTTGCATTTTAAATCTCTTTACTTAAATTCACATGCAGAGGAAAGCAATACCATAGAAGTAAGAGGAATGGTAATTATTTCCCTGGAGAACAATAATTTTGCAATAAATTTCAAAAACAGCACGATTTAGCAAATTAAGCTTAGAGCCAAGGATATTAAATAGAGTTAACTTTGTAGAAATAAATTCTGATACCACAGGCTTCAAACATTACTTTAAATGTATTCATTTTGGAGGAAAAAAAAAAAATCCAGTGAAGGGGCCCTTAAGGGTTTGGTTTGGGATGTTGGGTTTTGTTTTTAAAGACTGAAGGAGTGAAACCTTTCTCACACCAGGCAGGATATAATGAATATATGTCTATATGTGCACTTTATTTTGATATTACTAGACTGCTGAATAAGCAATATTGATAGCAACATCCCCCTCAAAGGAAACTTGTACTTTGTAACCATGCTTCTGTGCTTTGGCAACTCCACATGGAAACAGTATTTCTTTGATCCTATATTTAGTACTGATATTGTTTATGTTCAAATGTTAAAAATAACTCTGTAAAGCCACATGCCCTAAGGTTAATAAAGGCACATTCTCACCTTTTAGAAGGGTTTATAAGAAATCTAGGGCCACCTTCTGTAGCCATACTCAACTACAAGTCTGATAGGGCTTGAACTGAATGATAATTTGTTAATGAAAATCTTCTTTCTGACTCTCTCCTCAATGCATGTGCTTAGGCCCACTGAATTGCTACATGGACTTTTCTTGGCCCAGTCTTTGCTGAAGAGAATCAGAGCATCCATCTGAAAGAAAAAAAGAGAGAAATAAAGAGAGAGAGAGATCAGGAAAAAAGAAGACGGAGAAAGATACACCATGGATAACAAACACGTGCGTGCACACACACACACCCTACCTGTCAATCTAGCGATCTATCAATCTAACTGTAATAGGTCAACTTATATCAGAAAGCTTATTGTATATAAGTTTGGCTTAAACTCACCTTTCATGAATAATTGAGATAAAAGCTTATGTAGTTCCCTATTAGGGTTATTGGAAATTACTAACCGCCCTATCTCGCTTCTGTAACCTCGCCTGCTTGCTAAATAGATAACTTAGGTTGCAAAAAGCTCCCCAACCCCTTCTACCAAGATCTAGCCTAGGCAAGACCAACATGTAAAAAGTCACGAACTCACTGCCCCACGGTATCTTAGGTGTCTAACTATGATTGGTCATTTTAAACCCTCTTAGGACAAAGAACTTTAAATTGATAGGTTCCCGCCAAAACTAACATCTGTGTGTCACAATATAATTGGCTGCCATGAAATGCTATAAATTGTAATTGGTTAACTAAATAATGACGCACTCTGACTTGCTAAAATCCATATAAGCTCACTGCTACCTTTGTTCAGGGCCATTCTCTGCACTTTTCTCCTTAAGATCAGGAGATCAGGTTTGGGCCGGCCGTGAACAAAATCTTGCCTTGCTTCTATTCGGCGTCTGGTGGTTTTTTTCGACAGCACCCTGTTTCACTAGCGATCTATCGATCTCCACCTAATAGATACTGTCTTTTTCTCTGCTTTAATCGGGGAGAACCGTTCACAAATGGAAAGACACAAGTTGGCCCTCTCTTACTTGCTAGAAGCATCCCTCCCAAAGCGCTGATGCTGGTCTATTGTCAGACTACACGGCACTCTCTCATTAATATTAACCATTTCCTCTAAAGTGTCTTACTCTTTGACTCACTCTGTTTTAAGGAGCCATTATTCTTATAGTGGTTGCTAAGTCACCATCAAAGAATTCTCAGATCTTTGAAGCACGAACATACAGGAAATCGACATTATCAGTTCCTTGGTTTTTGCAGGTAGTGGGAAGTAATTTTTGAAAGACATGGAGAAACTGTGGTTGCGTCCGACTAAGTCGAAATACATTCTACTCTAGGAACGCATGTTGCTGAAGAATTAACCACAGTGTTGTCAGTGTTGCTCTGCTACAGGTCATTACTACTGAAGCCTACCTAAACAACTGTGTGTTTGTGCGTGTGTGTGGAGTGTGTGTGTTTTGCCAAAGGTAACATCTGTTCTATTTATAGCTAGGATATTTTTGTAGAAGAAAACTGAGACTATACTTGGCCATTTCAATCTAATCAAGTTGAGAATTTAAGTTCCTTAATCTATTTACCGGTTGATAGGCTAGTTGGCTGCTAAGTAGGCATGGAGAAGTTTCTGTTTAGCTCTACTTTCATTTTTTTTTGTGAAGTGAAAAAGGTGACTCTGTGGCTTAGTAATCAGAGATGAACTATTCATAAAAGTGTCTGGTCGAATGCTTTCTTTGATTGCTGCTGATGAATCAAATGTTGTTAGTCAAACCTTGGCCTCCAAATACAAACTCACTCCAAACTTGCTTCTCCGATACCACGTGTGGCAAATCTGTGATCCTGCCAAACCACCTGAAAAGAATTATCTTCCTTGCACACAAAAAATAATTGTCAGTTCTTTAATATTCAGACTGTCGAGGTTTTAATCAATTAAAACCTTTTCCACACCTCGGTAGCATTCCCAAAGGTTAAATATGTTTCTGTTCTTGCATCTACAGGATAATTATGGGAAAGTGAGCAAGTTTCTTTTCTGAAAAGATATGGAAACCAAGTAGTTATTTGTGCCCTGCAAATCCTTTTGGGTCTAAAGAACCAGCAAGATAATAAATTGTTTTGCTAAAAACAGGAAGTTTGGCAAAGACGCAAAAGTACAGCTAAACTTTGGCCAGGAAACCCAAAACACTGTGTTCTTCTTTGAAAGTATTTCCAGCAAGAAAAAAGTGGAGTGCCTTGAATACATAGTTTAAGAAACAGTGGAGGCATCTGGCAACATGAACCGCTTGCCAAGCTTGTGGTTGTGCTGTGCTTGCTGATGGAAAGATGTGCCAGTTTTCAATGACTTATGTCATGCACAGCTGGAAACTCACACATAAATAAGATCTCGAATGTTGTGAAGTCCAAAAAGATTCGAGAAAATACCCACCCCCCCCTTTCTCTCCCTTCATCCAAACTGTAAAATATATTAAATAAAAGGCATTACTTGGAGTTTAGATGGGGAAAAGCCAACTTCAGATTTCTCAGGGAAACCTGTTTCAAGGCAGGAGCGTTCAATCAGTTGAGACATTCTGGAAGTTGTTAGGTTTTTTTTTTCTCCCTCCCCCCTCCGTCAAATTCTTCATACTCACTCTTGCCAGCTTTATTAATATGATTGTGATTATGTGGCATCTGTTTTGGACAGAGCTGATAGGACTGTAATTTCCACTTTAGTCCATCAGTCTGGAAAGACTTCAAAATGTGGGCCAGAAAAAATAAAGAAATTAACCCAAGACGTCTGGAAAGGAGGGTATTGTGCTTCTGTCTGTTCAAGCTGCAGGGAACCCTGGGACATCTTGATTGGAGGAGGATGTGTTAGAGAAATGGTGCTCTTTGGGCATGCAGGGCCTCTTCCAGCTGGCAATGGTGATGGGACTCCTTTTATTCTCCCTCTACACTGAGTGATTTGGCTTGCAGTTTTGAACTTAGGATTCAAGGAAAGGAACTTCCAATTTTAGTGCTTACCACTTATGTGGGGCTGGAAGCAATTGTCCAACTCCCTTAGTTTCTTATTTGAGGAGTGGGAGAAGCAAAGCAACCCATAAGTATCAGCAAATGGAGTCAGCACCTCCACCCAGGGACTTTAGGAACACCTGTACTGGGGATCCAGGAGCCAAGCAGAGAGATGGGCATTCTCTAGTCACTATTCTCTGTCTACTCTTTGTTGTTTGGTTTTACCTTTGATGTACCTCTTGATCTTAATTGCCAACTCTTTTCTCTTGGGGGGGAATATTTAGCAGCTTGGTGTAGTCATGGAATTGGGATATGGACCTCTGGCCCTGGCCCTGTACCTGGTGACCAAGACAATTCTGTCTCTCTAAACCATGAGCTCTTCATCTGGTGATGACTCATTGTAATGGTACTTCAAAGACATGTGGTGAATATAAGCAAGGCACAAACTACAACTCTGGGTTGCAAGGCACTGATTCATATGTGATCAACAAATGTTGGCTGCTATTGGGATGGAGAGAGCCCACAAAGCAACTTCCTCTACCCAGGAGCCAGCCAGAAAAGCTTTTGGTTTTCTCAGCATGAATTTGTTCTTTTTAGGGACAAATGCTACCGGCTTTGAGACTGTCATATTAAAAAAAAATTAAAATATATGACCTTTATTTGCCAATTAGAAAATGACTGGCTCTTTTAGAGATTTTCAAGGGAGTAGAAACAGATAGGAATATCCTTTGATTTACAAGCCAGAAATAACGGTTATTCACATGTTGACACGGTTCTTTTCAGTCTTTTTTCTATGATTTTGTTTTGAAATATTAAAGTGGCACATTATCATATACCCTAAGCATTTTATAATACATTTTGTAAACATTTTCCCTTGTCATTAAATATTATTTTTGCAATGCCTAAAAATGTTATTTTAACATTTTATCCCATTGTATGGATATACTTATTGGAATTAAGGATTAAGGTTCCTCTCTTTTTTAAAACATCATGATGAATATCTTTGCATTTGTATTTCATTAGGATAGAATTATTGGAATAGGGGCGCCTGGGTGGCTCAATCGGTTAAGCATGCGACTTTAGCTCAGGTCATTACCTCATAGTTCATGAGTTCAAGCCCCGCATCTGGTGAGCTGGAGCCCTGCTTTGGGCTCCACACTGAGAGTGCAGAGTCTGCCTGGGATCCTCTCTCTCTCTCTCTCTCTCCCTCCCTCTCCCTCTTCCCCTCTCCCTGTCCCTCACTCACTTGCACTCTCTCTCTCTCTCTAAAAAAAACAACAATTATTGGATTAAAAAAAGTGTTTTTAAGAACTCTTGAGAAGTGATGGTTACGCTTTGAAATTATGAGGGATTTATTTTCTTTAAAAAGGATGGAGCGAGAGAGCTCTTACCACAACATGAAGAATGCTGGCTGAAGCCAACTGGGGTTGAAATGGCTTCTTGCACAACTGGTGGGCCAACGCCTCCTGCCTCTTATGTGTATGTGTGCACATGTGCACACAAGTGTGGATGTATACATATGTACATACACTACATATACACACATGTATCTCTACATGATTTATCTATAAACATGTGTATGTGTATGTATATCCTAATGCATATATAGATATATGTAGTGTATATGTAGTGTATATATATGTGTGCGTGTGTGTACTGAAAAGGAGAGAGGGGAGGAAAACTCTGCTCTCTTCTACTCCCACCCACTTACCCTGGATTGGTTTTGAGCTCCAGCAGGGAGAGAGTGAGGCTAGAAGATGGAGGAGTTGCCCTTAGGGCAGACTTAGCAATTCTATGGGCACAAGAAACACTGCCTGGAGGCCGAGGCAACAGAGCGGAGGAGAGCATCATTTTCTCCACCTCCGCACGGAACCTCCTACAGAACCACTTGCCCCTTAAGGACAGACAGCTTAGGCTGCCTTGGCAGGCAGCATCCCTGCCTAGACAGCTGCCTAGACACGACTATTTTCACAGTTAGTACTGGCAGTAGTGAAAACTGCAAAGCTTCCTCAGGTGGCTTCCTTAGTCCCTGAAAAGAAGGGAGCCTTCACAGGAGAAAGTGCACAGAACAGATGCCTGCTGTGATGCTCCCAGCAGCGGGGTCTCTGAGTTTGTAAGATGCTTCTGGGGGAGTGGGGGTCCCAGAAACAAAATCTGTTAGGGCGTCTGCAGGGGCTGGACTTCCTGTTTGAGCACACAGGGGCTTCTGCCACTGAGCAGTGGGTTTAACTGCTCCTACGACCTTATTTGTGCCTACAGCATGGCCAAGCTGCGGGGTACTGGCTTTCATATAGGCAGTGCCTTAGTCAATGAGGTGAAGAAAATGGAGCAGGAGCTGAGAAAAGAGGGGAAATTGTGATTAAAGGGGAAAAAATGAAGCCATGCAAATCTAAAGTTTTAAGAAGCTGGAACCTGGAGCCGGGAAGGGTTACTTGGAGTTACAGAATGTGCAGGCTGGAAACAACAGTAGAGGTCTTCTGTTTCCACCCCCTCATTTTACAGAGGAGGCATTTGTGAGTCCCAGGGAGTTGTCACCTTCTCCAGGTCACACAGGGAGTCCGTCTGAGCCACAGCGGAGGTCTGGCCCCCTGGTGCTTCACTCAGCGCTCCTTCCACCACCCCTGCTGCCTCCCTTGTCAGTGCCTTGATGCATATGGGCCTGAGGGTGTGATTCCTGAGGGGGACAGTGCATACCAGTTGTTCCCCACCTTGGTCCGTTTGTGCTGCTATAGCAGGATGCCCACAGACAGCAGGGCTAAAATGACAGTTTACTGCTCACAGTGCCAGAGGCTGACAATCCGAGGTCAGAGTGTGTGTGGCTGAGTTCTGGTGAGAGCCCACTTTCAGGCTGCAGGTGGCGGGCTCTTCTCTGTGTATCCTCACATGGCTGAATGACACAGAGAGGAAACAAGCTCTATGGACTCTTCTTACAGGGTCACTAATCCCATTCGCGAGGGCTCCTTCCTTATGACTTCATTTAGCCCTAATCACTTCCCAAAACCACACCTCCAAATACTATCACCTTAGGGGGCAGGGTTTTAACCTATGGAATTGGCAGGGAGGACACAAACATCCAGGTGATCACGTCTCTCACAGAAAGTGCACAGGAATGGGCGTCAGAGTCGGGTCAGTGTTCTCCTGCCTGACTTTATCACCCTCCAGAGCTTTCTACGGTCCTGATGCCAAGGCCGCATGCCAGACCAGTTAGATCAGGGTGCGTGAGGGTGAGACCCCAGCAGGGCATGGCGGGCAGAATTGAGGCCCCCTGTCGACAAGAGGGGCACGTCGCTGTGTCAGCAGCAGGTCCTGTGTCCCAGTTCGCACACAGCATCAGCAGCTGTGCAGTCTGCCACCGGCCTGTTTGCTGCACGGTGATTACCGTACCTGAAGTCATGGGGCTGGACGGCTGATTTCTCAAGTCCTTCTCAGTTCTAGAACCTGAGAGTCTGCACAAAAAGGAATACATACAGTGCCTGCATAACCTCAACTACGCACACTTTTTCTCTATCTTCTCATTCTCTTCTCTTCACTCCCTACCACCGAGATTCCCATGACCTCTTTCCCATTTCTCAAACACAAGGAAAATGTGAACGTGTTGGGTTGCCCTGAAATCGCTGAAAAGCCACACAGCTATTTGGTGTTTTGGTGATAAGGGAGGCATGGGCCTTCCTCATGCTGTGCTCTGTGCTCCTTGCTCTGCTCCCCCTCCCGGAGCCCCCTCACACTCCCCACAACCTCACAAGACCTGGTCTTGGAAACACCAGCGTAATGCTTATGAAGTCACGCCCCATGAGGTTTCGTCTTGGAGAAGTGTTACGGCTGAAAGAACGCAGTCCATGCAATCAGAAGTAATTTCAAAATAAATCAAGTCCTCTACTTGCACTTCTCAAATGCCCTGTGTGAACGGAAAACGGGCCCCAACACTTCTCACATTCTCCCTTCTTCTTCCCCCCATCTATTGCTCCCACAAGCTACAACTGCTTTATGAAGCACTCAGGCCCTTCCCTGACACCTCCCTTAAATTTCTGCGGTCCTTTTCTCCTGCTCAGTTTTACCCGAATCTCTACCTGGAAGCCCAAGTGTCCCCCACCTCAGAGGGCAGGACTGACGTCAGAGGGCTGAAGGAGGGAAACACTGTAAAGCCAGGGTGCTCAGAACCAATTTGAGGAAGCAAAGGGAAGAAAAAGGCAAGGAACACTGAGGGTCTAACTCTTGTGATCCCTTTACACAGAAGCTGCTGGTGCTGCTCCTGGAGCTCTGAGCAGGTCACTGCGAGGGGTCATGGGTACCCTGGTGCTGAAGGGTACAAGGGGGGAGAGAAGTCACGTGGGCCTTGGCTGCTTGGAAGCAGAGAGCTGGCCTGGGTGACCTCTTGCAGCTCTTTACTGAGGACGACTCATCCTCTCGCTTGTCACATACGGAAAGTCTATTTGGCAGTGTCTCACCTTGGGTTCTCTGAGTATCACTGTCTGCAACACAGCTGGCTGTAAAACCTGAGTTCCATTAGGCACACTGACTACAGTTCTTTGGTGAAGATGTTAGAAACAGAGGCTGAGCGAACTCAGTTTAATGTCTCCTCAGAGTTTTCCTGAATGAGAGGAAGAGAGCTCTCTTTTTCTCTTGGTTTATTTATTGCCCAAATTTTCCTTTTTTCTTACTATAGCACTTGGGGTCAAGGCTGAGGGGCTCCAGAGAAAGCTCTATTTCCATGATTTAATTTTATGGACAGAAAGTTCCACTCCCCTCCTCTGTGAATGTTGAGGATATCCTGTAGCATGACATGGGGCTGGGCTCTGAAGATGGCTTGGAGCCCTCTTTGGAGTAACACAGGATGGAAGGAGTTGTGTGGTG